>NC_084499.1:16130238-16442113 GCF_030035675.1 Rhineura floridana | reverse complement strand
GAAGCAAAATCATACACGTTACCATCTCAAGAGGAAAGCATAAGGCCATTAAATCAAGAGTCTAAAATTACTTTACTGCACTAAGGGATGGACGAATCTGTCAATATCAGTTTCTCTCACAGCTTCTAATTCTTCCCATCTTTAAGTTCAGTTTTCCACATTTCCCCATCTGCTATTGTTTGTATAGTCCTCACTAGGGATGGAAGGATATGTTAATTTCAGTTCTATCTGCTTCTCATTTTTCCAGTCTTAAATTTGATTCTCCACATTTCTGCAGCAATTTCCAATTTTTTTAATCTCATGAAAATTCTCCAGCATTTTAGCAAGAATTTCACCCACTAAGCCCATTTTTGCATGCGGTTTTGACTAATATACACATTTCTCCTAATGTAATACATTTTTGTATGTTATTGTCACTAATATATTAATTCCTATGCACATTTTCCCCTAAGATACACACTTTTGCAAAACTTTGGAGGAATCCATCGCAAAATTCAGGTGAGTGCAAATTTCAAAAGATGGCTGCGTTTTGGTCCTCAGGTTGTTTCGGAAAATGCAGATTTGATAAATTCACCCTTAAATCCAATTCCTCCCCCATCCTTAGTTCTCACAAAAATGCATCAGCGTTTTAGTGCGAATTTCTTCTGATGTGCAATTTACCCTGATATAGACATTTTTGTAAGCATTTTTCCCTAACAGAATGCATTTGTGTATGTTATTTTCACTAATATATGCATTTTTATGCACACTTTACCCTTTTGTAAACATTATTTGGCTGAAGAGGTGCATCGCAGATTTTGGCAAAGTATGAACTTTGAAGGGTACCTGCATTTCAGTTTGCGCCTGGTTTTGGGAACTGTGAATTAAGTAGTTTTGCATTAATTATTATTATTATTATTATTATTAACATTTGTATACCGCCCCATAGACGAAGTTCTCTGGGTGGTTTACAACAATTAAAAACTTTAAAAACAAATATACAAATTTAAAAACACTAAAAAAAACAATTAAAAAAAACAAATTGCAAGCTGAATTGCGTTTCTCCCCCATTCCTGAACTGCACCACTTCAGCCAAGAAACAAACATAGATTCCACTCCTTTCCTGCCAAGCTAAGTATCGCCTACACTGCCTGGTAGCAGATTTTCAGGGCTTCAGACAGGTGACATTCCCAGCCCTACCTTGAGATGCCAGGAATTGAACCTGGGATCTTCAGCATGCAAAACGGGTGCTCGACCACTGAGCAATGATAACTACAGTTGGTCTGTCCCATTCTCCTAGGAGCTCTTTCTGAACAACTCATCATGAATCAGTGACCCAATATGGAAGTGGAGAGCTCTCCTTGGGCGTCTGCTAAGTCCTCGCCGCAGAACGTCAGATGCAGGACTTCGAGGATTGGTGTCCAGTTGTGCAGCGGTCCATTTAGAAGTACAGGAGCAACTCATGAAAGTCCTCTGCCCGCAAGGAGAGTCTAAAATTGCACGCAGCTCTATTTATTCAATTTATATTATACAGAGATATAGTCACATACACACACAGAGAGAGCAGAAATATATAGCATGCTGCCCAACTTATTAGGATCAGCATGACAGCAATCCTATGCATAATTCCCCAGGAGTACTCTCCATTAAAAGCAGTGCTAACTTCTTCTTGCATAGGTTCGACTCGTGAAACATATTGAGCTCTAACCAAAGAACTTCAGCCAGCTGACAGGCAGCCTTTGGCTTTTAATTAGAAACGTTGACAGTCCTTACAAAGCAAGGTTACTGTTTAGACTGCTAGCGTGAAGCAGGAACCCCCATCAAAGAAAAGCAAAGAAGCGTCCAAGTCTCTGCTTGACGATTGCCTTCATTCTCTGACTTCCTCTCTGCTAAGCTGTCACACAACTTGAAAGCCTCGTTATCATCTCCTTCACTTGCCAGAACAAGGAGCATCCCTCAGTGAGCCCAGTGCTCCGGCAGATGACATCACTGCTCCTTCTCTGGGGGGGGGAAATGTCTCAGAGCTTCACGATCTTCTTCTGCTACACCACTGTCAGCACCTGTTCCTGTTCCCAGGATTGTGGCCAAACCAGCTTTGTGTACATTAATTATTTAGGACCCTCTTCTGCTTTGGAGGCTGGGTCCCATCCAGCACGTTTGCTGGAGTGGAGCTGTCCTGTCCCCCAAGCTAGGATCTCTCTTCACATCTGATGTTCTCTCTCTTTGTGCAGTTTCTTCTCCCGAATAATTGGACAGAGCCTTGACAGGGTGGGTACCTGAGGATGCACCAAGCAGCTGGTCCTCAGGGAGACCCTCTCTCTCCTGAGCAGGCTCCTCCATCAGAACTTGCAGGAGAACGACTCCAGCGAAAAACAGAAGCCACCTTTTGGCAGGGTCCGCCTGCTCCCTGCACCAACGTTTCCTCCTCAGCGGAGGATACAGCACTCGGCTAGGTTTTCTTCCCCTCCGAGCTGCGGGGCCAGGAAACCTCTCAGGTGGGAATGAAGGACAGCTCGCCAAAGCACTGACCGCCGAGTGTTCTCCAGCAATGGGTGCATCTGCAGTGACTGGCATCATTCAACTGGCCAATACTGTAAAGAAATCCCAGGGACTCCACGGATACGGCTGCACCTACAATCAGCTCACAAGGGTGATATTTAGGATAATGAATTCCTCCGTTGGCGGCTTCTCAAGGCACAGAATGTCGAGATGTGCGGAACGAAGTTCTCGCCGTGATTTTTTTAGCTTCTCGGAGATCCGCTTAACTGATTTTATTTGTCCTTTTTCCAACCCTTCCTGGGCTATAAATACTTTATTTGCTAGTGGAGCTTGCCTAGGGCAGAGCTGCTGTGACTCACACAGGTGACTCTGCCCCAAATCACTCACCTGTCCACACCCAGAGGTGGGAACAGCTATGAAGGACAAAGGTTCCCACCTCCAACTTTGTGCAAAATGCTCCATGTGAAGGGCCGTAGCTCCACGAGAGAACATCTGCTTTGCATGCAGAAGATCTCAAATTCAATCCCCATTCCCTGATGGCATCTCCAGGTAGGACTAGGAGAGATTTCCTCTCTGAAATCCTGGAGAGCCACTGCCAGTCAGCGTAGACAATACTGAGCTAGATGGACCAATGGTTTGGCTCAGAAAAGGCAGCTTTCTTATGTTCCCAACGAGAGACAGCTTTGTTTGACAAGGTGGTTGGACTTTGCCAACCCAGAGAACCAGCAAGAAACCAGGTATGGTCAAATTTGTCAGTTTCAGTTCCTCTAAGATTCTCATTTTCCCAATCTTAAATTCAGTTCTCCACATTCGCACATCAGTGGGAGATTGTTTTTTTTTTAAAAGGTCCTCATCAAATTCACCAGTGTTTTAATGCAACTTTGTCTATTATACACGATTTGGCAAAGCAATTTCCCCTAACACATTTGGGTATGTTATTTTTCACTAGTATATGCATCTTTACGCACACCTTACCCTAGTGTATGCATTTTTGTCCACATTCATTGGCTGAAGAACTGCATTACAAAATTCTGGGTAATGCACATTTCAAAGGATGGCTGTGTTTCAGTTGGCGTATTGTCTCTGAGGGTGTGCATTAGGTAGATTTGCCTTTAAATGTGAACGGGATCAAATTTCTCCCCCAACTCTAATCCTACTCACAGATATCCTGCCTCGTGTTATTACCGGGAGACTGCTACTGCTGTCCCCCCTCGGAAACTGATACTTGGGGTATTACCAGATTCCACTATGCCCCCAGTTCTCTTTAACATCCATATATTTCTGACCATTGCAGAGATCACCTGATGCTTCAGCATGTGCCATCATCAAACTGCTACACATTGATGTTATATCTGTGTGCTGTGTACTGAATCAGATACTGACAGTTACTTTCAGAATTTGTTACAGAATTTTATAGTGTGCAGAATTTTTCAGCCTGAGGGCTCAATGACCTCATGGGCAACTTTCAGCGGATGTGTGTGAATGCCACTGGTGAGTAGGGATGTGCGAGAAATTTGATTCAGTTTGCATTTCAAGGCAAATCTATCGAATCCGCACTTTCCAAAACAATATGAGAACCAATCCTTCGAAACTGGCAATGATTTTAATTTTGCGAAGCAGTTCGCCAACCGAACAGTGTTTACCAAAATGCATGCGTTAGGGGCAGTGTGCGTACAAAAAGAATACTTGAGTGAAAATAACATGCAAAAATATTTGCACGTGCTGAGAAATGGCTTGCAGAAATGTGTACATGGCCTTCAAAAATGTGTTAAAATTTGTACTACAATGGCTGGAGAATTTTCATGAGGATTTAAAAGGAAAAATCACAAATTGCTGCAGAAATGGGGAGAAACCGAAATTAACATTGAAAAACTGACAACTTGAGAGAACCTACATGGACAGATCTTTCCATCCCTACAATCAAGTCATATATAAGTTTGGTTAAATAAAAAATATAAATAAATAAATCTTCCTGGCGGGAGGGGAGACATCCAGAAGCAGGGGCCCGAGGCAGAAGTGGGTGGAGCAACAAGTGTGAATGTTACCTCTGTACAGGAAAAGCCAGAGGTTTCTCCAAATAGCCACATCAGACACACACACACCTATATCTCTCTAAAGCAAGCGGCACGATCACATTTAAGGATACAGCACTCAAGGGGTGTAGGCTGGAAAGGAGTGTGGCCTAGGAAGCATCCCAGGGGCCACATAGAGAGGCCCAAAGAGCCGAATTCAGGGCCTGGATCTGAGGCTCCCCACCACTGGTCTAGACAATACTGGGCTAGAAGGGCCAATGATTAAGCCAGTGTACTGGCTTAGCTGTTAGAGTGCTGGACTAGAACCAGGGTAGGGAGGGAAGGATCTGTCCGTTTTGCTTCGCTCTGTTTCTCATTTTCCCAGTCTTAAATGCACATTTGTGCAGCAGTTTGAGATTTTTTAAAAGAATTCTCCCAATAAACACATTTTTGCATGTAGTTTTGACTAAGGCACGCATTTTTGCAAGCAATTTCTCCTAACAGAATGCATTTTTGTATGTTGTGTTTGCTAATCTGTATGCATTTTTGTAAATGTTTGGTTGGAGAACTGCCTGGCAAAATATGTATAAGTGCAACTGGCTGTTTTTCCAGTTCTCATATTGTTATGAAAAATGCAAATTTGATAGATATGGCTTGAAATGTGAACTGACTCGAATTTCTCATTCATCCCTAAACCGGGGAGAACCGGATTTAATTGCCACTCAGCTATGAAGCCCACTGGGTCACCTTGGAGCAGTCACTGTCTCTCAGCCTAACCTACCTCACAAGGTTGTTGTGAGGATAAAATAGGGTGGGGGAGAACCATGTTGGCACGCCACTTTGAGCTCCTGGGAGGAAAGGTGGGACAGAAATGTAATAAATAAACAAAGATCCCATTAAATTCAGTGGGGCTTATTCCCAAATGGGGTTAAGATTGCAAATTTAGTATTTTATACTAAATGCAATGGTATTTAGTATTTCATGATATGATAGTTAATATGTTAGTATTTAGTATTTAATATTTAAATATTAATATGCTGCATTTCTCACCTGGGAGACCCGGGTTCAAATCGTCACTCAGCTATGAAGCCCACTGGGTAGCTTTAGGCCAGTCGTTTTCTCTCAGACTAATCTACAGGGTTGTTGTGAGGATAAAATGGAGAGTGGGGAGAAATGTGTGCAGCACCTTGAGCTCCTTGGGTGAAAAGTGGGATATAAGGAGAAGGAGAAGGAGGAGGAGGAGGAGGAGGAGAGGTCTGGCACTTCTTGAACCACTTTTTATTGTGCAGGGGGGAATCACATATATCCTTTCTGGCACCTGAGATTTCACATAGGCACTGCTCACTTGCTTTTGTGCATTTGCTGGTCATTGACCGAAATAAACTTATTTACATTTACATTTATGCTTTTGTGCACATCTTTTAAGAACTAGAAACATATCCCCCCCCCGGTAAAAAAAACAACAACCCACCGTGAGATTCTCAGCAACTGACTCCGCACCTAGTGCTACACACTGGGGCTTTTGTGTGGTCCTGAAAGATAGTGGATTTAACACAACAGCCTTGAGTGTAAGCGCCCTAGGCCCAACGGATCAGGCCCCTTGATCAGCACCTAAATGTTATGCGTCAATATTTGCAGCTTTGTGATGCTGTTGGCATGGCAACTGTTTCCTTTTTACCGTCTCCAGGGTGGGAGGGGCATTTTGAGGAACATTGGCCATTTCCCCCCTCCCTCCCAAGGGCTGTTCCAATTTCTATGGGAACCTGTGTGCCTTCACAACAAGCAACACCCTTTCGGGGAGTGGAAACCACGGCTCAGTGGCAGACGCCAGTCTCTGCGTGCGGAGAGGGCCCATGTTTGAACCCTGGAATCCTCCAGTTAAAAAAAAGGGGGGAAAGAAACAGGTTGCAGGCCGTTTGGAATAAATCGGCCTTCTTCAACCTGGTGCCCTCCAGCTGTGGCCAAGCAGAGGCACTGATGGGACGCCCGCAAGCGGGGCCTGAGTGCAACAGCAGGGCTCTTCCACTTGTGATTCCCAGGAACTGGTATTTAGAAGCATACTGCCTCCAACAATGGAGGCAGAACATAGCCGCCATCGTCATCATCATCATTATTATTACCCCGCCCTTCACCCAAAGGTTCCAGGGCAGGTTACAACCATTTTAAAACACATAATTAAAAACAGTTAAATGACCTGAACATCATCACAGCAAATAGAGTGGGTCCTAAAAATAGACATCTCAGGGGTCGAAGGACAGGGTAAAGAGGAACGTCTTCAGCATTTGCCAAAAGTTGTACAATGAAGTTGCCAGACACACCTCACCGGGGAGGGAGTTCCGCAGCTTAGGGGCTGCCACAGAGAAGGCCCTCTCCCGGGCCATCCCCCCCAAAAAACTACCAAAAGGGCCCTTTTGGAACTACCAAAAGGGCTGCCTCTGCTGATCTCATCGCCAGAGAGGGTCTGTAGGGAAGGAGGCGGTCTCTCAGATATTTGGGACCTAAGTCGTTCAGGGCTTTGAACACTAACGTCTTGAACTGGGCCCAGAAACACAGTGGCCACTGACAGCCTTTTCCTGCATGAATTTGCCTGATCTTTGTACTTAGTAGCTGTTCAAATATGCTTTTCATTACTTGTTTTTAACTGTTTCATTGATCGTATTAACATTTTCTTATAAACAGCTTAGAAGTCTTCACATTCAAGCGGTATATACATGTTGTTAAATAAAAAAATGATAATCCTCTTTTAAAGCCATCCAGGCTGGTGTGGGAGTGAAGAAGTCCTTGCTTTTGTCTGTCCTGAATCTTCCAATGTTCAGCTCCATCTTAAGGCACCAGGTCCTTGTATTATGAGAGAGGGAGAAAAACATCTCCTCCATAAACCTCTTATGCAAACCTCTGTCTTGTCCTCCCTAGACTTCCCTTTTGTTGTAACTGAATCAATGCTGGCTGAGGCTGATGGGAGTTGTCGTCCAAGATATCTGGAGGGAGGGATTTACTTTTGTGGCATTCCAGTGGCTCCAGACAAGGGTGTAATCGTGTGGCTTCTTAGACCCTTTACCTTTTTGGGAGCAGGGTGCCAGCAGGGTCCCTCTGTCTCCAGCATCCTACAAGCCAATTAGCAAAAAAGAGGAGTGTATTAGCCACTGAGAAGAGTCTTCTCACAGGCTTCCTTTCCTGCTGATTGGAGCCAATTAGAGTGAAAGGAGCTGAGTCAAACACTGAGACGACTCTTCTCAGTAGCTAACACTCATCTTTCACGCTTATTGGGTTCCTAGGCATTAACAAAGATCTTATTCTCAACCCCATGGCCAAAAAAGCAGGGAGGGGGCATGGCTATGATGAACATGAAGGGACCCTGCACTTCTGAATTTGCCACTACACTCCAGGTGGCAGGCATTTCCTACCCTCACAGTGCCTTGGAAGTCGGCTTGTCTTCTGGGGCATAGTTCAAAACTCTGGGTTGTACCCAATGTTAGCCTTACTCAGAGAAGAACCACTGGAATTGATGGCCATATTAACTTAGGTACATTAATTTATCTGGGTTGTCTCCAACTAAATGCCACTCAGAACCCATCCATTTCAATGGGTCTGCTCTGAGTAAGACTAACACTGAATACAGCCCTCTGCTTTTACTTTGCCATTAAAAATGCATTATTTCAACTCATTATGAATTATTGAATTCTCCAATGTTTATTGTTGGATTCCCTGGGGAGCATTTATGGAAAAGCAGATGGATTGCACATCTCTCAAACAAGCCAGCCAATAAATAAATAATCAGACGTTTTGGCAAAAATCACACTGTTAAATGGCACAGGAGACCTGTGGGAGAAAAAGATTTGGCAACCCTAATTGTACACCAGCACTCCAGCATCCCATGAGCTCTTTCTTATTCTCCAATTGTGTTTTGAGTTGCTGGTTGTGCCTATATATGTATATTCTAATGGGGATTTGATTTTGTTGGGTGTCTGCTATTTCCCCCCCGTTTCATCTTGTTATCGTTTTTTGCTGAGCTTTGGGGTGGGGACGGGTTTGCAGTTTTGCAACAAAAAAGAGAAGCAACTATCTCTGGCCCTTGGCCAAGGCACGGGTGCAGGCAAACAGATGTGAAGGGCCCAGATGTTGCTGCTAACAACACTTGTGTGCTAACACTTTGTGTGGCTTGCAGCAGGGGCTGGGAGAGTTTGTTCAGCCTGCAATGACCTGCTGAGGCTCGGGGCGTTTTAAGGCGCTCCAACCCTCCCGTTGCAAGCTCCAGTGACATCTCAAACAAGAGATTTAATTTTACAGAACACCTTTGAGTCATTAAGCCATTAAACTAATCTCTCTCTCTTTAACTCTTCTTTTTCGTCTGATGCCACCTATTATCAAACGGGGGCAGATCGCGTGATTGCCCAGCAGTGATTGATACCAACAGGTGTCTGACCCTTGTTTACAACCCTTCATTGCACCCACTCACTGGGGAGGAGCAGGCCTGATTCTCTTCCTCTCACAGCACAATCCTCACTAAGGGGTGAGGGAGAAATTTGATTCAGTTCACATTTAAAGGAGACCCTACCTAACTGGCGCTTTCTGAAATGATACACGAACCAAAACGTAGCCAGCCTTTGAGATTTGCACTCCTTGGAATTTTGCAACACGGTTTTCCAGCCAAGTCACAAGTACAAAAATGAATATATGCTGGGATAAAGGATGCATAAAAATGGATACATCAGGGACAATAGCGTACAAAACATATATTAGGGGAGATTGCTTTGCAAAAATGTGCCTAGTAGGCAAAAGTGCACACAAAAGGGTGTATGTTAGGAGAAATCTGGACTAAAAGGCCGATGAATATTCATGAGGATTTCTTAAAAAAGATTTGTAAACTGAAGAAATTGACGATTGGCACTGATGGCTGATGGGGCAAGTCCTAAGACCATTTAAATTGTCGAAAGGAAGTGAAGTAATTTACATTGCCAACTACAATGTACACGGCTCGGGACCACAATACCTGACGGAATGCCTCTCCCGACACGAACCCACCTGTACACTACGCTCAATATCCAAGGCCCTCCTCCGGGTGCCTACTCCGAGGGAAGCTGGGAGGACGGCAACAAGGGAGAGGGCCTTCTCAGTGGTGGCCCCCAAATTATGGAATGACCTTTCTGATGAGGTGCGCCTGGCACCAACCCTGTTGTCTTTTCGGCACCAGGTCAAGACTTTCCTCTTCTCCCAGGCATGTTAGCATGTGTTTTAAAATGGCTTTTTAAAAAATGTGCTTTTAAATTTGTATATTTGTTTTTAATGTTTTTAATTGTTGTAAACCACCCAGAGAGCTTCGGCTATGAGGCGGTATATAAATGCAAGAAATAAATAAATAAACTAAGAACATAGGGAAGCTGCCTTATACTCTGACTAGCAGCAGCTCTCCTGGGTTTGAGTCTCTTCCTGTCCTACCTGGAGATGCCGGGGATTGAACCTGCAGAGCAGCCAGTCTACCACTAAGCTCTGACTCTATCTAGTAAAGAGCCCCCTCTCCCCATAAGACCATAATCAAAATTTACTTAATTGTACCAGGGATTCCTGTTTTGAAAGTCAAGATTGGGAGGAGGGAGTAATTTACCCCCAGGCTCAGCCAATCCAGAAACTTCTTTCTGTCCGCTGATCACAGGCCTTCTACTGCTGATGGGCAGAGGACAGTGCAGCAGTGATCAACCCGGCGGCGATCAGGTGACACCATGGGCCGGAGAAGGTTCCACCTGGGCCTGTCAAGCTATTGACGAAGACCTGGCTTTTTTCATCTGAGTGACAAGCCGGAGCTGCTCCAAGCCTTCTGCCTAAGCTGCTAGATCTCATGAGGCCCCATCACAAACATTTTTCCCGGCTGCAAAGCTGGACATTCTTGGCAGGCAAGCTTAATTTATTTTATATTTTATTTATTGACTTCTTACATTTATTGCCCACCTTTCCTCCAAGGAGCTCAAGGTGGCACGCATGGTTCTCGTCTCCCCATTTTATCCTCACAACAACCCCGTGAGGTAGGTTAGGCTGAGAGACAGTGACTGGCCCAAGGTCACCCAGTGAGCTTCAGGGCTGAGTGGGGACTCGAACCCTGGTCTCCCAGGTCCTAGTCCAATGCCTTACCCATTACACCACACTGGCTGGCATGTCCCAGTGCAAAAACAAAACACATACATGCAAAAACTGCTATGCAAAACAGACTGGTGAATCAGCTACCTTTGCATCTTCTGACTCGTGTCTGATAATTATCGTAGTTAATTGCAAAACATGAATGGCCTCCGGTAGGCTATATATTCTTGTGCTTGACCAGACAGATACCTTACATATGGTGGTTAAAAACACACACACGCTTCTCTGAACATGGTTTGCTATTTTTAGGGAGAAGTGATTAATATATCACTGCTGACTGGGTAGAAAACTGCACAACATCAAATATAAGAATACGTGAGTCAACAACACACCTGCTCTATCAACCCAACTGTCTCAGCCTGAAGATGATTTGTGTAAGTAGGTGCTTGTTAAAAAGGAGATATTTTTTGAATTTTGATGCTGCAGGGCAAAACCTGAAGCTGCTTCCTAATTCAGGGTGCAGAGGCTGGAGCAGAAAAAGTTGTGACTGTGTGCTCTCAAGAACACCTGGAGAGTGGGTGGGGCAAGGGATGGGCAAGTGGGCGGAGCCAGTTGGGTTTCTGAGTGGCCCTCTAGGTGGTGAGATCTGGTGTATTTTTGTGACTGGGGGGGGGAGTGGAGGCAGGGATGGGGGTGGTGGAATCTGGGAACTACAATACAGGATCTACAGTAAATTAATTAAATGCTCCCTGCTTAAAATACTTGGTTTACTCAACCAAATTCTTGATGTTAAACCTAAGATAACAGGACAAAAAGGTCAGGAAAAATATAAGATGGCTTGGGCATGTTAAGAGTTTTTGGTATATATGTACTGCAGGGGAGTGCAGCAATAGCTGATCTGTTACGACGGGTAGTTGAAAGAATAAAGAAACTTAAGGTTTATTCCTACAAAGAGGTAACGTCATACATGCTGAAGCAGCCGTGCGGCTTTCACTCAGGGAGCCATTACTAACTGAGAACAAATGCAGAAAAGAGAAGGGAGAAAGGGGAGGAGCAAAGCCTGCCAAAGCAACAAACACTTTAGAGGAGGAATCAGCAATCTATCTCTCCTCACTGGGTCAAGCTCACTTGTAACTTGCATTGGTGCCTTACTCTCAACAGGGGGGAGAGGCATAGCTCAGCAGTACAGCACCTGCTTTGCAGGCCAAAGGTCTTGGGTTCAGTCCTTGGTATCTCTAAGTAGGGCTGGGAGAGACCCCCGTCTGAAACCCTGGGGAGCCTCTGCCAGCCAATGCAGACCGGTGCATTTCAACCTTGGGTCCCCAGTTGTTATGGGACTGGACTACAACTCACCATCCCTGACCATTGGCTGAGCCAGCTGGGGATGATGGCAGTTGTAGTCCAACAACATCCAGTGCAAGTTTTAGGAAATGAAACCTCTTTAGAGTATAGGGTTACTTTTATGAGCCCCCCCCCCAGGCTTGCAGCAATCAGGGAGTGCAGGTTGTAAGGCGACAAGAGCCTAATTATTGGCAACCCCAGTTCAAAACTCTGCCTGAAAATCTTGCGGCAGCCTTGAGTAGCTCAGTGGAAGGGTTTGAGTCCCAGCTGAATCTGGCAAAGTTTAAGGGTTCAGTCCGCTGTAAGGGGGCTGCAGCAAGTAGGAGGGCCTAGCTGTGGGGCTAGATAGAAAAATTAGGACTGTTTCCAAGACAATGAGTTAGAGGGCAGGGCTTGTATTCATTCTAAATGGATGGAGTTGTGGAGGAGAGGCAACCTAAAGAGGATGAGTCTGCAGATGTATGGGATCTGAGGAGTAATCTCTATTATTTATTCATTAAAAAAAAGACACGACATGGAAGGAAAAACAAATGGAAGGGAGGACGAAAAAGCAAGCTCAAGCACCAGTTCTTCATTTCCTATGCTCCTAGCTGTACTGGTGACAATATTTCTGTCACTCTCATCCCTGTTCATTTGGAAATAAGTCTAGGCATTGGTAAAACCAGTACATTGGGGTATGGGCACAGAGAGACCTGAACAGCCACATTTCGCCCCGGGGCCAAGGGTTGCCTACCCCTTCAGTACATTGTCCGTAATAAAAAGAGGTGGGGTGAGTCAACCCTTTTGTCAGAGATGTTCATTTGTCCTTACAGCAGATTAACCTTAGCCACCACCTGTTTGCAGCCAGTGGTGGCGTACTGCTGACCTCCTTGGGTGTAATAGCTGAGCTGACCGGCTAAGCTCTCTACATGGCTCGGATCTGGATAAATGCCTTCGCTCATCATCTCCTCGTAGAAGCAGCTCAGGATATGGCCCTTCTCCAGCAACACGAACGGAACAATCTCTGCCAGCGTCCAAAGAGGGTGGATGCGGCTGAGGACCGGACGGAGAGCCTCCTGCAGCAACTCCATCTTTCTTTGAGGCTGCGGGAGGGGATCCCCGGAGATGTTCTGGAGAAGAACGTTCATGATCTCATTGCCCCCTACTTTGCTTATTAGGATATACATGGCGTTGAGGAATTCGTTGGTTTGGTTCATCTGGAAGAATCTGCTCAGCGTCTCCAGCAAGGCCGGAGGCATCAGCTCTACCTCGTCCAGGATAAACAAAGGGATCTTCTCTTCGATTTCAGCTTGGGTTACCATGTTGCTGATTGCCTTGGATAAATCTAACTGGCAGGCCGACGTGGAGACATTGTCCGGACAGTGGTGCATCGTAAAATAATGGAGCACAGAATGGTGTCCTGTGACCGACCGGAAGTGCTTGGCTAGCAGCCAGCCAATGTGGCTCTTCCCAACCCCGCTCGGGCCGTTGAAGGAGATCACCAAGGGCTTGTTGTGGGTGTGGGTCGCCAGGTAGTCCTTGAGCAACCCCATGAGGCTCTCGACCGCTAAGGTCTGCCCGAAAACCTCCCTTTGCATGGTCTTCTCCAGGCCGTCCAAGTCGTATTTCAGAAGGTTATCGTCCAGGTTCTCGATGGCATTCAGGATCTGGAAACAGATGATGGCAATGAGTAAGAGGAGGCATCTCTTGGCTTTGCTCTTGTGCTCTGTCGGGAGGTATTTCTTGGAAGTCCCCGGGTACAACACTCTAGGGTTCCGGTGCCTCTTCTTCCGCTTGCTGGATCTCGTCACGGGCGGCTGCACGGAGGTGTCGAAGGTAAAGTACTGTGAGCTCTCAAAGCTCGCTTGGCTCAGAAGCGAGGCAGAGGTGCTGCCCAGCTTGGCTTTGCCCAGAGAGATCTGCCTCTGAAGGAGCTTCGCTTGCGGATCCCCAGCTGGGAAGCTTTTTTTAAGGATGTGGGCTGTCCTCCGCAGGCGAATGATGGCCCGCACCGGGGAAGAGAGAAGAGAGAGCTTCTGGGGGCTTTTCAAGGCAGGCTTTCGGCCGTCCATCGCAAACTCTTCCTGCAGACCTCGTCGTCCTCTCTTGTCTAAAGAAGAATAAAAAGAAGCTTAAGAACATCAGGAAAGGCAGCATGGTATAATGGTTACTGCATTGGCTTACAAACTCCCTCTCCATCAAATGCCACAAAGTGGCCCTTAAGCCAGCCAAACCACCTCACAGGACTGTTGTGAAGCGGAGGGCACTGAGGGCAGAGCCACACCATACATTTAAATCACATCCAATGCACCTTTTAAAAGTTCTGCAGTTTCCATTGAGGTTTCTCTTCCACGGAACCAGGCTGAACACATGGCATGTTTCTTTTTAAATCAAGAAGCCAAATCTTCTTGGAGAGCAGTGCCACCTAGAGGTTACTGCCAAACAAGGCAGGTTTCTTGCGCAGGCATTAACAGCTGAGTGCAAATAAAGTTGGCAATGTAAAAGCATGGATCAGAGAGCAGCAAAATCTTTCCTATTCAGCCTGACTCAGAAAACATGAATGGGTTACAAAGTGGAAGCTAAAGGGTGTTCAAGGATGTCCCAACGGTTGTGAAATAACTAACAAATTGCAGTTTTAGTAATTTCAACAGTTAATGGCTTATTTTTATCATTTCTAATAAATAGGAGTTCATTGATTAAGCACTACTGATTTTTGTTTTACTTATCATGGTCATTTTTACTACAAACTTTCAGGGCTTTGTACATTGCTGTGGGAGCATCTGAATTAAGAGAAATTAGGATTTTTAAATAAATAAATAAATAAATAAATACTGAGGCTGCGTCCTCTGTGCACTTCCCTAAGTGGAAGTTGGCATATGCTATCTCTGACACTGGAGGCTTGAACAGAGGAGCCAGGGCCGCTGCCGGGTATGACTGGACCCTTGGGCTATGCATGCAGGGCTGCCATCAGCCAAGATGGCAGCAGAGGCTTCTTTAAAGGGCTGATGCCCCGACCGCCATCTTGGTTGATGGCACGCATGCACGGTATGCTACGTGCATGCACAGGCCTGCCATCAACCAAGATGGCGGTCGGGGCATCAGCCCTTTAAAGAAGCCTCCACTGCCATCTTGGTTGATGGCAGCCCTATGTGTGTAGCGTGCGCAGCAGCAGAAGACAGGTGAGAGGTAGGTGGATCGAGCGAACGGGCGGGCAGCCTGCTACGGATCGCAGAAGGGGAGTGCTACTCTCCCACCCTGACGAGGGGCTCTTTAGTGTAGTGATAGCGTATTTTATAATGTATTTTAAATTTTATAGCATTTATGTTATCAAAATGAATTATTGGTTTGGATTGCTATACTGTGTTCAAATAGTGGTTGGACTGTTATTGTAATGTTATATTGATATGCATTTTTTTCCTTTTGTGTTGCAAGCCACTTTGGGCACATTTGTGTGGGAAAGTGGCATACAAATAGAATAAATAATAATAGTTTTAAGATATTGCTTTTTGAAAAAAACAATTTTAAAATTATTAGTTTTAAAATATGCAGCACAAAACCACAACCGATGAACTTCTCCAACCAGAACCGGTCGCTGGTATTAAGGTGAAAATTATGGGTTCTACTCAAGTAAGCCCTACTCAGAGATGACCCATTGAATGAATGAATCTAAGTTAGCCATGTCTATTAACATCAATGGGTCTACTCAGAGTAGGACTAGCATTGAATGCCACCCAATGTTGCTTTTGTTTTTCTTTCTCTCTCCCCACTTCTGCCTCCCAATAATGTAGTACAGTAGGGCCCCACTCATATGGCGGGTTACGTTCCGGACCTCCGCTGTAAAGCGAAAACTGCTGTAAAGCGGAACCCATTGAATAGAATGGCGCACGATGCCCGAAAACTGCCGTAAAAGCAGAACAAGCGCCGTATGAGTGGGGTTTTAGTCTAATTGTGTCTAATTGAGACCGCTGTATTAGCGAATCACTGTAAAGTGAATCGCTGTAAAGCGGGGCCCTACTGTATACAGTAATACCTCAGTTAAGAAATCCTCCAGGAAGGAAACTCCTTTTAACTTAGCTTTTTTAAAAGGTGAAACTGAGCAGCCTGCGTCTTTGCTATGGATAAACTTTCATGGCTAACCTGGATTCATTCATTTCAATGGGTCTCCTCTGCTTCAGGCTTACTTGTGTACGACCTATAATGCACATGCCTTTGCTTTAAGGTGAAATTGAAGAGCCTGAATCTTTGCTTTGCTATGCTATGGAGAAACTTTCAAGCCTGTGCATTTGCTTTAAGGTGAAACCAGGCCTTGTCTTTGTTTTGCTATTGGTAAACTGATAAGCCTGTGAGTTTGCTTTGCTAGGTGAAACTGACACGCCTGTGTGTTTGCTTTGCATGAAAGAGATCTCTTGCTTTCTCCCAGAGCTGGGGAGGGAAGGATCCAATACGATTCAGAGGAGGGGGGCAAGGAGTGGGTGGGTGCCGGGTAGGCACCCTTTAAAGCCCCCACTGAAGCTGTCCCCACCATCTATGAGCAGGTATCTTTCCCTGTTATTCCTACCTTTGGTACCAAAGTTTCCGTTTAAGAAGTAATGTCCAGCAATGCTTCTACTTTGTTAACAGTGGTATTAATGTTACAGAGAAATAGAGTGCAGAGGTGCTCCAGTTTGCCCTTACAGATGGGCAGAGGTACACTTAAGATATACAAAGTCGTGAAAACTGTATTTGCAAAGATGGACTGGCAGAGTGCTCTTCAGTGTTTCTGTGGCATTGCTGGGACTGTATACATAATACGTTCCCACCATACGGCATAAAATGATGTGGTTTTAGGTTCCTTTTAGCAGTTATCCCGCCTGTTATCTTTTCCACTAAGGCCATATGCCAAACATTTTTGTCCCATAGCAGGGAGGGATTGGGAAGATGGGTGTGCCAGCTGAGTTCCTGTTTCTTCATTACTTATTTAGTACATGTATGTCCCACCTTCCCTCCAAGTTGCTCAAGGTGGCGTACAAACAGGGTTCTCCCCTTTGTGATTTTATCCTCACAACAACCCTGTAAGGTAGGTTAGGCTGCGAGACAATAGGAACATAGCACGCTGCCTTATTCTGAGTCAGGCCATTGGTCCATCTAGCTCAGTATTGTCTATACTGACTAGCAGTGGCTCGCCAGGGTTTCAGGTAGGAAGTCTCTCCCAGCCCTGGCTGGCAATGCCAGGGATTGAACCTGGGACCTTCTGCTCTACCACTGAGCTATGGCTCTGCCTCAAGGTCACCCAATGAGCTTCATGGCCATGTTGGGATTCGAACCTGGGTCCCCCCCCCCATGTCCTCGGCCAACACTCTAAACCATTGTCACCCTGGGCTCCTACTGGGAGGAAAGGCAGGATATAAATCTAACAAAACACACACACACACACACCACTGGCTCTATATACATTGTATTCTTGAAAATCAAGAAATAGTTTTTTTTAAACCCTCAAATGCTACAACTCTGCATTTTTGAGCAAAAGCCCACTAAGCAAAAACCTTCATACGTTCTTTGTTTGAATGTCCTCGTTGGGCCCTCTCAATATGGATCATAGGGTTGTCGTTTTTTTAAAGGACACTTTTGACTTTGGAGTGTTATAAATTCCACTGAATCTTGTGAATTTGAGAAGCAGGATGAGTATTAAAAGCAGTAGACCATAGGGAGAAAGAAAAAAAAGGTACGCAAACCTGCTATCAGATCAGGACGGAGCAGACTGACCCAAAGGCTGCCCTCAGCACACCATCCGGCTGCCTATTTTCATTCTGTCAACAGCCAGCCTTCTGCTGATTTAAACACCAATTGGCTGATTGTTCTTTTGGTTAAAGTTCTACTAGAAAAACAGAAGTGACTCTTAATAGCTTACAGAATCTACCTTAGCGACCACAGGATGTGAAAGGGGGAGTCTGTGCAGTGCCTGAGGCACGTACACAACAGAGAAAAGAGGCCTACATTTCCAACCCATTTCCAACGCTATTGAACGCAGGATGGTGTGCCCCGATGCCATCGTGAGCACAAATCATCATGAATGCACAATAAAAAGGACCTAGCTTTACAGGCATTTCAGATTCACAGAGGACAGATCAGTATCAGCAACTACTAGCAATGAGAATTAGCAACAATAAAACCTTTACATTCATCCGTCTGATTACCAGCCGGCTCAGGAGACTGCAGAGCTCTTTCCTGTCTTGCCTGAAGGACAGCTTTCCAGAAACATTTGGCTGACTACAGTATGTGTTTTAAGACTGCCAAGGCCAAGTAATGCTGCCCCATCATTAGGGATGGGTGAAAATTTCGATTCAGGTCACATTTCAAGCAGAATTGATGAAATTCACACTTTCCGAAACAATATGAGACCCAAAACACAGCCATCCTTCAAAATTCGCATTTATTAGAATTTTGGGATGCAGTTCGCCAACTAAAGAACCGTTACAAAAATGCATATATTAGGGGAAAGTGTGCATAAAAAGGAATACATGAGCGAAAATAACACGCAAAAGGGCAAGATGTGATGGGAAATGGCTTGCAAAAATGTGCACCTTTGTCAAAACTGCCTGAAAAACCTTATTTATTTGGAGAAATTCGCACTGGAATGGTGGAGAATTTTCATGAGGATTTTAAAAGAAAATCCGCAGATCACTGCAGAAATGTAGGGAACTGAATTCAACATTGGAAAAATGAGAAACTGAGAGAACCAAAACAGACAGATCTTTCCTTCCCTACCCATCGTATCACAAAGTCTAACTCCAGAGGTGCAGCAGAATTTCGGGACCCTCACAGGAGGTTTCCCTGTTGCACCCCTGCATGTGACCTGCAGTTGCAGGCTCACTTCTGTCCAATGGGGGGGCGGGGAAGAGGAGCTCAGCTGTTCAAAGGTTTTGAAAGCATTGTTCTGAAACTCACCTAAGCTTATGACAGCTCGCATGGGAAGGACGGCCGATCAGTGGCTGAGCACCCGCTTTGCATGCAAGTTTAGTCCCTGGTCTCCCCAGGCAGGGCTGGGACAGGCTTCCTGACAGGGACCCCAGAGAGACAATACTGAGCTAGGTGAACCAACGGTCGGACTCTGTATCAGGCAGCTTCCTCAGTTCTTATGATGACCACGAATGGATGAGATGATCCACTCCTGATTAAGATTCAGGACTGACCAAAGAAAGGACTTCTTTGCACAGCGCATCATTTAACGAAGGAATCCACTCCCGCAAAAGGCAGCAACATCCGCCAACTTGGATGGGTTTAAAAAGAGGATTGGACAAATGCGTGGAGGATAAGGCTATCAGTGACTACTAGCCATGATGGCTGTGCCCTGCCACCGCAATCAGATGCGATATGCTTCTGAAAAGTGGAAGCCGCAGGAGGAGAGAGCTGTTGCACTCATCCCGCTTGCGAGCTTCCCGTGGGCATCTGGTTGGCCACTGTGAGAACAGGATGCTGGCCTAAATGGGCCTTTGGGCTGATCCTGCAGGCTCGTCTGACGTTATTATCCCTGCAACTGAAGCGTTCTGGTTTTAACTTTACTGTTACCCACTCCCAAGCCCTTGAGATGGGAGTGGGAGGCTCCAGATCAAACAAATCCCTCAGGAAATGGGCTGAGCTTCCGCAAACAACAGAGGCACAGATGGACTGGGTCACCAGGCCCTATCACAGAATGCGTCATCCAGAAGATGGATTGCAGCTCACAAGTAGCTGGACGGGAAAGCTCGTCCAGCTACATATTAACGTTGGGATTCGAGGGAGCCTGGAGCAGGTCAAACTGGCCGGGCTTCATTCCTGAGCAGAAGGAACACTTCACTACCCCAATGGATGGAAGCGGCCCTCCCCAGGCGCTCGGAGCTGCACATCGCCTGCAAAGCTGGCCACATGGAGGGAGGAGAGGTATTTGAAGGCTCCTCCGTAAGAAACCCTCTCCCTCTCCCTCTCTCCCTCCTCCTTTCTTGGCTGGTGCCTATTAGGATTGGTAGGGCAGAAAGCCGGGAGCCCAAGAGTAGGCAGAGCCAGAGCCAAAGATAGGTGGAGCCAGAGCCACTGACCAGGCGGAGCTAACCAATTCTAGTTTTGCTCCCATCTGCCTGAGTTCTTCAAGGGGCAACACTGAGGCCCCATCTGCACTAACACATTTAGAACAGTATCATGCCACATTTAACAATCGTGGCTTCCCCCAAAGAATCCTGGGAACTGTAGTTTGCTAAGGGCACCGAGAGTTGTTAGGAGAGACTAGGGATGGGTGAGAATTCTGATCCAGTTTGCATTTCAAGCAGAACTGATCAAATTCGCCATTTCCAAAACAATATGAGAACCCAAACACAGCCATCCTTCAAAATTCACATTTATTAGAATTTTGGGATGCAGTTCGCCAACTAAACGACATTTACAAAGATGCATCTATTAGGGGAAAGTTTGCATAAAAACCAGTACATGAGTGAAAATGACACGCAAAAAGACATGAAGTGATGAGAAATGACTTGGAAGGATGTGTACCTTTCTCAAAACTGCCTACAAAAATGTGTTTATTTGGAGAAATTCGCACTAAAATGGAGAATTTTCATGAGGATTTTAAAAAATTTCGCAGATTGCTGCAGAAATGTAGAGGACTGAATTTAACGTTGGAAAAATGACAAATGGAGAGAATCGAAACAGACAGATCTTCCCACACCTAGGAGAGACTCCCTATTCCCCTCGCAGAGCTACCGTTTCCACCTTATTTTCACTGACATGCTTTCAACAGAAGCCTTCACAGCAGGGGTGGAGAACCTTTTAGGAGCCCGAGGGCCACATTCCTTCTGAACAACCTTTCGAGGGCCACGTGCCAGTGGTGGGCAGGGCCAGAGGCAAAAGTGGGTGGAGCAACAAATGTGAATCTTATCTTTGTACGGTAAGGAAATTTCTACACAGGCTGGCACACGCCCTCTCTGTCTCCCATTCTGAGAAGGAAGAGGCATGGATACGTTCCACCCAGACAAAAACATTAAAGGAGCGAAGCATGGTCAATGAGGGGCATGGCCTGGGGAGAGTTCTGAGGGCCAGATAGTGAGGCCTGGAGGGCCATAATTGGCCCTCAGGCCTGAGGCTTCCCGTTTCTGCTTCACAGGCACAAGTGAAGCAGCTGAATCTTTTCCTAGCATGGCACTGAAGCGATGAAGTGAAAGCTTCAGCCGCTTTTGTTTCTCCATGTCAGGCTGTTGTGAACGGCAGAGGTGCAGGACTAGTCAAAAAGTTGGGAACAATAGCTAGAAGCCCTCAAAGTGGAGAATGGGTGCCTGGAATGGCAACCAACGAGCCAGCCAAGCGAGCAACTCTCGCTCAATGGTTGACCAATCGATGAGCGGCCAGAGAATGTGAAAGGATCAGTTTCGACATGTGCATTTCTGCGTAATTTCAAAGGAGGAAGTGGTGTGCTTTCACATTTGCGACAGGCGTCTGGCTCCTAGTAGAGAGCTTGTGTTTCCGAGCTTCAAGACTTGTTAACAGGCTCTTCAATTTGCAAAGCACTTCCAAAGAAAGATGGTCGGATAAGCTACGGTGTCAGTTGCAGGTGCAAACATGCAAGTGACGCTCTCCGTGCAGGGAAAATGCTCCCTTTGTCCCTGCTTCTCATATAGCTAAGGTGCAGGGTCTCCACCAGAAGGAAAGATTGGCAGCCTCAGAGTTGCCAACTTTTAAACCCATCCCACTCCTCTGCTTTTATCTGCAGCTGGAGTAGCAGACGTCAGCAGAAAAGCTTTGTCTGCAGGCAGATCAAGCTGCTTGTTAATTGCACAGGAGCAGGCCAGGTAGGTCTTTCCCCCCAGTTGGTTGGCAAAATGGAAATGGAAATGGACTGCCTTCAGGTCGATCCCGACTTATGGCTACCCTATAAATAGGGTGTTCATGGTCAGCAGTATTCAGAGGGAGTTTACCATTGCCTCCCTCTGAACTCTAGTCCTCCCCAGCTGGCTAGGGCCTGCTCAGCTTGCCACAGCTGCACAAGCCAGCCGCTTCCTTGTCTGCAACTGCCAGCTAGGGGGCAACTGGGCTCCTTGGGACTCTGCAGCTTGCCCACGGCTGCACAGGTGGCAGGGCACGTAACCCCTGAGCCACTCGCTGCATGGTGATCTTTAGCTGGCTCTTGGCACCCAGGAGACACGAGCGGGGATTTGAACTCACAGACTCTGGATTCCCAGCCAGGCTGTCCTCTGTGCTCTACCAGTCAGTTGGCAACCCTGCCCCAAATCTGCTTGGGCTGCACCCCCAATCCCTTTCCATGGCAGTTAAACAAGAAGAAAAAGAAGGTGGCCGCCCAAAGCAGAAAGACTGCCTATTTAATACACCCCTAAGAGTTGCAAGCATTTTTCAGGCAAGACTCCTGCACTTTTTAACAGCTGCAGACATTCGGCAAGGGATATTTCACTGTTATCTTCACCTCCGTCCCAGGAAAAGCTTTCTTCTCTTATAACAACTGCATGCCAGGCAGGTACTCCCAGCACCGAAAACCCTGCCAGGTTTTCCTAGCTGATTGTCAACTCCTTTTGGAGTTGGAAGGTATGGGAAGGAATAAGCTGAAGCTGAATCCTGACAAAACTGAGGTACTGTTTGTGGGAGACAAGGGAAGGCTGGGGGATGTGGACCTGGTGCTCAATGGGGTACGATTGCCCCTGAAAGACCAGGTCCGCAGTCTGGGGGTCATTCTTGACTCCCAGCTGACCATGGAGGCTCAAGTCTCGGCTGTGAGCCGGGCGGCGCTGTATCAACTCCATCTGATACGGAGGCTGCGCCCCTACCTTCCCAACCATCTGCTCCCACCGGTAGTACATGCCCTGGTCACCTCTCGCCTAGACTACTGTAATGCGCTCTACGTGGGGTTACCCTTGAAAACTGTCCAGAAGCTGCAACTGGTACAGAATGCGGCGGCTCGTCTGATTAAAGGCAGCCGCTGGCAAGATCACATCACTCCAGTGCTGAAGGAGTTGCACTGGCTACCGGTTGTTTACCGGGCCCAATTCAAGGTGTTGGTTTTGACCTTTAAAACCCTATACGGTTTTAGCCCAGTCTATCTGAAGGAGCGCCTCCAGCATCGTCAGGGATGCCGCTCAACAAGATCAGCCTCAGAAGACCTTCTCTCGATCCCACCGGTTAAAACAGCTACACTGGTGAGGACTAGAGAGAGGGCTTTTTCAATAGTGGCCCCCACCCTGTGGAACTCTCTCCCAATTGATCTCCGCCATGCCCCTTCTATGATAAGCTTCCTCCGGGCCTTGAAGACCTGGCTCTTCAGGCAGGCTTTTGGGGTGGGTTACGTTTTTTACTGTTATGGTTTTAAATTTTAATGTTTTAATGTATTGTTTTATCTTGTATGTCGCCCAGAGTGGCTGGACAACCAGCCAGATGGGTGACTAATAAATTTAATAAATAATAATAATAAAAAATTTCCTAGACTTTGTCCCTATGCAACTTGAACTGAAGACCATTGGCAGGATAAGAATGATTTTCTCCACCTTGCAAGAAAACCGCTCATTCCTGCAGATCGGGATGCTCTTAAAAGGCACAGCAGCACACCACTCAGAACAGACCCATTGAAGTCAATGGACAGGGCTAGACAGGTTCGTTCATTTCAGTGGGTCTACTCAGAAAAGGGCTGAGATGGACACACCCCGGGTCCTTCTTTCCTTCTGCACAACTGGTAATGAAAGAGCCCACCGACCGCCTCTCCAAAAAGAAAACAACATAAAAGACAAGAGCCTCCTCTCCGCTCCACCCAGCCAGGCCAGCCCCACCGCAGACAGACGGAGACCATTACCAAGCACCGGGTCTTCTCAACATCACCAGCAGGGAACTTCCTTCCCTCCTCCAAAGGAGCTGGGCCAGATCTCATCCGGAGGCCAAAAGGAGACGGCGTTATGAGGCAGCAGGTGGCATCGTGCAAAGGTGTGCGCCAGGCGCCCGAGCATATGTGCAAAGCTGAGGTGGCCTTGCCTGTGTGTGGATGTGTCAGAGAGAGAGAGAGAATGGCATGGGATGGGAATGGGGCCCTCCTCCTCCTCCGTCAATTCCTGTGCTTCCTCCTCACACCCGCATGTGGCCTTATCTCTGAAGCACTCTGCAGCTGTGTTTGGCTGTTGGCGCGCAGGCTTGCGGCTCAGGACCTCTGCTGTTGCAAGAGTTCAGGCACACAGAGGGAGACATAAACACCACACACACACACACACACACACACACACACAGACTTAGGCACACAGCCCATTCATTGGGTGCGTCTGTGGCGCACAGGAAACCTGACTCCGCGGACGAGGCAGATCAGGCCACTGTTGCCGTCCCGTCCACTGCAGGCCGCTCGGGTCACAGAGAGGCGAAGGGGCGGTCGGCCAGCAGGCCTGCAATACAGGCCACACCGCTCCTTTGCCCAGGATTCATGTGGGAGTGTTCAGAGCGGCTGCGGTGTGCACCACTTACGCCAAGCACTGGCCGCAGGAATCCCCAGGGATGTGCAAATGTTTCCATTTGGGTTTCTCCCCGTTTGTCATTTTTCCAGTCTTGTTCAGTTCTCACAGTACAGCACCGGTTTGCTGCTGCTATTAATTATCATTGTTGTTGTTTAAAAAAGGTCATGGACATTCATTCGTGTTTTAGTGCAACTTGCTTCTAACATTTTTGGATGCAATCTGGCCTAACATGCACATTTTTACAAAGCAGTTTCCCATAATATAATGCATTTTTGTATGTTGTCTTGTTGGTTTATTATATACCGGGTGGGGTACAGCAACATGAAAACATTTAAAAGCAATACAAGGTAATCATTATCAACTGTCCCCCACCGCTGTGCCTTCAGCGGCCACCCACTCTGTGGGGCGTTAAACTCAGTGCCTTGAAAAGCCCTGCCTGATGAGTCCTGTAGATCACATCCTGGTTGAAAGACACAGATAACAGAAGACAGATGAAAAGTTGGCAACTCTACCAGTAGTGTACTGGCAAATTCAGAAGTGCAGAGTCCCTAATGGTCAGAGATGATGGGAGTCCTAGTCCAACAACATCTGCAGGGCACCTCATTGGCTGCCGCCGGTCTAGCCACTAGACCACACTGCCTCTCATCCAAGAAGCATCCAAGCTAGAGATGTGAAGGCCTGGGGGGAAATCTTGAAAAATTTAGGGAGGAAAAATGTTTCCCCATTTTTTCCTGAAATTTTCTGGTTCCCCCCCACCCCGACCCCAGGCCTTTATATCTCTAATCCAAGCCCAGCTTTGGTCTGCTAAAACAGCCATCCAGACTCAAAATTGAACCGGGCAAATCAGCCTTATAAGGTTGCCAGCTTTTGAACTGGCCACTGTAGCGATGCCTTTAACACCCCTTCACCCCTCAGAGCATGCACGGGTAACTCAAGGCCACAGTCAGTCACTCACCACCGCGAGGGTCTCCTATGTCAGCAGAATGCAGGCCCATGGCATTCCACCCATTTGCCCACCTGCTCTCGGGCTCTTGCCTCCTCGCCCAAACCTGCGTTCTCCTCTTCTGACCTTGCAGCAAAATGAACTCTGGATCGAGGGAGCATGCAAATCCCTCTGAAAGACCCAACAATGGGCAACTGTGTCTGCTCCTTTGTATATATGTGTCCCGCAGGCCAGCGTGGATGGGTGGGAACATCAGAAGAGTCCAGAGGCTAGATCAGGCCAGTGGCCCATGTGGTCCAGTGATTTGTTCTCACAGTAGCCAAGCGGATGCCGCAAAGGGATGCCAGCCAACAGGACCTGAGCGGAAGAGCACTTGTGATTCCCGGCAACTGGCCTTCAGAAGCAGACTGCCTCCGACCCTGGAGACAGAGCGTAGCCATCAGGGCTAGGTAGCCGCTTATAATTTCTCCTCCATGAATTTCTCTCTGTTGTTGTTGTTATGTGCCTTCAAGTCAATTTTGACTTATGGCGACCCTATGAATCAGTGACATCCAACAGCATCTGCTATAAACCACCCTGTTCAGATCTTGTTAAGTTTGGGTCTGTGGCTTCCTTTATGGAATCGATCCCTCTCTTGTTTGGCCTTCCTCTTTTTCTACTCCCTTCTGTTTTTCCCAGCATTATTGTCTTTGTCTAACCCTCTTTTAAAGCCTTCCAAAGATTGTGGCCCTCACTGTGTCCTGTGGGAGCAAATTCCATTGTTTAACTAAGTCCTGTCTGTGTGAAGGGCTGGCTTTTGTCTGTCCTGAACCTTCCAACATTTCGCTTCAGTGTGGTGTAACGGTTAGAGTGTAAGACTATGACCCAGGAGATCAGGGTTTGAATCCCCACTCAGCCATGAAGCTCACTTTAAAGGGCCGTTGGACACAGCACAGGTCCACACCATCCATTTTAAGGCACATCCAAGGCACATTTAAAGCACATTACAGCCATCTGTTGGGAATGCTTTGATTTGGATTCCTGCATTGGTCCTGTTGGACTTTATGGCCTTATTAGGCCCCTTCCAACTCTACTATTCTATGATTCTATACTTCCCCCAAAGAATCATGGGAACTGTAGTTTGCTAAAGGTGCAGGGAATTTGTAGCTCTGTGAGGGGGAAACCACAGCTCCCAGAATTTTTTTCGGGGGGGGGGAGGAGGAAGTCATGTGCTTCAAATGTGTGTTGGATGTGCTTTACATGGATGGTGTGGATCTGCTCTTGGTTTACCACAAGGGCAGGGAGACTTTTTGCGTCTGAGGGATGCATTCCTTCATAGGCAACCTTCCGGGGGGGGGGGGAGATTGTTGCACGCCAGTGGCAGACAGGGCCAAAAGCAAAAGTGGGCGGAGGGGCTGCGGGCGACATTCCAGCCCTACGAAAGGTAAGAGGTTTCTGCAGGCGCAGACATGCCTCTCAAGGAAGAGGATATATTCCAGCTGCGCAAAAGCACTCAAGGAGGCCGCTGAGGGGTGTGGCCTACAGAGGGTCCCAAGGGCTGCACAGAGAAGCCTGGGGGATCACGCTGGGCTCCCGAGGCCAGAGGTCCCCCATCCCCCATTTTTACAATAGATGATCAGCCGTTATGCTCAGATGCATCCACACCATATATTTAAAGCACACGCCTTCCTTCCTTTTTTTTTTTTCAATAATTTTTATTCAGATTTTCATAAAACATACAAGACAAAATCATAAAACATTCAAAGACAAAAAACAAAATCAAAAATAGTTAAACAAAAAGAAAAAAAGAAAAGAAGAAAAAAAAAAAAAACAAAAATAAAAAATAAAGAGTAAAATATTGACTTCCCATTTGTCAAAGATCAAATCAGTTATAAGTCTATAATATATAGCAATCCTGTCTCTTAAGTCATATTATAAAATCACTTTCCTCCAGTAGTTATCTTACTTAATCATCAAATCTCATAAACATTACTTTATTCTTTCCACAAAAAGTCAAAGAGAGGTTTCAATTCTTTAAGAAATATATCTATCAATTTTTTTTTCCAGATAAGCATATCGATTAATCCATCTCATTACTAATTATGATAATCTTATTGTCATAACCATAGTCAAAATAAACATTTCAATTAATCCATCACATCAGAATCTGTTAGGTTCAGTAATTTCAGTAGCCATTGTTCTATTATCTCTATTAGTTCCATTTTCCATCTTCCATCTTCAGTAGTCTTGTTAAGTCCAGTAATTTCAATATCCAATCTTCCATTATCAGTATTCCATAATAATCTTGCTGTCAAAGCCATAGTCATATAATAAGAGTCTGATGGGAATTACCTCTATCCCAAATATTTTCTTGCCATCCATTCTGAATAAGTTGCTGAAATACTGCTGTAAAATCATATCTCTGTTCTTTTTTTCAAAATACACTGGGTCATCTCTTAAAAGTTTTTCCATTGTCACATGGCTGCAGTTAATTCCATAGATTTTCTCTATATTGGGCTCCATCACATCATTCCAGTCCAGAAGATAATCCATGCCATTAATAACTTTATCTCTAGAATCTTCATTAATTTCTTCAGAGATAACATTGAGTTCCAAACAATAGATTTTATTTCTAAAGTCCATAGACTCCAAATCTTGTTCCTGTTCCACGTTTGTTCCAATCTCCGGGATCTCCTCTCTCACAGGGACCCCTATTCCAGTCTCCAGGGTCTCCTCTCTCACAGGGACCCCTATTCCAATCTCCGGGGTCTCCTCTCTCACAGGGACCCCTTCCAGGGTCACCTCTCTCACAGGGACCCTTATATCTTTAATCTCCTGCTTCATTTTACTCAATTCAATTTTCGTTATCTCAATCTCATTCATTATTCTCTGAAACATAGTTATTTCCAGATTCTCAGCCACTTTCTTAATTGCCATTTTAAAAGAAAAATATAGGAAAACCACTTCTTATTTCAGCAACAATTGGGTTAATACTCCAAACTTGGTGACATCACAGTATAAACAGAGCAGACAGCCTTATCTCTCCAATAGTTAAGTAAACAAAATGCAGTTCCCAGGATCGAAGCAATTAATGGCAATCGTCAAGAAACAGATTCGTCAAAATAAAATAGACCAAAAAGAGAGTAGTCTCAAAACAGTATAATATTTTTCAAAATAAAAATCTGGAATAGAAATCCCTCTTCTGTGTGTATCTTTAGAATGCAAATCCAGGACAGCTTTTTGCAACAAAAACAGAGATAAGCTATTAATTAGTGCGTAGCAGAGAGAAGTTACGGCTCCCCAGTGAGATGTCAAAAACCGATCAATCTGGCAAATCTCTTTTAAACAGCAACAATTTAAGTCAAGTAAAAGAAAAATATAGAAAGAAGGGTGCTTGCCTGTTAGTGCGTTCTCTCTTAGAAGATAAGATGAACGTTCGCTTTAACAGATAGAGCTTGCTGTTGAAAATCCGTCCCACCTTCGTCGGCTGGACCTCGTCCCATAAATTAATGAGATCTGGTCGTCCCAACAAAAATAGGCTTTGAGGTTAATCTCTTCGTTTCTCCCTACCCGGGAGAAGTTTAATCAGTCAAAAAAAAAAGAAAAAACTGACTGATATATCTGAATAAGCTTCTTTTGAGGCAGGAGCCCGTCTCAAAAGCAGGCACAGGCTAAGTCACCCTTCCCGGAAGTCTGCACACGCCTTCCTTCCAAAGAATCCGGGGAACTGTAGTTTGCCAAGGGTGCTGGGAACTGTAGCGCTGCAAGGGGTGAACTGCAGCTTCCAGGATTCCGGGCAGGGAGGGGGAGATGCTTTGTTCTTTATTTATTTAATTTATTTATTTATTAGGCTTATACCCTGCCCGACTAGCAATAGCTCTCTGGGTGGTGAACAGCAGAATAATACAATAGATACAAGAAGAAAACAATACAGTGCAAAAATCCAATTTAAATTATAATAAGTTAAAAGTACAGTTAAAATGCTTTGGGAAAGAGGAAGGTTTTAACTTGGCGCCGAAAAGATGACAATGTATGGCACGGAGGAGGCCCTTGTGTCTGTCAACTGCCTTAGCCTCCAGCCCTAGAGGAAAGGCAACCGATGTTAATCTCCCAAAAATGGCATCAGCAGGGTCTACTGGCTCCCCGCCTCTGCCCTCCAGCCTGGAATGAGACATCCAGATTCTCAAGGTCAGGCACTGAGGCAGCTTCCGCTAGAGGCCTGAGGGGCGGTGGAGAGGAGTCTCTGGCACGAGCCACAAGGAAAGAAGTGCTTTCCCTGAGCGGCATGCTGACATCTACTTTGTGTGTTTTGCCCGTAGCCTGCAGGGCCGGGCCGTCTGTCGGACGCTAAACTGGACACCGCAGCACCCACGAGCAAAAGATGCTTGACCTTAGCCCAGCCTGTCCAGCTGGATCCGGTCCTGAGCTCCATGGCACAGTGGAGGGGAAATGGCATGGGAGCACAATGCCATTGCAGAATAGATCCTCCTTGCTCTGGCGAGTGAATGAGGTGATGACGAGTCTTTCAAGTTCATTTGTGAGAGCTTGAAAATTTAATGAAAGGCTTTTTAAGCTAGAATCGTTTGGTAGTGACGACCGCTGCTGCTTCTGCGCTTTCATTTTCACCTGCTTCTGTTCTTAGTAACAGGCACTCATTTATTATTTTATTACAGAGATGGGGAGCCTTTTGCCAGCCCAAGGGCCGCACTCCCCAGAAGGGAACCTTCCAGGGGCTGCATGGCAGCGATGGGCAGGTCTAGGGGCAAAGCGGGCAGGGCGATCAGTGTGACATTTGGACATGGCTTTGTTTCAGCCGTGCAAAAATAAATAAAATAAAATTGGAGGTTTCCATATGTACACACGCCACAGGCCTCTCTCTCCATCTGGGCCAGCAAGAGGGATCATCAGGGATACAGCCCAGCCAGGCAAAAGCACTCAAGGAGGGTGCAGAGCAGGGCTGTGGAGGGGTGTGGCCTGGGAAGGGGTGTGGCCTATGGAGAGTCCCAAAGGCTGGACAGAGAGGTTTACAAGGCTGCATCTGGCTCCTGAGAGTGAAGTTCCCCACCCTTGTACAACAAAAACAACTATTATTACTACTACTACTACTACTCGCTGTTCACCGGTAGGTCCCAGGGTGGGTCACAACAACACAAAATACACCACATTAAAAACAGTTTAAAGCAAATTACATTCACAACTAGAAAGGGTCCTAAAAATATACATCTCAAGCGTCAAAAGCCAGGGTGAAGAGGCACACCTTCATACATGATGCATGTATTGTTTTTATCATTGGGCCTGTAAGCTGCCTTAAGGTTGGAAAGGCAATTCTACATTAATGTCAAAAAATAAACAAGCAATGGACTTCTTGGTAAAACAAAAATGAAATGCGTTTATTTCACATGATTTCTGCTGGCCACGGGAACATAGGGCACTATACCAGGTCAGGCTATTTATCCATCTATTATTATCTACCTTGACACTCCAGAGTTTCAAGCAGTCGTTCCCTTCATCTGCTGATTTGACCCTTTTAAACTGGGGATGCCAAGGACTGAGCTTTGGACCTTCTACATGCCAAGCAGCTACTCCAACGCTCCTCCCTCCCAAAGAGCTACGCAAGCCACTTAAGTCCCAGACTTCATCAGGCCAAGCACCCACATCATCCCAGCTTTGTTGTCTTTCTCTCAGCCTTGAGGACTAGAAACTTGTTTCATTTTGAACATTCAAAAAAAGAATCTCAGGGTGTTCAACTCTGCACCAGTTTCTGTGTTTTGTGACATGCAGTCATTGATTTAAGACACAATCCTTAGGGACATCCAACACCCACACCATAGCACCTGCTGTTTCAATCCAGTCTGTGAGCCAGGTGCTAGCGTTTATGGAGTCGGTGGTGCTGTGCTAAACTAGAGTTCCGCGTGAAGCCTTTCCCACATTCCTTGCACTTAAAAGGTTTCTCCCCGGAGTGTCCCCGGTGGTGGCGGTACAGAGCCGAGCACAGGCTGAAGGTCTTCCCACACTCCTGGCACTGGTAAGGCTTCTCCCCCGTGTGAATTCTCTGGTGCTTGATGAGGTCCGAGCTCTGCCGGAAGCGCATCTCACACTCGGTGCACTGGTACCGTTTCTCGGCCATGTGGCTCTTGAGATGCTGGTGAAGGGCTGAAGCGTCGCTGAATTCCCACCTGCATTTGGGACACTGGTACGGCGTCTCTTCGGAGTGACTACTCTCATCCCCAAGAACCTCAGTGAGGATCATCTTGCTACCTGCAGGGGAAAAAACAAGCTATGCTTCAGCTTATTCCCTGTCCTGAAAAGCAATGAGTAATAATCACTGGGAGAAAGGTAATGCAAGAGTTGGAGGTAGTGAGCAATTTAGGCTTACTGGCAACTCTCAATTGCTTTGAACTCAGCAGGCATAGAATACAAGCTGCAATAAGATCTCAGCCACCCTATGTTGTTGAATACTATTGCCCACCAAATACCATTGTATGTCATCTAGCATACGGTGTCAACTACTAAATCTTACTGCATGTCAAGTATCAACTTCTGATATACAGTCAGATACTAAATACGATTGCATGCCATTTATCAAGTATTAAATACCATTGCATGTTATCTATCATAGATACTAAAAAGTCAGAGTATCAAACACAAACATCACTGCATGTCATCTCTAATATATTGTGAAATATTAAATATAATTGCATGTCAGTCATTGCACATTAAAAACCATTATAGTCAGCTATCAAACAAAATATCTGAGTTGTATCCAAGTATGTTCCACTAAGAGTAGATCCACTGAAATTAATGTACCTAAGTTAGTTATGTGCATCAATTTCAGTGGGTCTGCTCTCTGAAGGACTAACCATGGATACAGCCCATTATTATTTTAATATTAAATACTAAACACTAACATATTAACTATCATATATTATGAAATCCTAAATACCACTGCATGTAAAGTATAAAATACTAAATTTGCAATCTTAATCCCACTTGGGAATAAGACCCATTGAATTCAATGGGACTTTTGTTTATTACATTTCTATCGCACCTTTCCTCCCAGGAGCTCAAGGCGGTGTGCAAACATGGTTCTCCCCCACCTGATTTTATCCTCACAACAACCCTGTGAGGTAGGTTAGGCTGAGAGACAGTGACTGATCCAAGGCTACCCAGCGGACTTCATAGCTGAATGGGGATTTTAACCTGTTTCTTCCAGGTCTAGGGATGGCTGAGAAATTCAATTCAGTTCGCATTTCAAATTCACACTTTCCAAAACACTGTGAGAACTGAAAAATGGCCATCCTTTGACATTTGCATTTTTCCAAATTTTCCATGCAATTCTCCAACCAAACAACATTTACAAAAATGCATATATTAGGGAGAAATGTGCATAAAATGAATATATTAGTAAAAATAGCATACAAAAATGCATTATATTAGGAGAAATTTGAACCCTGGTCTCTCAGGTCCTAGGCTGGCACTCTAACCATTATACTGGCACTCCTGAGTAGATATGGTTAGGCCTGCAGCCTAATACAATTGTGCGTCAGCTACTGAATAATGTCACCTATCAATGTTCAAATATCAAATAATTGGAATGAAACATCAAAGCGTCAAAAGGCGGAAATCAAACATCATGGATTTCAAACACAGATATTGAATATTTGGATAATATCCAACCTAAAGGCTGGGATCCCAAACATACGTAGTAGTGAGTAAGCCCCATTGCACACGGCTGGACTTATGTCAGGTTAAACATTCACAGGATTGCTTTACAAGGGCTGCGTAAGAAGGGATTTTGAAGAGCAAATCCGTTTTGGCTGAACTCTGGAACGTTTGTGTAGATAGTTTATCTTGAGGGAAACTGGAGAATGGTACTTCCTTCCCACCGGATGAGAAGATTATCTGAGCTCCACATTCCTAACATTTCTGACGCCAGGCAGGCAAGGAAATCTAAGATGAAGGCAGACCAGAAAAGTGATCACGTCCTAAATCCACAGCTCGGACAGCTTCTTACCTTGCAAGTAATTGTCCAAATCACTGTTTAGCTCTGCTACCTCCTGGGAGTCAAAACTCTGATTCACTTCTGCTGGCTTTTGCTCCAGCATATCTGCAACCAGTCCCTGGAAGAAGAAAAAAAGAGTACTATGTCCAAGATGGCTGTGTGTGTCCAGAACAGGAACGAGGGAGAAATTCAATTCAGTTCGCATTTAAAGCTGAATCTGTCAAATTTGCACTTTCCAAAACAATGCGAAAATTGAAATGCAGCCGTCTGTCGAAATCTGCACTGATCCAAATGTTGCCGTACAGTTCTCTAACCAAAGAAAGTTTGCAAAAATGCACGTATGAGGGGAAAGGGTGCATAAAAATGAACATGTGAGTGAAAATGGCGTGCAAAAAAATCAAAGGGATTATATTAGGCAAAACTGTTCGCAAAAATGTGTGCCTAGGTCAAATCTGCATGCAAAAATGTGTGTGTTAGAAGAAATTTAAATCGCAAATTGCTGCAGAAATCCGGACAACCAAATTTCAGCTTGGAAAAGTGAAAAGCGAAGAGCACCAAAACAGACAGATCCGACCATCCCTTGCCCAAAGGGTCAATTCCCCTTAACCCTGCAGCCACCACAACCACCACAAAAGGAACACTGAAGGATGCAGATTTGCACCCTACTTGCTTAGAACTGAGCAAAGCACATTCTGCAGGGGAACCCTACGTTTAGATCTGCCATTGCATTTTACTTTTCCCCAAAGCAGCTGCAGGGCCCACAGTCTGAATCTGGATTGTGTGCGCGTGCGCACGGGGAACGTTTAGCACATTTCCTCCTGCTTATTTCCCAATGTGACCCCCACCCCTCTGAGCTGCAATGGGAATTGTCTCGTGGAATCAAGTGTGGGAGGCAACGGGTGCAAATGGGGAGCACCGAACTTAAACTGAAAGAAATCATAGGAACATACCAACCTGCCTTATACGAAGTTAGGATGGTGGTCTATCTAGCTCAATATTGTCTGCACTGACTGGCAGCAGCACTCCAGACTTTCAGACTGGGGAGATTCCCAGCCCTACCTAGAGATGCCGGGGATGGAACCTGGGACCGCCTGCACGCAAAGCAGATGCTCTGTCACAGAATCATTTGTCTGTCTAAACAAGCGAAGACTCTAGTCCTCATGATTCTGAGCTGCAGTCCTTTCCCCTAAATTAAAACTGACGGGTTCGTCTATCCCTGACGTGTGCAATCACGTGCACCAAATCGAAAGCTGTTTCTCCATTCTCTCACCTGTTCCTCTCGCACCTTTGCCTCTTGATGCGTCTGCAAGAAATCTTCCACCAAGGCGACTGCTTGCAGACATGTCTCGGGGTTTTGTTCGTGGACCCACTTCTGGAATTTGCCTGGTAAAATGGTCAAGAACTGCTCCAGAACCAGCAATTCTAGGATCCGCTCTTTTGCGTGTCTCTCCGGCTTCAGCCACTGGTAGCACAGCGCCTGGAGTTGCATGCAAACCTCCAGAGGATGCTGGGCCTCCTGGTAGCGGAACTGCCTGAAGCGCCGGCGTTGCGCCTCAGCAGTGATGTTGAAGCTTTTCAAGATGGCTGCCTTCAGCTTCTCGTAGTCCTTTCCCTCACAGACACCCACAGAACAACAGGCCTCTTGAGTTTTTCCACTAAGGGCCGGCACAAGCCGAGAAGCCCACTCTTCCCGTGGCCACTGACAGGCCTCGGCCACCCGCTCAAACGTGGCCAAGTAGGCCTCAATATCGTCCCTCTGGGTCAACTGAGGGATGTGTAGGTTGTCCCAGGCTGGGGTTGCTGCAGCCTGTTGCGCCCTCCACGGTTGGGCTGCCAAGCCGCAAAGCATTCCCCTTTCTGCTGGTTCCTGCTTCTCTGCTAGCCGTAAGGGAAATCCCAAAAACTCTTCCAGCAGGACTGTCCTTTGTCCCTTCCCGAAAGCAAGGCTTGCACGGGCTTGTTCTTCCACTTCAGTGGTTTGATCTTGCTGACTCTGAAATGAGAAATCTCCAGCGACTGCCAAGCCAGCCATTTCGTTTTCCAGGAGATGTGGGGTGGGTGGATGCCCTTGGCGCCCTTCTTGAACTTCTCAGTCCTTTTGAGGGAATTTCTTTAACTCTGCTCTTGGGTCGGCACAGCTCACAACACCTGGGAAGAGGGCAAGGGCAGGGCCCGTTAGCAACACAACAGAATATTTTGTTTGTTTGTTACATTTATATCCCGCCTTTCCTCCAAGGAGCCTAAGGTGGCGTAAACATGGTTTTTCCCCCTCCCGATTTTATCCTCACAACAACCCTATGAGGTAGGTTAGGCTGAAAGGCAGCGACTGGCCCCGAGGTCACCCAAGCAGCTTTGTGGCCGAGTGGGAATTTGAACCGTGGCGTCCCAGGTCCCAGTCCGACACTGTAACCGCTACATCACACTGACTCTCATAGGAGCACCAAAAACTGCCTTCTGCCCATTCGGACTGTTTGTTCATCTGGTACTGGCTGCCCATTTGGTACCGGGCCAAGTTCAAGCTTCTAGTTTTGGTGTACAAAGCGAAGCCCTATACAGTTTGGGACCAGGATACCTGAAAGACAGTCTTATCTCTTGTATACCCAGTCGATCACTGCGCTCTGCAGGTGAGGGCCTCCTGCAGACACCATCTTATCAAGAGGTCCATTGTGCACAACATAGGAAACGGACCTCTAGTGTGGCGGCACCTACCCTGTGGAATTCCCCACCCTTAAATATTAGGCAGGCGCCATCTCTTGCTACCTTTTCGGCATCTGCTGAAGACTTTCCTCTTTCAACAAGCCTTTTGAGACCTGGCCCAGTCTGCGTCTGTGTTGGAATTGCTTTTTAATATGTTCTTAAACCTTCTTTTAAAAATGTTGTTGATCTTAGATGTTTTGAAAGCTTTTTTTAAGTAACGTTTTTGAAGATGTTTTGTTTGAATGTGTTTTAAAGTTTGTTTTTACGTTTTAATGGTTTTGGTGCTTTTGTTTGCTGCCCTGGGCTCCTGCTGGGAGGAAGGGCGGGATATATATCAAATAATTAATAATTAATAATAACAACAACAATGATAATAATAGTACAGTATTGTACTGGGTCCCCTTTGGGAGGAAGGAGGGGGTAGGAAATAATAAATAAACAAATACTCCATGGACACTGCAGGCCTAGGGGCTGGATGTGGCTTTCTGGGGCTTTCCTCCATCTGCCCCACAGCCTCCCCTCTGCTCTGCCCCGTGCAGAAATTGGCCTTGAAAGCAACCTTTGACTGGAACCCTTGAAGCCTGTCTTCAAGGCAGCATATGCACTGTATGTGTCCACCACATGACTCCCCCCCCGAGAATCCTGGGAACTGTAGTTTGTTAAGGGTGCTGGAAGTTGTAGCTCTGCGAGGGGATCCTTCCCAGGGTTCTTTGGGGGAAGCTATGCATGAGCCCAAGACTAACAGATCTGTGGATTTTTACTTACGTGTTCCTCGCACTGAATTATAGGATTTTATTGTATATATTTATATTTTTTTCTGTTGTACACCGCCCGGAGAGCTATGCTAGTTGGGCGGTATAGAAATTTAACAAATAAATAATATAAATAAATAAATAACAGGCGGCCATAGGAGGGAGATGCTTTTGAGGGGGTCACAGTTAGGAAAGGAAGCGTTAGCCCTCCGCTTCCCATACGCTGCAACCCCCCAACTTTGCCAAAAATTGCGAGTATCACACAGTAATTAGAAATGGAAACATGGGCCCCCACAGGGGTAGGGTGGGGGCAAGGGGAAGTTTAGCAAAGCAGTTCGTGAACAAGGAACTGTACTCTGAAACGCATCTTCAAACACCGTCGCTAAGAGGAACAAGGAAGGAGGAACTGGCCAACCACTTTAGCTCAGAAGGGCAGCCTAGTTCCGTGGAACAGGAAATTCGGAGGGAAAAATATAGACAAAAAAATCCCCTTTGCTTTATGAGCAGTAAAAGGCCAGACAGAATCACCCACCCTAAAGGTGCTCTTGTGCCTTTTGACAACCCTCCGACACCCAGAAATTGTTGCAGCTTTTCCCGTTGGTTTTATCTTTGCGCCAGGAAAACCTTTGCTTGCCATAATCTTGTGGGCCAAGCGTTAAAAGGCAGACGAGCAGGAAAACAGGTGTATCTGTGTATACACACATGCACATATAGGCAAGGCATGGAAGCTGTAACACTGAGAAGCAACTGGCGAAAGACCAGACGCACGCACACAGCAAACTGTAAATTGAGCCAAGCCTTCGCAGGGTGTGGCCCCAGAATGTTTGTGGTTGCATCAGAGATGTGCCTCTGAGCACACGTGAGCACCTTTCCATAACCATGGATGGAAACGCACAGCAGCCCATAAACGTCTAGGCTGGGTGGAAGAGGAGGGTTGCTCTTGTGCCTTTAACAGCAGGAGACAGTGCAGAGATGAAGACTGCATACATAAAAGTACCCTCTTCTCTGCAGATATTAAAAAGGCACAGGAACCTCTTGCACATCTCAGAGGTAACATACGCTCCCCCCTCCGCAAGCTTAAGCCTGCCACGACCCATAACTGGAAGGAGGGGGCAGTGCTGTTAGTACTTTAGCAGTACTATCATTTTGCCATCCTTGTTGAAATGTTGTTCCAGCCAATGGGCTGGCACCTGCCAGGTCCACTTTGATAGCCCCGATTTCTGCAATCCAACTTCACTTGCCCAGTCTTGCTCCACCCTCAGACCCACTGTACCCAGGCCCACCCACATTCGGCCACACTCCCAACCTTCTTTTGACCCATAAGCCCCTACCACTTACCTAGCCACCAGCCACCGCAGCTGGAAACGTGATTTAGTTTGTGGAGGGCGGAGCAGGGAGGCGCCGTGGTTGTCAATGAAAGCAGAGGGGTGTGTACACACAGCCATGTGCCTGCACCTGTTCATGCTTATCACTGTGCGTTCTCTCTAGCAAGACAGCCCTCTTTGATATTAACTCTTAACATGGCTCAGATCAAGGGCAATCCTTTTTCTGGAGTTAGGAGCCTTCCCAGACAGGGATACTCAGAATGAAGCGACTCTCAGCTTTCAGAGTATGGTTGGCGGAGCGGTTAAGAACGCTGGACTAGGAGCTGGAAGATCAGGGTTCAAACCCCCGCTCAACCATGAAGCTCATTGGGTGACCTTGGGCCAGTCCGTCTCTCAGACTAGCCTACCTCACAGGGCTGTTGTGAGGATAAAATGAGAGGGGAAATTATGTATGTCACCTTGGACTCCTGGAGGGAAAGGTGGGATAAAAATGGATAAACAGAAAAGTCTATGGTGCTCACGGCTGGAGAGGTATCATTGAAAGACAAATGCCAGCTCACATCTCAGAAGACAGGGATGCGGCCAAATGAGATTGCTAGTGGTGAAGGCTTAAGGGCTTGCATAACTCCTATGCACAACAGTAGAATGAGACAACCCACTACATAATTGACATAGATTGTGTAATTTAGAGTGCCTTGGAGTTTGTGTTTTCCAAAAACATTGGTTACAACTTCCGACGACAAAAAATATGCTTTGCAATTAAGTGCCCATAACTTTGTTGAATACAAAAAGCTGCAGATACTGGGGGTTTTTTGGTGAGCTGTGCAGTTGTGAGAGCCAGTGTGATAGGATGGGTAGTACACAGGGTAAAACAGAGGTGGGTAACCTGTGGCCCTTGAGATTTTGTTAGACTATAGTTCCCAGTGATTATGCTGATAGGGGCTGATGGGAGTTGGGAGTCCAACAGGTTCCCCACCCAACTTACCAGAAGCAGTACTTCTTACAAGATCCTTCGGAAATTAAGACATTGTTAAATCTAAACTCCTGGATAGCTGAAGTCCAACATCATGGAAAACAAACTACAAATTCGTATGCCAGCAATTCAGTCTCCGGCGAGAAGATCCAAGATTGGTCCAAGATCAGAGGCAGATGAGCCACTATCAGAGGACAAGACCAAGTGAGCTAGAGCAGGTGTCGCCAACATGGCGCCCTCTAGATGTTGTGGACTACAACTTCCAAGAGCCCATGCCGGCACAGCAAACGGCTTGGGAGTTGTAGTCCAAAACAGCTGAAGGGCACCGCATCAGTTCTGGCCGAGCTAGACCCATAGTCTGACTCACTCCTACTGGGAGGAAGGGCAGGATATAGATCTAATAAATAAAAAATAATGTAGCCTCAGGTGCCCAATGGCTTCCCCTTCCCTTTGGCGAGACAATGAAAAATGAGAACGTAAGCCTGCTGGATCACGCCAGTGTCCCATCTAGTCCGGCATCCTGTTCTCCTAGTGGCCAACCAGATGCCAGTGGGAAATGCGCAGAACCTGAGTGCAACAGCGGTCTCCCCACTTGCGATGCCCAGCAACTGGTATTCAGAAGCATACTGCCTTTGACCGTGGAGGCGGTTTAGACATCATGGCCAGTAGCCATAGATAAGGACCTTATGGAGAACAGGGCTATCCTTGTCTACGAGGACCATCACTGTCCCAGAAGGAAACACGCACCATATGAAATCCAGGGTTATTTGCTTCCAGAAAGGAGGTATTTGCCCTTACTTTGGCATCAGAAGGCCATCTGTTCCATTGGAAAAACCTAACATTGGTTAGATTTATATCCTGCCCTTCCTCCCAGTAGGAACTTGGTGTTGAGGCATTACCCTACAACCACGTTAGTTCACCCCCAGAATTCCTCTGGCTTGGACAAAGGTGAGGGAGCATGCCAGTGAAGGTCGTTTATTTTCCTGAATCCTGCCCGCATGGGAGCTTTGTAAATTGTTTCTTTCAGACCTGTGTCTGACCGATGCTATGGTCATGCCTTCCATTGTATTTCCTCCCTGTCCTACTCAAGAATCAGGCTCCCTGCATTGCAGATACCTTAAGCTTATAAAGAAAGTTATCACCCTGGGCTCCACTGGGAGCAAAGGCAGGATATAAACTGACTGAATGAGGATAACACTCGCATTACACCAGCTCAGCCAGCTGATGGGAGTTGTAGCCCAGAACATCAGGTTGGCCAAGGCTGCATTGGGCAAAGTGAGCGGCAGCTTGACTGTTATCACTTCCAATGGGGGATTACATTTTTAAATTACTTTTTTTTTAAAAAAAAAGCACCTCCCTGGATGCAATAAACTAGCAACTGACACATCAGAGAGAAAGCTATATTGAACTTCTCTCTCCTGTGCTGATTTACGGCACCTTATCTGCAGTCTCAGATGGCACAGTCCAGAATTCTATCATCTCAGTCTCCATAATACAGGCTTAGCCAACCTGGTGCCCTGCAAATGATTTGGACTGCAACTCCCATCAGCTTGAGGCAGCATGGGCAACTGACAGGGATTATGAAACTTGTAGTCCAAAACATTTACAAGGAACTCGATTGGTGAAGGCTGGCATAATACATAACATTGACTGATTTAGCTACTGTCAGTCTTCACTGCCTCTGGGCTTGTCTTAGTTCTCAGAGACCAAACACCAGCAGTCAATCTGAATAATTCTCTCCACTACGTCAATCTCATTCACCACCTGCTTGTTACATATTTAAGTATACCCTGAAGCACATTACTGGTCTACCTAAGCTTGTCATTCGAAAGATTCTTGGGAGCAGCACAACCTCATATCTTTGCCAGCACAAAAGGGGTCTCCAATTTCCACTCTGTCATTGTAACAAGTCACAGATTGTAAGCTCCTCTGGACAAAGACCTGTTTTCTTGCACTTTGCAAAGCACCACGTGCACATTGATGGTGCTTTGTAATGAAATAACGGCCAACAGATACTGACAGAATTGTCAGATAGTCTTCCTGCCTTTTTGAGAAGCCTCTCAATCAAAACATCAGGACCAAGGTAGATCACTGGTTCAGCTGCAAGGGTAACCCCCCCCCACAAGTGAATACCATCAGGCATGTTTATAGAGGGCTGGTTCACTTGCCAACAAATACATGAGCAAAGCCTTGGGCTCCCCTTGCCAGTGCAGTGTTGTATGCAAACCAGAGATTAAGCAGAATTTGTTTAAGCCGTAGTTTCCAAAGAAGCCAATTTACAAATTATCCTTGCTGGATGGAGCTGATGGATGTTGTAGCCCAACAATATCTGGAGGGCAGCAGCTTGGAGAAGGCTGACCCAACTCATGGGCTAGCCCTACTTGTGGACCAGCCCATAGTCACCCACATCTCTTTCACAAAGAAGGGCGCTCAACTATGGATATGTTCCTTTTGCGTACTTTGTTAAAAGAATACCACCTGATTGCATTCATGTGTGAAACATCCATAGGAACATGCCTTAAACAGAGTTAGGCCATTGATCTAGCCAGCTCAGTACTGTCTACACTGCCAGGCCAGAAATTGAACCTGGAACCTTCTGCATGCAAAGTAAATGCTCGAACGCTGAGCTATAGCCCTTCCAGCAAATCAGATCTTACAATGTGACATGGCTTGTGAGAAAGGAAATAAATAGCACTCTGGTCTTCTTCCGATTTCCTGATGCAACATCACACAGCAACAAGACCAAGTCTTTTTTAAAAAATTAAAGATTCATTGACTCCACGCTAGTGCCTCAAAGCCTCCACCTCTGTCAGGATATCCTACGTGATGGTATTATTCTGAAAAGCGTAGGGGAAGTTGTAAAAAAAGAAGCTAAGGGTGACCCTCTTGGAGCTGCAAGAAACCACGTCAAGAAGATGCTACCACGGCAAAGAGCTTCCAAAGACAAAACACCTTTAATGGGAAAATGGTAGCCGGTGGACCAGTTGCACACCCAAGGCTCATGCCTTCACGGCATATTTCCGAGGGGGATACAGGCGCTCTTTCCGCTGCTGCTTCTTCGTCTTCAGACCCTCTTCGTGCTTGTTTAGCCTGCGCCGCATGGCACGCGTCTTCTTAGGCCTCAAGTCGAGAGGTTTGTATTTCTTGCCCTGTTTGCAGAGACAGAAGTCAATCTCAGAAACGGGATGCTAGAGACAACACAGGCAAACTGCAGTCTGCAACGCTGAGCGCACAAAAATGCCCACACCTCTGCATCAGGCAGGCTCGGACAACAAGACATCCCTGGCCGCCTGAGGCAAACGCAGGCCCAACAAAGGCGATCAACGGCTGGAAGTCATGGTGCCTTTGTTTTATTTCTAGAACTATTTCTATACAGCCCTATCATAAAATATCAAGGCAGCGCACGATGTTAAAACACAAAAAGCCATTTAAAAATAAAAAACACAGAGAATCATTAATGCAACTGGCTCATCAAAAATAAAAACTAAAACAGCCACAAAGGCCTGTTGACATAACAAGCTCTTCAAGAGACACCTGACAGTCAAAAGGAAGGATGCCTGCTCACTTTCTACTGGAAGAGTGTTCCACAGAATGGGATCAGTGACATTAAGTGCTCAACTTCTATTTGAGGCCAGTTGGGCTTCTGTTAACATGGGGGACAACCAACAGCACTCCTCTGGATGACCTCAGTGATCAAACTGAGATACAAGGGCCCAGGCGGTCCTGAAGGTATCGATGCTACCTCCAGGATTTGAGGCACCACGCTTCTGAACACCAATTGTTGGAGAATAGGGTGTGTGTATGGAGAGCCGATTTAGAGATTTCAGATTATCTGCATTTGGCTATGCAGAAAAATGTTGGCTTTATTTTGTACGCAAAAGTTTCTGAAGTACACATTTCTCATTTAAACGCATAAAAATAAGTGTATACTTTACAAGGTTTTGCTTACAAAAAGCAAGTCGAACATACCCAAACCACACACAGATTGACTTAGGGCAGGGGTGGGGAACCTGTGTAACCCCTCTGGGTGTTGCTAGACCACAGCTGCCACAATCCCTGACTTTTGGCCATGCTCGCTGGGGCTGATGGGAGTTGGAGTCCAAACAACACCTGGAGAGGCAAAGGTTCCCCACCGTTCATGTACAGCACCAGAACTCTCCCTGCCCCCAATGTTTTGTAATTATAGATTTCCAGAAGACCCACCTCACTGGGCACCATTCCTTCGAAAGGTTCAAGTTACCCAAACGCCCAGACCGACGTGCAGAATTACGCCGCCTTCAAAGGTGTACCTGCTGAACAGCTGCCTAGACCAGACAGGCTAAACCAACACCGTCCAGCAGAAGCTGCTTTAGCAAGTACAGATTCACACTGCATCCACAGGGTTGCGAGCAGTGCTGGGTGTTAGCCTTGCAATAGATAGCACTATGTGGGAAAACCGCCCTTGCCCCCATATTGAGATTATTCATACCTCTCTTAATATTTAGAGAATTTAAGGAACTTGGAGCTTTCCAGAGATAATGGGATGAATGGCCCTAGCTTCAGACCCTATCGGCACTATACATCTAAAGCAGTATTACACCATTTTCAAAAAGTCATAGCTGCCCCCAAGGAATCCTGGGAACTGTAGTTTAAGGGTACTGAGAGTTGTTAGGAGACGCCTGTTCCCCTCACAGAGCTACAGTTCCCAGAGTTCCCTGGGAGAAGGAGTTGATAAACTACTCTGGGCATTGGAGCTTCGTGAGGGTTATAGAGTCTCTTAACAACTCTCAGCACTGTTAACAAATTACAGGTCCCAGGATTCCTTGGGGGAAGCCATGAGTGTTTAGAGTGGTAAAATACTGCCTTAAATGTATAGTGCAGATGAGGCCAGATTCATGTGCATTAAACTCAAAGGGTCTACTTTCGAGAATGACTAACATTGGTTGCAACCCATAATATGAGGCTCCAGAAGTCACGTCACATGCTCTTTAGCTTCGACTGTGGCTACAGCACAAGGCGCTGCCAGGCGTTCACTGGGAGAGTTGTACTGGTTTTGTCTTCTTGAACCCTCGACTGGCATTGCAACAAAAAAAGGCAGGATGCAGAAGAACCGAGAAATGAAGCTTCAGACTCACTTTGTAGAACTTCCTGAGGTTTTCCTTCTGGGTCTGGTTAATGACCGTCAGCACTCTGGCGATGGATTTGCGAACCACCCGGCTGCAAGGGGGAAAGAGACAGACAGGGATCAGGACAAAAGAGCAGCAGGCAGCATTGGGTGAACTTTGCATCCTTGCAACGTGCTGGATGCTTAAATGCACCGCTGTCAATGGATAAATCAGTCAGAAGCACTGTGTGCTAGCTGGGGATCTGGTGTTTCCAATCGTCTCTGGCTTGATTTTCAGCAAAGCGCTAACTACAAAATGGGGAGAAATAATTAGTCCCTACTTTACAGGGTAGCTGTGGGGATCAACTAAGCAAGGATTAGTCGGAAGGGCAACAGCTCAGCAGTAGAGCACCTGCTTTGCATGCAGAAGGTCCCCGCTTCAATCCCCAATGGCATCTCCGGGTAGGGCGGGGAAAGACTCCCTGCTTGACATCCTGGAGAGCAGCTGCCAGCCAGAGTACGCAACACTGAGCCAGACAGACCAATGGTGCAACTCGGTATAAGGCAGCTTCCTATGGTCGTATGATAACACTCTGCACGTTCCGTTGGGCTGCAGCAGAGGGAGATTTGGGAGGCAGGACCACTCTGTCAGCTCCGCTGAAAGACCAGCTCTGCTGGGCTCCTCCTCTCCCTGAACTGGTAATTGCAACTACTGTAACTGTAAGCACTGGTGGCCTGCTTGTTTTCCTCTTCCCTCCTCCCCATTTTTTCTTTTGTGCTGTGTCTTTTAGGTTGCAAGGCTGTGGGCAGGGACTTTTGTAAGCTGCTTCGGGAACTAAGAGTGGTCAAAAAAAGGCTTCAAATAACTGCCATGCCAGTGACCAACACCACTGCAGTGCCACTCAGAGACTTGGGTGGACTAACATAGGACCTGCCATGCTGGACGAGTCCAAAGGTCCATTTAGTTCACCACCGTCTCTAGCTGTGGCTAATCAAACACCACAGGGAGAAATCAAAGCAAGATTAGAATGGTGACATCTTCATTCAGTAACCAGAGGTTTACTCCTTCTGAACAGGGAGACTAAACTCGGTAATCATAGATAATCGTTCTGGACAGACCAGCAATCATGAATTTGCAGCCATCTAAACCAGACGCTATCGGCCTGCTGCTGTGAGAGGCTGCCAGGTATGCATACAACCATAAACGTTTAGCATCTAGGATTGGGGGGAGGCAGCAGCCATTACCAAGAGCAGCAAACATCTTCCCTGCGTGAGGAGGACAAAGAGGGCTGCAGCTAACAACGCCAAACATCCCTACAAACATTCGACACCCAAGTCCTAAAAGAGGCAGAAGACTCACATCTTAGAGAGTTTGGAGGCTGCTCCGCCTGTCACCTTGGCGACACGCAGCTGAGACAGTTCCACCTTGAGGTCATCCAGCTGCTTCAACAGCTCTTCCTTCTTCTTCCCTCGTAAGTCGCGGGCTTTGATCTTGGCCTAGGAAGAAGAACAAAATACAGCACGAGACCCATCAATTACATCTTCCCCTTTGCTCTGTCCTTGAGGAACCATCACGCAGAATCCTCCCACGCTAGGTGCAGAAGGCCACAGGTAATTAGCATGCTGTGAATTTTTTTAAAATAAAGAGACTCTCCTCTTTCCCTGTAGACCCACCAGAGACATATGGTGTGGGTTGGTAAAAGTCAAAATAGCTCCTATTCCTCTGTGCAGGTGTACTTACAGAGGTGTTTGTATGTTGCAGAGCCATGAAATGTGGTATTATTATAGAATTCCACTTCCGGAAATCTCAGCTTTTCAAGTTTTATTTTTAAAAATGGAAGTTTCTAGCCACTTATTGCTGCAAAAAGGGTTGTATTCTTATTTTATGCCAGGTACTGTCAGACCTGACTGCAGGTTTCAGAAATTCAGGTCTAGGGCCTTTTAAGCCCTCCATACAACTGCGCCCTAAAGATAGTGGCAATTCTCCGAGCTCAGCTGCGCTCCTCCCATTCAGTAAAACCTCAGTTCCTTCGCAAACCACAAATGAAGTGACAGCCTCTCCATCAGTGATACCAATTAAGTCACACACTACTTTAGCATTGCTGATCGCCGTAATCCAGATCTATGGGATACTTTCAACGTGGCCCATTCTACCAACTGAACTCTGCAGCCACTACCTGGAGTGAAAAAAAACCCTACTTTTCCCAAGGAAGCATCCTGTGCTTCCAGTTACACATTAGAGCAGGAATAACCAATATGGCGTCCTGGATTATTGCTACCATCAACACTAGTAAGCCTAATGATTTGGGATTATAGCAGTTGTAATCCCAGTACAGCTGAAGGGCACCGTATCAGCTACCCCTGTGTCAGAGTGCCTAGTTTAGGATAACGTGTGAGTAGACTTGGACTTGGGAGTCCAGGGTTCAAATGGCTGCTCAGCTAACTAACTGACATTGGGCCAGTTGCAGTCTCTCAGCTTAGTTTACTTTACAGGGTTGTTGTGTGGATAAAGTGTGGAGGAAGACAGCCGTGTAACAAATGAATGAATAAATGGCACAGCGCATGCTTAGATACATAAAACGTGGAGGAAGAGAGCTGTGTAACAAATAAGTAAATAAATAAATGGCACAGCACACACTTAGATACATGACGTGAGATCGCAGTCTCTCTTCACATGCAGGAAAAAGAACACCCAGCAAGGAAGAAAGTTTGTAGGAAGGGAAAGAGGTTCCTCAGGAAAGATGCACAAACTAAAACAGAGACTGCACCCAACGTAGCTTTACTCAAAGCAGACCCACTGACACAAATGAACCCAAGCCAGCCGTGTGCCTCTATCTAAGGCACCTTCCCATGAGTTTTTCATACGTAAGGGCAATCAGGTGGTGTTTTTTTTAACAAAGTACGTTAAAGGAACATATCCACAGCTGAGCACCCTCCTCGTCTGTGAAGGTGAGATGCAGGCGACTATGGGCTGGTCCACAAGCAGCGCTGAAACACTCGAGAGCCGCCGCCAGTCAGTGCAGGAGTTAACTGGCCCAGCGCCCTGACCTGGTAACAAGGCAGCTTGCTACGTGCAAACGAGGCCTCGGCTCTACCCGCTCAACTTCGCTGCACGCCAAGTTGTCAGCTGGCGATGCAGCCACCGGTGGGGCCAGGCCCAAGCTTCTCGGGAGACCCGCCGACGACACTTTTAAAACAGCAAACCCGGGTATGTCAGCGTGGAAAGTGTGAAAAGGCCTGCATGCAGCCTTGGCGATGAGGAGCTCTAAGCCTTTCCCCCAAAGGCAGCCCCCTCCCACTGACATCTCGCCCAACAAGGAAGGGGAGCCAGCAAGCCATCTTAGTAGCCCTATAAGCTAATCTCCTCCTTCTCCTTCTCCCCACCCGGGGCTCTACATCTTAAGCCTGCCCCAGCGCGGCCTACTCCATCCTCCGATGTGCTCCCCCCATTTCGCTTCGCCTGACACCTCCGGCCTTTCCCCGTCCCATCCGACCCACACCCAGGGCCCCAAACCTCCTTTTCGGAACCGATGGAACCGGATTAAAGTCGCCCCCTCCCCAACGCGCTCACCATGGCAGAGACGAGCGGTCCAGGCGACCAACCGGAAAGGACGGAAGCCGGGAAGGAACAGGAAACCCGAAGGCCGGATCAACCAATAAGCGCATAACGCTCGGGGTGACGGGCGGGGAAAGGAAGACGGAGGGAAGAGCTTTTATTCTCTTCTTTCCCTCTCCTCTCGCAATGGTTTAGCCCGTGTAACCGGATGAGAGGTTCCGCTGCAGCTAGGTGGTGCATTATTTCCACTGTCCCCCCACGAGACTTATGTTAAGCATTTGCATTAAGCGCTGATTAATTTTTGTTGTTATGTGCCTTCAAGTCGATTACGACTTATGACGACCCTATCAATCAGCGACCTCCAAGAGCATCTGTCATGAACTATCCTGTTCAGATCTTGTAAGTTCAGGTCTGTGGCTTCCTTTATGGAATCAATCCATCTCTTGTTTGGCCTTCCTCTTTTTCTACTCCCTTCTGTTTTCCCCAGCATTATTGTCTCTTCTAGTGAATTATGTTTTCTCATGCTGTGTCCAAAGTATGATAACCTCAGTGTCATCATTTTAGCTTCTAGTGATAGTTCTGGTTTAGTTTGTTCTGACGCCCAATTATTTGTCTTTTTCGCGGTCCATGGTATGCGCAAAGCTCTCCTCCAACACCACATTTCAAATGAGTTGATTTTTCTCTTGTCTGCTTTTTTCACTGTTCAACTTTCACATCCATACATAGAAATCGGGAATTAGCTGACTGAATGGCGTTGCTCCATAACTGCTAAATAATCTGATTACTATATTGATCAAGCACTGATCAATATAGTAATCGAATTATTTAGCAGTTATAGAGCAACACCATTCAATCAGGTAAAATGCAAACGAAATAAAAAGCTGTTGGGAGCTGGAGTCCAATAAATTTGGAGGGTGGCAGGTTCCCTACCCATGTCTTAAAGCTTTCCGAGCAGGGGTGTAGTCATCTAGGGTCTCAGGGGGTCTTAGACCCCATACTTTCTTGGGAGCAGGGTCCCAGCAGGGTCCCTATGTCTCCAGTAACCTACAACCCAATTAGCATAAAAAGGGCTTGAAAAGAGTCTTCTAACATGCTCCCTTGTCCTTTCTTGCTGATTGGAACCAATCGGAGTGAAAGGAGGTGTGTCAGCTACTGAGAAGATTCTTTGCAGTAGCTAACACTGTTCCCTTTCATGCTGATTGGCTCCTAGGGATGTTTGTTGCTGTGGGAGAAGGCGTTAACAAGGATCTCATTCTCAACCCAGCAGCAAAAAAAAAAAGAGTGGGGGCATGGCTGTGAGTAACATGAAGGGAACTTGCACTTCTGGATTTGACACGCACACACGTGTCCTGGACAGAAGGCCCCTCCTCTCCCCTCGCAGGTAGTCTGGCCTCTCTTTTCCGTGCAACGCCTCGCTCTGCCCTCGAGGTGGCGCTCGTCTCTCCTCTCTTCCAACTGCTCCCGCCCCTCGCCTGCCTCCGAATACAGGGGACCGCTGAGGGCGAGCGCGAGAGAGCGGCGGCGCGTTCGGCCAATCGCACGCTGCCTCTGGGGCCGCGGGGCCAATGAGGGAGCCGGAGCGGCGGAGCGGGGGGGGGTCGAGGGAGGCCGTGCTCAGGTTGGGCTGCGGTGGAGGCGGGGAGGTGTCGCTACCTTCCAGCCGAGAGCGAGCGAGCGAGGAGGGGCCGCCCCTGCAGTAGCAGCCGCCCCGGCATCAGCAGGTTGGCTCCGGAGCGCGGATGGTGAGAGGGGCTGCCCGCCAGCCCCGCACCGGCCCGGCCTCCAGGTAAGCGGCGTGGGCGGGGCTTGGGGTGATGGGGGTGGGGTGGGGTGGGGGTCGCCTACCTGTGCGACATGGGGACATGTGTGGGGGGGTAATGGCAATGTGAGGGGACAATGAGAAGGGTTTAGGGTCGCCTTTCGGGGGTGGGGTGGTGGGGTGGGGGTCGCCTACCTGTGCGACATGGGGACATGTGTGGGGGGGTAATGGCAATGTGAGGGGACAATGAGAAGGGTTTAGGGTCGCCTTTCGGGGGTGGGGTGGGGTGGGGTGGGGTGGGGGGCTGAAGGGGGTTTGGGGAGAGGTTTGGGGTATGTGGGGTGTAGAGGGTCAAGTGACGCGTTGAGGGTTGCGTGGAGGGGGGTCTCTGGGGTGGAGGGGGTGTGGAATCTGTTGGAGCTGAGGAGGGGTTTGGGGTATTTTGGGGGTAGAGGGTCGCCTGGCGGAGGATGGGTGGGCGTGGGGGGGTTGAGGAGTGTGAGAGGTTTGGAGGGGAAAACCGGATGGTGAGGGGTTTGGGGTAGGTGTGGAGTAGAGAGATATCTGACCCGTTGAGGGTTGCCTTGTGGAGGGGAGGGCTCTGGGATGGAGGGGGTGTGAAAGTGTGGGGGGCTGGGGAGGGAAAGGGGGACTGGGGAGGGGTCTGGGGTATGTGAGGGGACAATCTGACGGTTTGTGGGTCGCCTTGGGGGTTCTGGGGTGCAGGTGTCGGAGACTGGGCGGCTGAGCGAGGGAAAAAGGGATGGTGAGGAGTGGAGAGCTGTCTGGTGTGTGGTGGGGTTGCCTTGGGGGTTCTGGGGTGGATGTTGAGGGTGGGGGAGCAGGAGGGGGATGGGGGTGTGGATTTGGGGGGTCGTTTGACATATTGCGGGTTGCCTTGGGGCTTTTGGAGTTCAGGGTGTGTGAAACTTGGGGGTCAAGGAAGGAAAAGGAGTTTTGGTGAGGGGCTTGAGGTGTGAGAGGGGTGGAGGGTCGCTTTGATGTATTGAGGGCCGCCTGGGGTGTAAAGTGTAGGCGGATGGAGAGGAAAGGGTTATGGTGGGGGTGTGGATGTGGGGTGTGGAGCATCCTCTGCTGTACTGAGGGTTGCCTTGGGAGGGGTGGGTGTGGGGTGAGTTAGGGGTAGAGGAGCAGGAGGGGATGTGGGCTGCATTAGGGGGGTTATATGTTGAAGCATGGAGGGGCTTGAGCTATGAGGAGATGGGGCAGGAGGGCAATGGGCAGGGGTCCCAGGGTGTTGCGGGGAGCCGAGGGTTTAGAGGGTGGGGGGCAATTGGAGGCCGAGGAGTGTGCGGAGTTTGGAGGCAAAAGAGGTACGGTGAAGGGTTTGGGGTATGAGTGGGTCCATCAGATTGAGGGTCATCTTGGGGTGTGTGTGGAGGGACCTGGGGGAATGAGGGGGTGGTGGGTAAGAGGAATGAAGGCTTTGGGGTAGGAGGCAATGCGTGAGGAGCCTGGGCTGCCTTGGGGCTCGGAGTGTGTAGCATGAATTGGGGAGGCAAAGGGGGCATGGTGTGTGTGTGGGGGGTATGAGAAGGGTAGAAGGTCCTCAGATGGACTGAGGTTCCCTTGAGGGGGGGTTGAGATGTGTGCAGGTTAGGAATGGGGTTTTTGATAGTTATCTTCCCCTCTTGCCTCTGGCACATGGCCCCACAAAGGTTACCTATGAGGGAATGTGGCCCTTAAATTAGGGGATTGTGTGCTGGAATATGAACTGGCTTGAGGTATGGGGGCATATGGGGAGAAGAGTGAAGGGTTTGGGTAATGGTGCTGTGAGGGGCTGGAGGGAAGTTGGGGGTTGGGGTAATGGGGTTTAGGGTAGGAGGTGGGGGGAAGCCGTTTGAAGAGTCGGGGTTGCTTTGGGGGCTGGGGCTGAAGGAGAGAGGACACTGTGAGGCCTTGGAAGTTTCTTTGGGTTGTGTGAATCATGGGGGTTTGGTGCGTATGAGGGTGCTGTGAAGGATTGCGGGGGTGAGAGCAGAAAGGTGTATGCAGGAATGGCTGTATCGTATGCTGAAATATGACGTGGTATGGGAAACGTGGCTATGGGGCTGGAGGCTTGGGGATGTTGGGGGTAGAGGTGCACGTGGTGTTGGAATAACTGTGTTGTGAGGGCTGGGGAGTGAGGGCTTCATGTTTGGGGGACTGCTCGTTGGGGCCCACCATGTGATGAGTGGAATTTATGCAATGGCATATCCTGAATTTGGGGTGGAGAAAGAGGATGAAACATAGCCCAGCGTGGTTTGTGGGCTGTTCTGAGGACGGAGCAAGCGGACAGAGGGCTTAGTATGGGGCTGTTGAAGAGGCGGGCGGCCTGTGGAGGGGATAGTGGTGAAGATGTTGATGGCAAGGGCATGGATGACAGAGCGGTCTGAGTTGTGGGTGTGGGGGGGCTGGCCATGGGATGGGTGCAGGATGGGTGCTGAACTGCAGAGGCTATGGCTTTTGATGCCAGCCTCGTTGGCTAGGGAATGGTCCACCTGGGGTGAAAGGTTAGTGTCATGTGTTGGATGGAGGGTGATCACTGTGTGGGGTGTGAGGGGAGGTGGATTGTGAGCAGGGAAGAGCACTGATGGGTGAAGAGCGTGGAGTCCTCAAGAGGGGGTGACATGGCTCCTCTTGGAGTGGGTCTGCCATGTGAGGGAACATGTTGGAACAGGGAGGCTCTCCCGAGGGAGGGCTCTCATATGCTTAGGATGTGCTTTGGGTATCTGTCAAATACAGGGATGTACGTGAGCTGCAATCATGGAGGTTGCCGCTGATGTGCTTGCATGTCGTGGGTGGAGTGGGGTTGTCGTCCTTTGCTTGTCCCTGCCGGCCCCTGTCAGTGCCTTATTTCTTCCCCACACCCTCCAACCACAGGCTGGTGCAGAAGCCCCATTGCAGAAGCCCCACTGCAGACGGAAAAGGTGAGAGGAAGACCATCTCTCTTTTCTCCCCCAGACCCCCTTTCCCCCAATTTAGTGGCTGCAAATTCAGTCGCCTCCATTGATCTCCTGCATTGTTGCAGCAGCTGTGTGTGTGTGTGTGTGTGTGGTGATTTTTTCATAGTTTTTTTTTGAGGGGGGAGGGGGACAGAAATGATGCTTCGAAAATGGAGCTGATAGGTGAACAGGTTCTGTTGTTTTTCTGTTGCCTTGGAGAAGACAAGGATGGAGCTGGCGGTCTCTCTCTCCCCCCCCCCCTTCTTGGTTCTTGTAACTGCAGAGACAGATTTTACTTAGTGCTGGTTACAGAAAGGTAGTGAATTTCCCCGCTCCCCCAAATCGTAAGGAGTGATGCCTACAGGGAACAATCCATCACCTTGGACTTAATGCTCCCCTTCCCTCCTCTCCCCTGCATAAAAAAACACCAAACTCTCAAGGGAGTGTATTGCCTAGTGCTTCAGACACATGTTTTTACATCTCCCTTTGACTACAGGAGCCTGAATGGGAGATGTACGCTGCAGTCATATTGGCTGCACTTTCTGTTGGCTCCCCATTCTTGAGGCCAGGGTTTTGATTTCTGCACCAGAGCATTGCTCCGTTGTGCATGTAGCAATGGGCTTATTCCACAGGTTCAGAGCAGAAGTCGCTATTCCACTCCACCCCCCCATATCTTTAAAATATATGTTTTGTAAACAGGCATGTAAGCCTCTGAGCGTTCCACAGTCTCTTTCTCTTTTAACCTACTGCTGGAAAACAAATACCTTCTTCCCCAGTTGCTCGAATGACATCAGCTCTTTGCGCGTGTGAATCAACACTTCCTACGCAAGCTCTCTCAGCCACGGTCAGCTGGCTGTGCTCACGGACTTGCCCTTTTCCTTGGACGGCTGGATTGCCTTGCAAAAACTCAAAAGAAGCGAGGCAGCTGTTGAAAAATGGGGTGGGGGTGGAGCGGAAGTGGTTCCTGCTGTTGTGCATGGTGAGGGGGGTGCCTGTGGAGCAGTGTATCCTGTGAAAAGGCTTGAAAGTTGGCATCCCCCCCTTCTTCTGCTTTGCCGTCTCTGTGGAGCTTTAGGAAGCAGGTTTGTGTTCATTGTCCGTCCCCCCCCCCCGCGCCGCCATTTGATGAGTAGGATGCTCTCTGTGTACCCACGAAGGTGTAGAAAGCAAGGGAGTCTTGGAGGGGTTTGTATTTGGAGAGGTTTGTATTTGGAGAGAGTGTGTGTGTCAGAGACAGAGAGAGGCATGTGCACTGTGGCTCTGCTGGAGGAGGTTGCAGTGTGTGTGGCGGAGAGAAGAATGCAATAGATGCATGCAGAAAAGTGCTTTCCGAAGGTTTTATCATTAAGCAAATGCGTTGCACAGATTCCGAGCTGTCGTTCTGCCTCTTCTCCTTCGCCCACCCTCTGCTCCATGCCTTTGTCGATTCTACAAGTGGCTCAGGTTTCTGCATCTCTCTCTTTCTCTCTCTCTGGTGTTTGCTGTGTAATGTTACTGGCATTGTTCCAGCACTGTCAGGATGTCAGGTTGAAAATTCCCTTTGGGCAGAATTATCAAGATTATGACCTGTCAGGGGAGGGCTGTCGGGAGCACGGCTGCGCTGGTGCTGCAGTCGCTGAGCCCCAGCTTCCTGTATCTTTGCAAGGTGCAATGTATGGTTTTGGTTGTGGCCCAAGCAGATCTCTAAGGGACCATCTCGTGAATCCTGTCGCGGGGGGAGGGGGGAAGGACGCATTCTCCAGGGAATTAGAACAGAATGCGGACAGGTCTGTGTTCTGGAATTGCCCCATGGCACTGAAGTTGCCCTTCCCTCCTGCACCTGGTCAGGTTTATGGGAGGGCCACTTGGAGAGGGGAGTTGGAGAGAGCTCCCACGCCCCCCAGCGCAGAAACTGGATTTCCAGCAATTGTAGCCCTAAGGGCAGGGCTTCAGCTCATGACAGAGTATGTGCTTTGCAGGCAAAAAGTCTTGGGTTCAAATCCTTGTCATGTCTGGGTAGGACAGGGAAAGACTCCCACGCTGGCATTTTTGATTTCTTCTTCACTGTTTCCTTGTCGCACTTTTAGGGCTTCCCATCTTGTTCCCCTAGGATATGCTAGATGTTGCCTTCTTTCCTGTAGGCCTGCTTTAGACTGTCATTGCTCTCTGCTTGCAGTACCTGGCAATGACCAGAGACCCGTGTCCTAAGGCATGTCACCTACTCACAGGTCCCAGTTGTTTGAGTGTCTTGCTGTGTGGCAGGTTCATCTGTGGCTGTTGGGCACACTGGTAAGCCCCTCATCGGTTAATGCCCGGTCGAGTGGGCAGAGCTATGACAGGCATGGCGTTGGTGAGACATGGCTCACATCTGGTGAGTAGCCTTGTGCAAGAGTTTCTACAGTTGTGTTTTTGCTGTACTTTCTTCACTGGGGTCTTCCTGCTGCCTTTGCTGTCATCTCTTTGACATCGTAAAAACTTGCCTTCCCCCCCCCCCCGTTCTTTCAGGGCCTGAGTTGATTTTGTTCTACTCTTAGTGAGCTGTCAAAGCTTCTTGTGGCTGTTTACGTGGGCAGGGTGATTTTTTGTATGTGCTATGTTAATCAGTTGTAGGGGTTGTATGAAAACGTTAATGTTTTATATGGCTTTCCCTCCCTATGGTATAATGCAGTGGTTCTCCAACTTTTTCCCCACAGACCGCTTGAAAATTGCTGATGGTCTTGGAGAACCACTTAATGATTTTTTTTTTTGCCTGTTGTAGCAATTGTAGTGCACTGTGCTAGGTGCTGTATGATTTTAACTGAATTTATATAGCTTTTTATTTCTTGCATTGTATTTTATTGTGTTGCAGTTTGCATGCCACAGAATTCCAATTGTGCAATACAATAATGCAAGAAATAATGGAAGCAGTTAAAAATCAATATGAATATTTAACGTGGACATGCCACGGGCCACCTGAATGAAGCTCACGGACCGCTGGTGGTTCACGGATCAGAATTTGGGAAACTCTGGTATAATGCATTTAAAATGTAAGTCTCTTGGACACCACCAGCTAATAAGGCTAATAATTATTATAGCATATAAGTAAGCTTATAGCCATCTCTGAACTGCTACTTTATGTGATGCAAGGATGCTGTTGACAACAGACTTGGAGGTCCACAAGGCTGGCATCTTCTTAGGTTTTGGTTCTCTAATTTTATAGAAGCACCACCTTCAGGTCAGTGGTGTAGTGGTTAAAGTGTTGGACTATGACCTGGGAGACCAGGGTTCGAATCCCCACACAGCCGTGAAGCTAACTGGGTGACCTTGGGCCAGTCACTGCCTCTCAGCCTCATGAAAACCCTATTCATAGGGTCGCCATAAGTCGGAATCGACTTGAAGGCAGTACATTTACATTATTTTTTAGTAGTTGATGGGCCAGCCCCACTTACCCCAAAGACTTCCCTGCAGTTCTTACTCATCACAATTGACTGGGTGAATGGCTGTTTTTCAAAGGTGAGGGACCTTAGCTCAGTGGTAAAGCATGTGCTTTGCCTGACGAAGGCCCCATGTCAGCTCCTTGGCACCTCCTGTTAAAAGGGTCAGGTAGCAAGTGATGGGAATGGTCTCGGTCTGAGATCCTGGAAAACCATGGCCAGTCTGAGGAGATGCACAAATAGATTGACTGGGCAAAAGGCAGCTTCCTACTTTCTTAAATTCTGTGCAACAGATATTCTACAGTTGCAGCCCTAGGCTCCTCTTGCAAGGAAGGGTGGGATATACATTTTATAAATAAACAATACAGTTAGATGATAGAAACCTGTCTTATACTGTCAAAACCATTGGAGTGCCTAACTCAATGTTGTCTGCACTGACCGGCAGTATCTCTTCAGGTTTTCAGGTAGGGTTCTTTCACCGCTCTACTTGGACATATGGGGAATCAATGCCTGGGATGTAGCTCAGTGGCAGAGCTTCTGCTTTGCATGCAGAAAGTCCCAGGTCCAATCTCTGGGAGAGACCTCTGCCTGAAACCCCAGAGACCTGCTGCCGGTCAATGTATGATCCTGAGCCAGATGGACTAATGGTCTGACCCAGTAGAAGCAGCTTCCTATGTTCTTGTGGGTGTGAGGCATGTGCTCTTCTTTGAGCTATGCCACTTCTCCGGTCTGGGTGTGCGATATGGGCAGAGTGCATAAAGAGAAAGGTTTTTCCTCTCCTTCTCACAATACTGGGCCAGCCAATGAAATTGGCCAGAGATCCAGGCCAGACAGAAGAAAAGGCTTCTCCGCACAAACACTGATTTTAATTCATAGCTTTCACTGCCACAAGATGTGGCACTGTCCTTAGTGCCAAACGACATGCAATGTGAAATGCATGTAATGTGCAACTGATTCTTTTAAATAGCAGCCAAAAATATGCCCCTTAAATGCTTACACGCATTTAATGTCGCATGCAGTATGGCTGTTAGATGGCTTTAATGGGGAATTAGATAAATTAATGGAGGAGGAGAGATTTATTAGCTGGAACTGGTGAATAGAACCTCCATGCTTAGACGCAGTATGCTTCTGGTCCCAGTATACTGGGACAAAACCTGAAGAGGGCTGTTGTCATCCTGCTCTGCTTATGGCCTTCCTGGGATCACTGTGGGTAACGGCTTCTTGGACTAGATGGACCATTGGCCTGATCTAGCGTGGCTCTCCTTAAGGCGGGGGAGGTTATGAAGCAAATGCCAGGGCTGCAGCCAAAAACACCTCCACCACTTGCCTTTTTAATTTGGCACCTGCCAGGTGGCCTGGTGGAGCTGAAGGTACTTAAAGGGGGCTGCATTTGGCCCCTGGGCTTCTGGCTGCTGACTTCCAAGTCCTCCTTACCGCTGACTCTTAATAGGGCAGATCCATGAGAGATGCTGCTGAGCTCTTAGCTGTAGCGCAGGCAGAAGCTGTCACTGCTCGAAACCTGGAGTGCGTTTGATGACCCAAGATAAACCTGATTGGGTAATCCTCGGAACTTCACAGCTCCAACTGTGGCACGAATGACTGAAAACTCTCTGGGTTGCACCTGCCTGCAGGACAGAGTAATGGCAAGAGAAACTGTATTTTTGGAAGAGTGATAATTGCCCCTCTTTCTATCCCCTCTCCACTCTCCCTCTCATTGCCTTGGGTAAGTTGTTGCAAACTAAATGGCATTTGAGCTGAGATATCAAGTTACGCTGGCATTTGGTTCCAGCGCCTTCTATCAGCTCTGCCAGAACCACAAGGGGTGTGATCTACGCTTGGCAACAACCAAGGAAAAGAGGAGCCTTGTTTTGGCAGCCTGACATTGCAGTGTTGTGTGTGTGTCCTTATTTCAATAAACTGAAATCTGGGTGAAGAAGAGTTGAAAGTGTTCAGAGGAGGAATTAGTGGGCCGGTCCTGTCTGTAGAAACATTTTTTCCCATGTGAATCTCTATGAGTTTTTCAGATACCTGCTGTGCAGGCCTTGCTTTGGTTTCGATTTCTGGGGTTGCGTGCACACTGTTTGTGTTTAAGGCACACAGAACTGGGAGTTTGCTAAGGGTGCTGGGAATGGTAGCTCTGTCAGGGCAAACCCCAGTTCCCAGGATTCTGTGGGAGAGACTGAAAGAACTGGGCATGTTTAGCCTTGAGAAGAGAAAATGGAGGGGAGGTATGACACCACTCTTCAAGTACTTGCAAGACTGCCACACAGAGGAGGGCCAGGATCTCTTGTCAATCGTCCCAGAGTGCAGGACGTGGAATAATGGGCTCAAGTTGCTGGAAGCCAGATTTCAGCTGAACATCAGGAAAAACGTCCTACCTGTTACAGCGATACGACAATGGAACCAATGACCTAGGGAGGTGGTGGGCTCTCCAACACTGGAGGCATTTAAGAGGCAGCTGGACAGCCACCTGTTAGGTATTTCTTAAGTTGGATTCCTACACTGAGCAGGGGGTTGGACTCAGTGGCCTTATAGGCCCCTTCCAGATCTACGATTCTATGATTCTAGAAGTCATGTGCTTTAAATGTATGGTGTGTATGCAGCCTGGCTGGAGTAAAACCTGCTAGGGCTTTTTCAGCAGCAAGAGGGCAGCTTTGGAACTGGCTTCTCCAGGTAATAGAACCGCCTGAGTAGGGGACTAGAACAGCCTTGTTTTGTTTTTTGAACCACTTGCTGGTGATCAAAGGAATTCCATGTAGGAGAGTGAAATCAGCTGTTGGAGGAGGGACAGATTAGCCCATCACTCCTCTGCCAACCCACTTGATTCTCCCTCGAGGGGAGGAGGACAGCCAACTTTGGGTTAGGTCCCCAGGGTGGGGTACAGCTCCTTAACTCCCAGGCAGTGATAAAAGCTCTAAGCAGATTAAATCCTTTCATTCATCCAAACCCACCTACTCTCACAACCAGATGGCAGTAGCAGCCATAGAGGGCCAGAAGTGAAGTCCCAACAGGATTTGCAGTGCAGTAGCAAAAAAGTCTGGCTCCACATGACTGTCCTCAGCTTACTCTGGAAAACGTGTTGGATGGTCAGTTTCATTCCCCCCCTCCCCAAAGTGTCTGATCCTTAACAACTTCCAGTTGCTGGATCCTTCACCCTGGAGCCAAGGGCTGTACTCTGGAATTCCAAAGGACGGTTTTTTTTTTCTCAGTCCCTCATCTTTCAACCCAGCCAGACGTCAAAGGACTTCAATACTGTAGTCATTGCACATCTCTTGGAGATCCATGCCATCGAACCGGTTTCCCCAGAACAGAGAGGTCAGGCTTAGCGACGGAGAGACCTGAGCAGTCCTGGATCTCAAACACGTCAACCATTTCTTGGTCAAATGGAAATTCAGGATGGAGTCCTTATGGGCGATTCTCCCATGTCTCAATCAGTGAGGTCATTGCCACGTCTATATCTCACCGAAGGTTATCTCCCTGTTCCTATAAGGAAGGGGCATAGGAGATTTAGCTATGGGACCCAGCACTTCCACTTTTAAGCTGTTACCCTCTGGCATCTCCTTGAATGCGTCCTTGAATTCTGATTATGCTTCTTGCTTGCCTGGGTGAAGGATAGAGGTGTGTGTATGTGTGTGTATTCTGCATTTGTTGCTCCACCTAATTTTGACTCTGGCCCCGCCCACCACCACTGGCATGCGGCCCTTGGAAAGTTGCCTGGAAGGAATTGTGGCCCCCAGGTTGAAAAAGGTTCCCCACCCAAATGATAGGATCACTTGTTGCTTCTTGTCGAGGAAAACTAGAAAATGGCCAGACTCCTGGGTCTCGCTTTGGCCTAGGGCAGGAGCGAAGAGCCTGTAGCCCTCCCAGCATTGCTGGACTGCAGCATACATCATCCCTGATCTTTGGCCTGCTGGCTCGGGGTGATGCGAGTTGGGAGACCAGCAATCTCTGGAGGGCCACAGGTTTCTTCTCCCTGCCCTAGAATCTTGTGCTTTCCCTTAGCCTGCCTTCTGCCCCGTCCGTCTCGAGCGTGTTCACTTGAGCAGCCCGAAGGCACGTCAGCGTGTGCAGATGCAGCAGAGAGGGTCAAGCCGAGGTCCATGCCTCTAAAGTATGTGAGCTTGCTGCCAAAGTAAATGCTGCCTAGCAATTTATGCCTGGAGAGGGAGCCCAGTCGAGCTTTTGCTGTAGGAGCAGGCCACAGTATTTTTCATTCCAGTTTCCTGAGAGATCAAGTAGGGAGGTGGCTTAGTTAACAGGGAGATGAGATGTCCTGTGGGTGTCCCTATACCTGGGGGGGGCAGGAACCCCGAAAAGACTTTGGCCCATGATGTCCTTCCAGGGGATAAAAATGTAAGACCAACCCACTGCTGGATCAGACCTAACTAGCCACTGTTTGTATAAGCCTGTAGCAAGCCACGGTTTAAGTCTGGCTAGTGGTCATGGCTTGTTAAGAGAGAAGCTAACCACAATCCTGGGTGCAGATGCACTGCTAAGCTGTCCCCTTCCTGGCTTGTTCACCCACTGGCACCAAGGGAGGAATGAAAAGGGGTTCATCAGACTGAATGTGCTACCATGTAGCTTGTGTGCCTCATTGTTCATTATCCTATTCTTCTCTACGTGCAAGTAACTGCCATTGAATAATTAGTGGTGATGGTATATTGTTTGGCAGCATGCGTGAGTGTGGGAAACTGCATGGATCTGCCAACATAGCAACCAAACGTCTTGCCTCTAGTATGGATATTTGACCCCTAATATAGATTCTGAGATGGATGGCCCCACGTTTGCAGACTTCCTATGCAGACCTTGAAAGTGAGCAACTTAGTTATTTAATTTGAGCGGGGGGGGGAGATAACAGTCGCAATGGTGGCATATTCTATACCAGTGATGGTTTTGTTTTTGTAGATTAACCTTATACCCTTTCCTCCATGGAGTTCAGGGTGGCATTCTAACCTGCATGAAGGAAGTCAGACAGACAACTACTCGTAGAGCTTTGCAGCCGAGTAGCACTTGGGACCTCTGAAGTCGCAGTTGTGCAGGCGGGCCTCGTTACAGATGTAACCCTGGTTGATCTCTTAACCATGGTGAGCTCAGACCCGGTACGGTTGTAGCTCTGCCATGTCTAGAGATTGTTTTAATCGTGTACGTCTAGTCTGAGTGAGACTTTTCCTCCCAGAAGGCTTCCTTCAGAGGTCTGCCTTCTGAAGAAGCAAGCATTTGCCCTGGCACTCACATGCTGTCTAGGAACTTGGCTGTTCTAAGGATGCATTTCCTGACTGCCTGAGGTAAGAGGGCAGAGCTTGGCTCTGCTCTTGAGTGAAACTGGCAGCCAGCCACCTGATGTCCAGAAAACGGAACTGGCTGCCTTCCCCTGCTCTGCAACACGGAGACAACCCAACAGGCACAGCATGCCTTAACTGCTGGAGCAGAGGAGGGTTGTAGCAGAGGAGATACTGTCCTACAGCCCTGGCTGGCTGATATGCAGGACAAGCGTAAAGGTTGTCTTCTGTTTCTAGGTGTTCTTGTGCTCGCCAGGGAGTTAGGTTATGTCGCCATAAAGACTGGGGTCCTAACTGACAGAACCGTTGTTAGCATTTGTATTCCTCTTTGAGTGTTCAAAGCATCTCATGCGTATCACCTTGGCATAACATCCCTGTGAGGTAGGCCAGTTTCAGTCCACCATATTGCAGCTGTGGAGGCTGAGAGGTAGTCGCTGTCCCCCCTAAGATCACCTTATGAAATTGCAGTGAAGGTGTGATTTTTTTAAAAAAAAAACCTGGAGAACTTCCCTGCATGCAGGAGCACAGTTTTTCAGCTGGAAAATGTCCCTAGTATGGAGCCCCAGTAAAAAATGTTCTGTGTCTTATCAAGTGGATCTGGGGGGGGGGAGGAGAGGTAGTGAATAAGCAAATCCTCAAAATATTGCAAATATTCAGGAAACGTTGGTAAGAGAGATGAAATGCTCAGTATATCTCTTATAGCTCCTGGCGTTGTGTTTAAGGCTTTACCTCTCTCCTCCCCCTGTACATCTTATCTGAGATCAGTTGACTTCCCTGGAATTTCCTTGGGTGCTTTTCCCTTCCATGGTTTTCCCCTGAAATTTCACTTTAGGTGAAGGGGTGGCAATGCAACTGTGTTGCCTTCCCCTGCACTTCTTCCATGCGCTCCCATTGGCCTCTGCTTTTTTGACTTGAAATGACCCTCGCCACAGGAAGAGTGGCATACACTTCCGGGTTGTAGCCTCTATTAGCGCTACTCAGAGTAGACTTACTGAAAATAATAGGCTTAACTTAGATCCATTAATTTCAATGGGCCTACACTGAGTAGAATTAGCTGGATATATCTGTTTCTTGGTGTAGGAAGTTGATTTAAAAAACAAAAAAAACTTTTAGTGTTTTCTGGTTGCTTGTTTGCTTGTGCTGTCCTGGGCTCCCTTTGGGAAGAAGAGTGGGATATAATGTTAATAATAGATAAAATCAAATAAATATCCCTTCCAGTTGGCTGTCTGAGCAGTTTGGAAGCTGCTGTCCCAGTGACTGAATCAACGGCGGCTTCATTTTTTCTTTTTTTAAAAGAGCTGATTAAGTCAGTGTCAGGCGTCTGCCACAGTTGATGTCAATAGCCTTTGGCCCTTGTGTGTGGACCAGACAAGAGGTCATGAACCACACTGAAAGAGGGAGCCATAAAGGTGGAGACCAGATGAATGCAGGGTTAATTGCTGGAGGCAGCCGCAGGGAGGGGTAAGAATGGACATGAAGGAGGTGCCTAAGCCTGTCGGTCTCCTTCAGCTGGTGGGTCTCAAGTTGAGCTGTGTTGCAGCCTTAAAGGTGAGTTGGACCACTAATGCTGATGCCACTAATACTGTCTCTTCTCTCTTCTCCCCCCCCGCTTTTTTAAGAATAGAAGAGACTGAGAGAGCAACGAAAGGAAAAAGAGGGCAGGCCCCTTTTGATCTTTCATAGCTCGGTAGAAAAGGGAGTTCCATCAGATGCAGCTTTCTGCACCCCTGCCCAGCTTTTCTCATGTTTCTGTGTCTATAAACAAACACAAATAAATAGCAGTATTTCTGTGCCGCCATGTCATACAATATAACGTGGCAATTCAAGGTGTTGGTATTAACCTTTAAAGCCCTATACGGTCTCGGCCCAGTTTACCTGAAGGAGCACCTCCAGTACCACCAACTTAGCCGCCTGACTAGATCAGCCACGCAGGGCCTTCTCTCAGTACCACCAACGAAAACAGCTAGGTTGGTGGGAACTAGGAAGAGGGCATTTTCAGTGGCGGCCCTCACTCTCTGGAACTCCCTCCCGTTCGATCTTCGACATGCCCCTTCCCTGGATGCATTTCGCCGAGCATTAAAAACCTGGTTCTTTGGACAGGCCTTCGGGACCTCCGGGGTGGGCTAAGCTTTTATCACTATTACTGAATGCCCGTTGTTTACATACTGTTTTATGCTGTAATTTAATGCTTTATTGTCGACTGTATTGTATTGCTATGTATTTTAAATCGTATTTTAAATTGTATTTTACTGGAATTTAATTGTGTACGTCGCCTAGAGTGGCCTTGGCCAGATAGGCGACACAAAAATTAAATTATTATTATTATTATAAGAGGGTTCCACAGCACAGGACCAGCCTCTAGTGGAGGCCAGTCGGGCCTCTGTAACACCAGAGACAACTAGCTGCACTCCTCAGGTTGCTATCGCTGGTACAGGGACACTGGTGTCCTCTATTGCATCTGATCTCTCTTGAAAGAGAGAATCAGGACTATGGACTTGCGCAGTTAAATTTAAAAGTGGGGTATTGTTCCAGATTATCGTTAAAGGTGGTGCCTGAACAGGCTGTAGATGATGGGTAGAGGAGCTGTTGGGAGAACTACTGTTCTGCGCTATGAGACATGTCATCTCTGCGTGAATTAAAATGTCTGTATTTGCTTCTGGTTTAATACCATTTCTTTATGGTCCTCTTGTTTGCGCGGCACATAATGTAAGAAAACTGTTACAGTTGGAGGGAATGCATGTGGTTATCCTCTTGGTGCTGCCCGTGGAGAATGGACAAGCTTATCCCAGTGTAAAGCCTAGCGCCAGGTAAAGATGTACCTTTTCTCCCAGGCATTTGCTAGATTGAGACGATGTTCTGTTTTAATACGCTGCCAAACCTTCCTGTGGCTGCGTAGGGGGTGCTATTGCTATGGTTTTGTTGTTGTTATGTTTTATAGAGTGCGTTTTATTTGTTTTCGTTTTAACATTGTGTAACTCGCTTGGGGACCTTCAGGTGTCAAGCGACTACTACATCTAAATAATAATAATCAGCAGCAAGAGCAACCACCTGCATGATAACTTGAAGTGGGCCAAACTTGGTTTTAAGATTAAGCTGTGGACGAGCGACAACAGAGCTAAGTTGTCATTTGGCTCTTCTGTTTTGGAACCGGATGTTCTCTCGGAAGCTTTCCTCTACAAGGGAGAGGACGCAGCTCCTTCTTGTCAGTGTGTGAACATGAGATCCCGTGACAAAATGTTAGTGCAGATTGACCCGTACGTAGATAGCAGTGGCTTGGGTATGTAGGAAGTTGCCTTGCGTTGCGTTCGTCTAGCTCAGCGTTGCTCTCTCTCATTGGCAGCAGCCCTCCGGGGTTTCAGGTAAAAATATTTCCTGTCACTTGCTATGAGATCCTTGTGAGTGGAGATGTTGAGAGGCCTCTTTGTAAAGTGTGTGTGTGATGTTCCTATATTAATGTATATATGGTAAGTGTTGGTTGTTTAGAAGATACATGGTAAGTGGAGTGAAAGAGGAGGGGGAGTGAATGGGCAGTAGAATGCTAGATGATTGGCTGAGTGTTTAAAATGGCTGAACGTATAAAAGGAAGAGTGAGAGTGGAATCTAGGGGGTGGATGAGGTGAAACTGAGTGGGTTGCTTGGTGGGGTTTAGAGAGTTGTTTGCCAGGAGAGAGTGGAGAAGGAGGGGGGTGGAGTTCGGATTAGTATTGAGTAAAACCATATGCTTATGTGCCTTAAGAAGAAATTTTGTTAATCTTGTTAGCTTTGTTATCTTTAATAAATACTTAATTTGGTTTACCAAAGGCCTGATCCTTGGCTGGGGTTTCACAGACCAGAAGGGAGGGTAAGGTAATGACCAAGGCTGAAGGGGAACTGTAACAAATGGTGGCAGCGGTGAAGAGAATAACAATACCAGTATTCAGAGTCTCTGGGAATACTAGTATTAGGACGTGACTGATGGTTGCCTAGCAGGGGGATCTGTTGAGATCTGTGCTAGAGCGGGGAGAGAAACAATAAAAAAAGACAGTCCGGACTGGTGGAGTCCCTGGTGGTGTCTAGTGACAGGCAGTAGCCACGCGCAGGTAGGAACCTGACAGGGAGAGCCAGGGAAGGGCGTCACAGTGTGCTCTATTCCTGAGCTGTTGGTTTTTCACAACAGCATCACCTTTTTTTTTCTTTTACAGCCATTGCAGTTGCACAGATTGCATCCGTGTCCCAGCCGGTTCATGCAGATCTCCACGGGACTGGGCGCCTGCATGCTCACATGGGTCTCTGAGGAGGGGAAGCATCTTGTATCGGTTAGAACGGCCGGTGTGAGTCCAGGTGTGGATCTAGAAACTGCGCTAGTCCTGCCCACTTTGGTTGTTGTGAGAGAGTAGCTAATTTTAAAAACACATCCTCCTGTACACATACAATTTTCCACGTGGGTGATTAGAGGAAAATAATTATTAGGATGTTGGATCTTTGTAATTATAACAACAGAGAGTCTCTCCATGACTCTCTCACGGGGGTAGCAACATCGTCTTCTGTTCCCCAAGAGTTAAGTAGGAAAAAGGAGCCATACTGTGTCGGTGTTAGCAGAGGCTGTTGAGTGCTGGTCTGTCACTGATTTGAGCTTGCTGCAGGATGGAGATGTGGTGAGAAGGTGAAGCTGGCTGTGTGTTTGTTGTGTTGTCCCTTGAATGGCCAAATCTGAGTCCTCTAACTGCTGCTGAAGCTGAAAGGGCCCTTGAAGTAACCTCTAACGGAGTGGACCTTTTTTTTTTTTTACACATCACAGAGTATTCAACAACTGCTGACTATCAAGCTGCCTGGGTCAGGGGAGGGGAGAGACAGAGAGCGCTCCCCTGCTAGGGAACAAAAAAACCTGGTGTGGTTTCTGGCCGTGGTTTCTTTAAGTTGCACCTTTCTGGGGTGAATGGATGAGCATTTACCACTGTGGACGCCATGGATTCTTCAAAGAGATGCTTTTGGAATGGCCACCGGAGCAGTGACATTTAAGCCAATGGTAGGGGACCTCAGCCCCAGGGGCCGAATGTGGCCCTCTGGACTTCTCTGTCTGGCCCTCAGAACTCTCCCCAGGCTACACCCTTCAGTGGCCTTGCTTTGCAGGGTGAGTTTTTTGCCTGGCTGCAACACGTTCTTGAGCTCTGATCATGCATCCTCCATGTTTGGATGGAGGATAGACTGGGGTGCATGCGTGTAGAAACCAGCTTACTCTACAAAGGGAAAAATTATGTTCATTGTTTCACCTGCTTTTGCCTCTTGCGCCACCCACTGCTAGCATGTAGCCCTCGACAGAAAGATAAATACTTGTTGCCTGGAGAGAAATACTGTCTGTAAAAGGTTCCCCATTCCTGAAGAGAGGACATCTTTCATCCTTCTCTTCCACACGCCAAGCCATCTTCAGTCACCAACGCTTTTAAAAATAGGTATTTATTATGTATGAATTTTCATTTGTCAGCCGTGTTGGAGGCTGGTTGTCAGGCAGAAAGTTGGGATATCTGTATTCTTAGTATCTGTGTTGGCGGATACACAGGCAGCAGTGGTGGGGCAGGGAGTGGGAAAGTGCCAAGGCTTAGAAACCCATGTTGAGAATGTTCAGTGGTGTGGAGTGCCTTCCATCAGCTTAGGTTGGTGGCCCAACGGCGACCCTATCTCGACAGGGATAACCTGGCTACAGCAATCTATGCTCTGGTAACCTCAAGGTTGGACTATTGCAATTCGCTTTAAGCGGGGCTGCCTGTGAAAACGGTTTGGAAACTTCAGTTAGTGCAGAATGCAGCTGCCCGATTGTTGAGGGTTCAAGGCAAACAGATGATACAGCACCAGTTCTGTTCAACGACACTGGCTGCCTGTACGCTTGCGAGCCCAATTCAAAGTGCTGGCTCTGACCTACGAAGCTCTTTACGGCTCAGGCTCCCAATATCTCCTGGAACGCCTTTCCTGATATAAACCTACCCAGACCCTTAGATCTTCTTCTGAGGACCTTCTCCAAATCCCCCCTCTGAGGGAGGCTTGGAGGGTAGTGACAAGGAAGAGGGCCTTTTCAGTTGTGGCTCCCCGTCTGTGGAATGTGCTCCCCTGTCCCTTCATTGAGATATTTTTGGCACCTTTTTCCCCAGACATTTGATAGACTGAGATGATGATATTCGTATTAGTGTACTGCCAAAGCTTTCTGTGGCTGTATGGGTGGTGGAGGTTATATTGTTTTGTTTTTATGGTATGCTGTATTTAATTTTGTTTCTAACAATGTTGTAAGTTGCTTGGAGACATTCGGGTAACAAGCGACTAATAAATCTAATTAAAAAAAAAACCTTTTATTTATAATAAACAAAAGCAATAATAACACAGTATGGCCCTGCTTCTCGGCGCCCCACTTTTTGGCATTCCGCTAATACGGTGCCAGCGGGGCGATCAGCTGGAGTGGGGGCTGGAGCTCCCCGCACTCCAACTGATCACGCCGGAGGAGGGGAAGATCAGCTGTAGTGTGTTACAGCTAATCTTCTCCTCTTCTGGTGCGATCAGCGGGTTAGGTTCCAGACCCCCGCTCTACAGCTGATCTGCTTTTAGGCGATTTTTGCTTTTCGGCGGGGGTCTGGAACCTAACCTGCCAATTTTTAAAAAAAAATTAAATATATAATAAAACATATCATTTGAAGTCACTGGAGTCTCACAATCTGACTAATAAATCTAATAATAGTGGTAAAGGATGTGGTGGTGCTGTGCTTCTCCTCCCCCTTCCACATAACACCCCTCCCCAGAGCAGAAACCAAGTGGAAGGAAAAAGCTCTGACCTAGAGGCATTAAAAGTTCCCATTTACCACCTGTAAGTCCAAAAGCTTCTCGATTCCTTCTTTTAACAGTCAGGCCCTTGGCCCATCTAGCTCAGTATTGTCCACACGGACTGGCAGCGGCTCTGCAGGGTTTCAGACGGGGGACACCCCCAGCCCTACCCTGGAGATGCAGCGGAGATTGAACATGCAGCCTCCTGCATGCAAGGCAGATGCTCTGCCGCTGAGCTATGGTCCTTCCTCTGAATGATGCTTGTCTTGCATATCTTTTGTTAATTGCTCCATGGGTTATGGATGTAAATGGCATCCCAGGTGGACGTGCCTGCACCGTTTTCTGCTTCTGGTATGTTCTGGGGGCGCAACCTTGGTGCAAACATACTCTGAAGGCAAACTGCAGTAGAACTGATAGTAAATCTCCTTTGGCCCCCTTTCCACCCCTTTTTGCCATTTAAACATTGGGGTCTTAAGAGCTCTGTCAAGGACTCTTGACAGGTGTCGCTTCCAATCAGCTGTTTTCTTCTCCAGGGTAGTAACGTTGAGTCCAAATCATACTGCTGTAAGCAGGAGCAATTTATGACTTTGAAGTGGGGTAGGGAACCAGCTTGAAAGCAGATCATGTAACGTGCATATGGAATAAAAGGAATGGTGTCTGTAATTATATCCTTCCGGCCAGCTGTCTTTCTCGGGCACGCCAGGATTTAAATGCTGGCAACCACAGTAAATGCAGAGACCTTCCCATCCGTCACCTTGTAGTGGATAAAAAGCACTGAGATTCAGGTAGCCTTACGGGGAAAAAATAGCCTCTTTCCAAAACAGCTGATGAGGGTTCATATATAGCTTAGCCCATGTCTGCACTGCAGTTTAATTCTGGTTGGCTTGGTGTCATTTCTCGTTGCTTAGCCTGGCTTATTTAAAAAAAAAAAAGGTCCCACATTTGTACCAATGATTTGGTTTCCAAGGCATCCTAAAAGCAAATGTTGGCAATAGCATAAAATTAAAATAGATATAATTAATTTTTTTTTTAAAGTTGAAATTGAAAGGGGCAAGGAAGCTGGCTTTTGTATGTTTCTGATTATCTGAAGTTCCAATATTGGAAGAGAAAACAGACATCGTAGAAAACCAAAATACTCCAAAATCAACAAAAATAACAACTCGTGAACCCCCCGCCAAAAACTTGAAGGCACCCAAGAAAGGAAACCTGTCTTAACGTGCTTATTATGACGAGAGGAGAAAGAAGCAGATTTTTGGTCAAAAGCCTAAAACCATACAATTCGCCCGTGGCTTGGTGAATCTCAGTTGGGGGAGGATATTCCTTGGGGGGGGGGGGGACCATTGAAAAGTCTTACTGTGTTTTGTCGCTCTTCGGGCCTCAGATAGGCCAAAGAATCTTTGTGGGGGTGGGGCTTTGTCTTAATTAGAAGTGAAGCGCTCCTCCTGCCTTCTCTGGCCCTTTCTATTTTAAGGCCTTCCCAGGCACCTACTAACTTTAGCTTTTGTTAGGAGCTTGCTTTTAAAACTGGTGGTGTTTCTTTGCTTTTTTAGAAGACTGCAAGGCACATAGGCACTATACTTACTTTGGTCTTTAACTGTCATGGCTTTCCCCAAAGAATCCTGGGAATTGTAGTTTGGTGCTCAGGACTCTGGAAATCCCTGCCTCCACTCAGAACTACATTTCCCAGGATTCTCTGGTGGGAGGGAATGACGGTTAAGGCCATTAGACTGTAGATGAGCAGAGCTTCAGAAGCTTTGCAGCCCTTAACAAGCTCGTTATCTGGACTAGTTGTTGGAAAAACCCACACACACATAAGAAGAGCCTGCTGGATCAGGCCAATGGCCCATCTAGTCCAGCATCCTGTTCTCACAGTGGCCAACCAGATGCTCATGGCAAGCAGGACTGGAGCGCAACAGCACTCTCCCCTCCTGCGGTTTCCAGCAGCTGGTTTTCAGAAGCATCTGGCCTCTGACTATGGTGGCAGAGCACAGCCATCATGTCTAGTAGCCATTGATAGCATCATGCTCCATGAATTTGTCTAATCCTCTTTTAAAGCCGTCCAAGTTCGTGGCCATCACTCAACGTAACTCAATTTCACTTGGAATATTGAAGTGGCTTTTTGGGGAGGCAGAAGCCATTAGGGAAAATGAACAACCCTGGAACCAGTTAAGAAGGGGTGAAACTTGCCTCAGTAGAGGAATTTTTGAGAGAGGTTGCAATTACAAAGCAAAATGTCATGAGAGGAGAGTCGTCTTTTCTTTCCTCTCCCCTCCCAAGTTGCTTTCAGTTTTTTAAAAATAGCCATTGGGGTTACCTTATGCACCTGAGCAAGTACTTGCAATGTGTGGCTTGCACCTCTGCAAGCCAACGGATTGCCCTGAAAGCTGATGTGCATTATTTGTGACATACATCTTGCAGAGCAGTGAGCCACTTATCCTTGACTACAGTTTGCTAATTCCGTTACTGCAGATCTGCCCTTTTCAGAATAAATTCCTTTTAATATGCCTCCTCCCTTTTTGCATTCAGACGCAGAAGTTTCGGAAGGAAGGAGGCTGCTCTTGAGAGCCTGGAGTTTGTGTGTTTTGCAAATTAGATTGCAATGTCTCCACAGGTATTTTGGGTACACAGCTGCAATCCATCCCCTTCCTCCCTCTCACTCCCCACGCCATGCACACCTTTTTGTGTATCCAGAAGCTGGAGAGGGAGAGACTGTCAGGGGCACACAAGTGGAAGGAACAGCCTTCTAAGATGAATAGAATTAATAGCCACTTATTTCTTGGAAAAATATACACAAAGAGCCTCTGAGACGAGCTCTGTCTTGGATGAAACTTATCCAGTTTAAATTCAGTCAGAAGGCTCTTTTCTGACTGGGAATAATTTCTTCCGGATAAGGAAGAAACGTGAGATTTCCCACACAGCTTTGTTTTGATTGTTGGAGTCTGGAATTCGTCAGAATTGTCTGTCTTCCAGCAGCTCAGACAGAGCGAGGATTTTTATGCTAGCTCAGCTGGATAAGTGATCCTTTTTTTTTTACGGATTAACAGGCAAACATCCTCCTGTCTACATTCATCATTTTCTTATCTATACAGCTAAAGAGATTTGTCAAAGTAACAGCAATTGAGATAACCTAGGTGAGGTAAGACTTTCCTTTTTTTATTCACGGAACTAAGGGGGAAGAAAATATAAATAGCTTATCTTTTTTTTTATTGCAAAAAGCTGACATGGAAAATAGCATTTTAAAGATTACAACGGACGGGAGATTTCTGATTGGAAGAGATAAGAAATCTTTTTGATTTATAAGTCTTTTGTGTAATATATGGCTGGGACTATTTTTCCTGATCTACTTTTTTTTTTGACGAATCTGCTCATTCTCTCTGCTACTAGTTATTTGGACGCTGTGAACTAAAGCCGTTCTTACACTTCCGGGCAGATAAGAGATAAGGGCTGTCTAGCGTGTGACGTTAGTTGGTTGGAAAGATTAACTCCTTAGTAACTGGTTAAAGAAATAAGCTGCTCTTTGTTTGGGACATTGAAAATTGAAGGAGTTTTGTTCCTTTGGCTTTAAGAATGACAATTAAGAAGATCATGGATGTACAAGAAGGGACTTTATCTCTAGACATGTTTCAGAAAAGAATGAATGGGATTAACTCAATAAAACAAGAACTGAGAAATAATAGACAAGCGTGGAGAATTGAATTTCACGAAATGAGACAGGAGCTGAAAGAAACTCAGGATCCTATAAGAAAGGAGAATAAAGATAGATCTGGAAAACAAAAAAAGGATGAAAGAGAAATTAAAGGCAAGGTTCAAACTATGGAGATTGGCTTAATTATGGACATGAAAAAAGATTTGGATTTCCTGGCTGTGATGGATCCTGGAGACAAATATTACAGTTTGGAATTCAGCGCTGTCCCTGAAGGAATTGAAGAGATTGGAGATAAAGATATTATCAGTTCAAAAAAATTCCTGGACTGGAAGGATTTGATGGAACTTGAAATGGAGAAAGTTAACAGAATTAATCCCTGTTTTGTGTCAATGGAAAAATCTTCAAGAGATGTACTAGTGTATCATGTGGAAAAGAGGAACAGAGATGCGGCTTTGCAACAATACTTCAGTGATACGTTTGGATTTGATGGCAAGAAAATATCTGTGATGGAGGAAATTCCTATCAGACTTTTATTATATGACTATGACAGCAAGATTTTTGGGTGCGTAAAGATGGAAGATGGACCCAATATGGATAATGACAGAAGAGCGATTTAAAATTACTGGACTTAGTAGATTTGATGAGTTGGATTAATTGATATGTTTATTTAGTAAAAAAAATTGATTGATATATATCTCAAGGATTGGAAACTTTTCTTTGACTTTTTGTGGAAGATTAAAATGATAGGATGTTAATGAGATTTGAAACTAACTAAGATAACCGCTGGAGGAAGGTGATTTTATAATCTATTAAGAGATAGGTTTGTTATACATTATAGATTTATAGCTGAATTATAGCGATTTGAAATTACTGGACTTAGTAGATTTGATGAGTTGGATTAACTGGCATGTTTATTTAGAAAAAAAATTGATTGACATATATCTCAAGGATTGGAAACTTCTCTTTGACTTTTTGTGGAAGATTAAAATGATATGATGTTAATGAGATTTGAAACCAACTAAGATAACCGCTGGAGGAAGGTGATTTTATAATCTATTAAGAGATAGGTTTGATATATATTATAGATTTATAGCTGAACTATGACAAATCGGAAGTCAATATTCTTTCTTTTATATATATATATATTTCTTTTTGTATTGTACTAGTTATTGATTTGTGTTGTTTTCTTTTTGTATTGTTTTGGTTTTGAAAATTGGAATAAAAATTAATTGCAAAAAAAAAAAAAGAAAGAAAGAAAAATATACACAAAGGACAACTGGGGCTCAGGCGAAGCCCAGCCTTGTTCTTGCAGTCTTAATTGGGCTCTGTTGTTTGCATCTAACCACCAGCCATCAACTGCTATTAAATGCTAAAAATAACAAGGCCTTTTCTTATGCCTTTCTGGTTTCTGGTGCCTTGCGTGTGTCTCCTTTACACGCTGCTCTCTGGTTGGAACTTTGGGGCGGTCAGCACCGCAGATTTGGATGCCGTCTTCTCCATATACAATACTGAGGCAGGAGGACTGGATCCCCACAGCCTGATGGCAAAAAGGCCTTGGTTAACCTTGGAAGAAGAGGAGATGGAGGGTGCCAGCCCCCTTTGCCAGCGGAGTGCTGGCAAGTCCCTTTGCCTCTGCTGACACTCTTTACACCAGCCTCCCCCCCCCCCAACAACCTGGTACCCTCCAGGTGTTTGGACCTCGACTTCCATTGCCTCCAGATGCCATGGCCACACTGGCTAGGGTTGAAGGAGGTCGAGTTCCAAAATATCTGGAGGGCATCCGATTGGGGGGAAGGCTGCCCTACAAATACCCCCTCTGAGTTGGCAGACGGTGGCAGCGGATTTGGCCCTCTGGACTCTCTTTCCTGCCACAAGCCCTTTGGTGTCAGTGGGGTGCTATCCATCTACATTTTACTTAGCATAGACCCCCTGAAATGGATGGACTTCTGCGGTTAAGTCACGCATGTTAATTTGACTAACGCTGGATACAACCCTTTGTTTGGCTCCACGGTCTTAAGACTAGCCTTCCCGGAATGTGCTAGGTTTGTCTAACTCCCTTTCTTTACCTTCTCTCGTAGAAAGGGTGTGTGTATGTATATATACATGAGCTTAATCCCGATCGCAGGATTCAGCTGTACCCCAATTTCCCGCCAAGTGGGTTTTTAAGAGTCGTGCACTTATGCAGCCCTAGGCGTGTCTTCTGCTAAAATGCTTTGAAGCCACCTCCCTGCAAGTAATCATCATAACAATTAAAAATAGTCCCACTGTTCCATTTTTGGGTCGTATCCTCTTCCGGTTTTATTTCCTGCCTTCTCTTCCCAGTTGCCCCATTTTCCTTCTGCGTCTAGATATTTTTAGCCTTGCTTTTTATGTCTGTTTCTCTGTCATTCTTCCCTCCCCTCCCGGTTTGCAGGGAAACTGGCATTTTTCTCCCTTGGCTCATGTTCCCGCTCTGCTTCCCTCTCCCTTTCCTCTCTGTTTTGTCTGCCTTTGCCATCGCTCCATCTGTTTCCGCTTCCAGCGGCTTGTTCACACCATCTTGTTGACTTGCTTATTTAAGTACATTCAGGCTTGGTGTTTTCCACCTAGTCTCCTGCTCCGTTTTGTTTTTGGTAAACATTACGCAAAAGCTCTGGGGACAGAGCTGCAGTTACCTTGCTGGCATGTTCTGCTCTTTTTAATGCGGGGGTGGGAAGGGGCTGTAGCTCAGTGGGTAGAGCATTAGCTGTGCATGCAGAAGGTTGAACCTCCCTGGTTCACCCTCCGATGGCATCTCCAGGTAGGGCTCCCTTCCCAACAACCCTCTGAAGTAGGTTAGGCTGAGAGACTGTGGCTGGCCCAAGGTTACCCAGCAAGCTTCTTAGCTGGGTGGGGATTTGAACCCTGGTCTCCTAGGTCCTAGTCCCAACATTCTAGCCACTACATCACCCTGGTTCCCTCTTGTTATCTACACGTAACCTACCTCACAGGGAGGTAGTGAGATTTGAAAACACAGCGCAAAACTCTTTAGTGGGGATGGGCGCCTAATTGTAAGCGCCCACCCCACCCCCTCCGGCCCTTTTGTCAATGCATTCAAGAAAAAGACCCCTTTTTGTTTGGCTCTTAAAAATGGGCCCTGCCACGACTGCTTGCTCGCATCTGTCATTCAGGCCAAAGGCTTCGATATAGTTCTCACAGGTCATTCCTGCATTGCTTTGCCTAATGCACACTCTCTATCCAAACTATCCATTTCTGGTTTTTTTTCTTCCTCCTGTGGAAATGTGGAGTTATTTAGCATCTAAACCACCGCTCAACGGACTGTGTGGCCTGAAGGAGCCCACAGCGCATTAGAGCATGTCCAGTGTGACAGGATAGTGGGGTTTTTTTGTAGTTGGGGAGGTCGGCCTGGAAGACAAGGGTTCGAATCCCCACATGGCCATGAAGTTCACTGGGTGACCTTGGGCCAGTCACTGCCTCTCAGTCTCAGAGGAAAGCAATGGTAAACCCCCTCTGAATACCGCTTACCATGAAAACCCTATTCATAGGATAGCCATAAGTCAGGATCGACTTGAAGGCAGTCCATTACATTTTTGTGAGGAAAGTGTGCATGGGACTCCAGAGTAGTAAGGTGGATCTGTAGAATATTTTTTCAGAGACAAAAAATAAAGAAAGGTGGGAGAATGAAAGCTGGGTTGGAAAACAGAAATGATTTTGTGTTTTAAAATGAACAAATCAGTCTTCTGATCATAACACTGGTATATATATGTGTGTGTTTGTGTGCATTTGGCACAAAATTAGCCTTACTCTGAAATCAGAGCTCCTCAACACCTCATTAAGGAACCCCATTATTTCAAGCAGTAGTTATTTGGGGGCTCATCGAGCACAGTTAAACAAAGACTTGCAGGAGATGACTGGCCTGCACTCTTTCGCGAATGAAGCAATGCTCACACAGCCACATTGATCCAGTATCCAGCATCCTTGACTCTTTATCCCTCCATTTGCTTACAAAGGAGTGTTTCCTACTTTGCCAGTTGGTGACTCACCTTGCTGGCTGTTGGCGCATGTTTGTGTTGTATGGCTGACTCCAGGTAGGTGACACTCGGTGACATGGCACAGGTGCCAGGACCCTGAGGCTGGCAGGGGGCCTGCTGATGATGGAAAGCCCATTAATCAAAGGCAGGGGTGAGAGCCAGTCTGGTGTAGTGGTTAGAGTGTCTGACTAGGACCTGGGAGACCAGAGTTCAAATCATGACTCGGCCATGACGCTTGCTGGGTGACCTTGGGCCAGTCGTAGCCTCTCAGCCTAACCTGCCTCACAGGGTTGTTGTGTGGATAAAATGGAGAGGGAGGAGAACCATGTACCCCACCTTGAGATCCTAAGAGGAAAGGTGGGACGTGAACGTAAAAAATCTGTAGTCTTCCATATGCTGCCGGACTGCAGTTCCCATCTTCCCACACTTTGGGGAAGGGAGGTTGGGAGTGCAGCAATATCTGGAGGGCCACACGTTCCACAGCCCTGATCAAAGGCGTCACCAGGTCTTGAGTACGATCTTATTCAGTCACGAGTGATCGCCAATGAATGAATGAATGCTTAATTTCCCCTTTCAGCCTTCATTAGCACAGTGTAACGTGCTGCTACGCTTGTGGTTGCACAACTGAGAGATGGAAGCTGATGTGTGCAGGTTGTTGTTGTTGTTTTTTAAAAAAAGTTAGCACGTGGGTCGCCCGGCCAGCATGAGGCATCTCGCAGAGAGTTCTTGGGTGCTTGTGTTCAGTTTTCTTGCCTCGGCTATCAAGACTTTGAGGAAACCACTGCCGTATGGCAAGCCAGTGTTTAGGTGCCATATCAAGCAAATCTGATCATTCTCTTTCTGCACATCTAACCTTCTACGTGCCAGACTCCCAGCTGCAGCATGTTCATTCTGAGCCTCTTGCCATCCATGGCTAATGTAGATTTTTCCCTGTTTTCCCTCCCTAGGAGTAAGTTTGCCCTGAAAGAAGCCATGTCAGCGGGCTGCATGGAGGATGACATCCCTCAGGGGGAGAGGAAAACAGTCACAGACTTCTGTTACCTGCTGGATAAATCCAAACAGCTCTTCAATGGCTTACGGTCAGTTGGTTTCAGGTGCTTTTATAGGTAGGGCTGTGTTACCTTGAACCTGGGGGTGGGGGGAACCAACCAGCCTGAAATTCTGGACTTGGGCAATACATATTCTCTGCTGGGAAAAGTTGAAATCTGTAAGCTGTAAAAATTATGCAGACTTTTGCATCCCCCCCTCGAATAACCGAGAGTCCCACGTCTCATTCTGTTGGTGGGACCCAAGACAAAATGTGTCTTTAAGGCCTGTTTTAAAAGAGCCCAGAGTTGTCCTTGATCCTGCTCAGAATCGAGTTCCGTAACTGGGATTAACAGGGGGGGTTCGCCTTGTTGAATGTTCCACCACACAAATTTATTTATTTATTCTGAATCCTTGTGAGTACTGCTTCCCGGACAAAGGTCCTTGCCTTGCGCTCTTCATGCAGAGGTACTTCTCGTCTTGAAAGAGTGTCTAAAAATGTGATCTCCCCTTCTTATCTTCTCTCCCCCACCCCCTGTGCAGTCTGAAGTGGTACAGTCTATTCTACCTCACCGCCAGTTTGTTCAGCTGTACGCATAAAACTACCTCCTGCAGAAGAGCTCTTCTGTTCAGGCAGTTGGAGCCTCCGATTTTGCCGCCTTTGCTGCGGGTGCACGTGCGCATGCCCTCCAATCATGCGCCGCCTGCCTGGAACATCAGCCTGCCTGCAAGTGAGGGGTAGGGAGGGAGGCGGGTGCACAGCCCAGCTGTATCTTCTGACTGTGTTTCTTGGGAATGAAACCTGGAGGAAATGCAGCATGTGCCCAGTTCCTCAGAGAGCCTGGGTTGGTGCCTGAAGGCCTGCGGGGACCACTTCCTGTTGCCACGCTCAGCTCAGGTTTTGCTGGCTGGCGCTTGTGGGTAAGCAGCGATTACCTGAGTTACCATCTCCCAGGACAATAGCTGGGATAAGAGTAGGAAGGGGCAGTACAGCACACCGACAGACCACAACAGTCAAAGCAGGCAATCCTGTGGACATACGAGGAATTGTACAACCTTTGGGGCTTTTTAGTTTAGGGGAAAGGTGAGTCAGAGGTGACGTGATACAGGTGTATAAAATTATGCACAGCGTGGAGAAAGCACATACAGTAGGGCCCGCTTTGCGGCACTCCACTTTGCAGCATTTCACTGATACAGTGGTTGTCAATTGCAGAAAGGCCCCGCTCCTACGGCGCTTGTTCCACTTTTATGGCGTTTTTCGGGCGCCGGGCACCATTTTAGACAATGTTAGTCAATGTGTTCCGCTTTACGGCGGATTTCACTTTACGGCGGTGGTCCGGAAAGGAACCTGCCGTATGAGCGTGGCCCTACTGTAGACGTTCTTCTCGCTCTCTCATACAACTAGAACTTGAAGATGTCTAATGAAGCTTGGAAGATTCAGGACAGACAAAAGAAAAGACGTAGTCACACGGCACGTAGTCTGCCAACTTGGGTGGCTTTAAAAGGGGTTGAGACAAATTCATGAAGGATAAGGCTAGCAACAGCTACTGACCATGATGGTTTTGTTCTACATCCACTGTCAGAAGCAGTATCCTTCTGGAAATCACAGGAGGGGAGGGTGCTTTTGCACTCGGGTCCTGCTTGTGGGCTTTCTATTCAGGTGTCTGGTTGGCCAGTGGAAGAACAGGATGCTGGACTAGATGGGCCACCGTCCTGATCCTGCAGGCTCTTACGTTGTGTTCTCATGTTAACGGCTTGTGAAGATGGACAGTTGGAGAGCTGCCTATGTTTTGCTTGCCAGGAGGGATGAATTTTTGGATCCTTGGCTAAGAAGTCTTTGGTTGACATGCATACGTGAACCAGCTGTATGTTCAAACAGCCGAGGGCGCTATCTGATATCAGGCACAGAACCTTGCACCTCAGTAATTCATGGCAGGTTCTTCTCTTTCTTTCTTGTCCTTTAAATTGACTAGCCTGCTGGAGGCTGTCAGTGGTGGGGGCAGGTTCCTGCATTTTCCAGGCAGCACAGAAAAGGGTTTTCTTTCCTGCCTTGATTTCTGTGCTGGGCCCAGGGAAAGGAGTAGGTCACTCTGGCTGTGCTCTGCCAGCCTGTTCACTCGCCTGCACATTGTTCCTTATCTCCTGAGGCAACCAGGACAGTGCTTTAAATACAAGACTGGCATTGCCCCTCCCCTCACGGAACAAGCCAGGCTGTCCGCTTTTTCTCTCCTTAAAATAGCAAGTGTAATAGGTCCATTTTATGTAAACTGTTTAAGAGGTTTCTGCAATTGAGCGGAATATAAATTTTGTTCAATAAATAATGTCCAGGTTTCATCTTGTTTCCTCTCCCTGACCCCCCCCCAAAGTTCCAAGTCTTCTTTAGAAAAAGTTGTAAAACGGCTGGAAGTATTGGTATTCTCACAGATGCTAGCCAGTAGGCCTCCTCCACATCCAGTTTTCCTCGGTTCACTCTGAAATTTGCAGGACAAGGTGGCGTTCTTCAGCTTGTCTTAGGGTGGCGAGAGATCCTTTTGTTCGGGGTGTGGATTCAGGTGAAAAGCAACCACCAGGTGATCCCATTAACTGTCTGGACCTGGCTCCCTGCAGGCCTGGAGCAAGTGCATGGGGCATATATGTTGTTTTTCCCTGCAGAATAGCTAAGCCTGAGACGCACTGCAGATTCTTCCATCACCAGCCCATTAATTGCCTTCCTTCTGCAAAGGCCTTTTGTTGCGGCTGCATGCTGGGCTAATAGCTTCTTCCTATTATAAACCCTGAGGGGTGTGTGTGTGTGTGAGTGTGAGTGTGAGTGTGTGTGTGTGTGTGTGTGTGTGTGTGAGAGAGAGAGAGAGAGAGAGAGAGAGAGAGAGAGAGAATCTGTGCTGAGAAAGAGGGTGCTCCCTTCTCCAGATTAAGGCTATGAAGCATCCTCTTGTGCAGTCAGTGTTGGGACAGGCACCTCCAGCTGTGGGTATCAGTGCAGCTCTTCATTTGACTTAGGCAGGGTTGGAAAAATATTGTTTTTTTAATTCCCAGACATTGGCCTCAGTAGGCAACTAAGATCAGGGCTGCCTCAGTTCTGTGAGAGCACAGAGACATAGACGGCTGCCTTATACTGACTCAGACCATTGTCTACACTGTCTGGCAGTGGCTGTCCAGGATTTCAGTCAGGGAGTATCTCTCAGTCCTACCTGGACATGCCAGGGATTGAGCCCTGGGACTTTATTATTTGTTTATTATTTGATTTATATCCCGCCCTTCCTCCCAGCAGGAGCCCAGGGCGGCAAACAGAAACGCTAAAAACACTTTACAACATCATAAAAACAGACCTTAAAATACATTAAAACAAAGCAACATTAAAAACATTTCTTTTAAAAAGCTTTAAAAACATCTTTAAAAAAGGGTTAAAAACATTATTTAAAAAAAACCATATTAACGAGCAATTCTAACACAGATGCAGACTGGGATAGGTCTCAACTTAAAAGGCTTGTTGAAAGAGTCTTCAAAAGGCCCCGAAAAGATAGCAGAGACCTTATGCATACATAAGGCTCTGTCACTCTCTCGCAGCCGCTCTCCGGGATCTGAGAGAGACGGAGAGAACTTTCCCAGCACTAGCTACCAGAGATCCTTTTTAATAGGGCATGCCAGATATTTGGACCAGGGAACGACTAGTGAACGATGAGTTCATTTCACACAGAAGCCCAAGTGTGTGACAGTTTTATTAAAAGAGAAATTTGGGAGCGTGTCTCTTATACACAGGAGGTCAGAGCTGCTGTTTTTAGTTTGTGTGTCAATTGTGCATTGTTGCTATAAACGGCTCTGAGCTTCCCAATTTGGCAGAAGAGGTGGGACAGAAGTGATCTTACCAACTGATAAATAAAGCCTAAAACTTTGTATAGGGGTATATAAGTGTGTGACATCTTATTTAGCAGAACAAAATCTTAGCAGAGATGGACATGTGTTATACACCTCTTAATCCACCCCCCCAAATCCCTTCCCGAAAACATTATCTCTGTTTTTAAATGTCAAAAATGATCTGTAGCCACCCTCTTGGAATGATGCATATATGGCAAACTAGCTGCATTGCTCGGGTATGTTAAAAAAACACACAGAAAAGTTGCAGTTTTGAAATCGGCGGTTAAAATCAGTGCAGTTTTGAAAAGTTCAGTCCTCCATCTTGATTCAAAACGATGTCAAATTGCTCCTTGATTTTAGAAACCATTGGGCAAAATTTGATTACAGTGTCCTGCATCCGATAGGCACCACTCTCTAAAATATAAAGTAGATGTATGAACTCTAGTATTGAGACCAGGAGGCAGCTTTCCAAAATATATAGCAGGTGCATGCACTCTGGTATTGGGACTGCGAGGCAGAAAGTGAAATGGAGCATGATGAGATGAGTACCACCAGGTTGCCTCTGAACTGTCTGTTTCCCACCGTGGACGGCTCTTCCTGTTTTCTTCCCTGTTTGGTGACATGGACTCTTCTTACTGGCTCTTTTACAGAGACTTGCCTCAGTATGGGCAGAAGCAGTGGCAGTCTTATTTTGGGCGGACCTTTGACGTTTACACCAAGCTCTGGAAGTTCCAGCAGCAGCACCGGTAAGAACCAGTTGCCTTGCCTCTTCTCGGAACGTGGGGGCCAGAGCTGTGTATGATGCAGCCAGCTGGCTTTGGCTGCCAGGCCACCCTCCTTCCCCCCCCCCAGGTTTGGGGGGGGAGAGAGTCTGAAGCACCCCTCAGACAACTATGACCAAGTGGAGGACCTGATTTGAGAGAAAGGGCAGGGATACAAATTCAATAAATAACAATAAGTAACTTGCACTGTGGATTGCAACCAGTTTTGCAGTCGTTCCTCTTCTCCCAGGGAATTGGTAGTCCTGTGTAGGTTCTCCTATGGATCTCTACTAAATAATCTCAGCACCTCCACCAAACGACAGTTCCCAGAATTCTTGGGTGGTGAAGCCATGTCGGTTAAACTGGTATAAATATGAAAGAAATTTGTAGTGTAGATATGCCACTTGGTGGGGAGCGGTTTGTGGGAGGGGGATCAGCCTGGGCGGTTAGCTACCGATGAGATCGTTCCTGCATTCTGAGAGTTCAAGGATCATGGTCTTGTCCTAAGAGGCTGCATTTTAGTCCACTTAAGGGGAACTGCTATGTGTGGGAGCCCAAAAATTATGTAGCACTGTGTGGAGAACATGGAGAATGTGACACACACTCTCTTTTTTCTTTCGGTAAAAAAAAAAAAGGCAAGTTCTGGACAATCGGTACGGTCTTAAGCGCTGGCAAATTGGCGAAATCGCTTCCAAGATCGGGCAGCTTTACTACCACTACTAGTGAGTAACACAGTCCTTGCGATGCCTTAGATCAAGGATGCGGAACTTGGCCCTCCAGGCCCCTCTCTGTGGCCATCTGGATTCTTCCCAGGCCACACCTTCACTGGCCTTCTGCTGTGTGCCCTCCTCAAGTGCTTTTTGCCTGGCTGGAATGTGTTCTGGAACTCTGACAATGTCTCTTGCCCGCCTGGATGGAGGACAGACGGGTGTGCGTTGGAACTGCTGACTTCCAAATGGCTGAAATGTAGTCTTCCGTATAAAGGGAGAGGATTGTGTCTGTTGCTCCGCCCACTTTTGTCAGTGGCTCCTCCCATCACTGTCATGTCTCACGCATGCACGCACGCACACACACAAAGGTTGCCCAAGCAGAATGTGGCCCTTTGGCTGGGAAAAAAAGTCCCCCCCCCCCCGCATTAGAGTAGTTTCTTTTCAAATGCATGCATTAATACAAAACAATAACATTACAAAAGCCCCACATCCCGCCATCAAACGTCATATGCGGGGAAGGCTTTTTTTAATGCCATCAGAAAAACCCCACGCATTTGAGCTAGGTTGTGGCTGGAGACTTTTTTTTAATTGGGCTACAGTTATGTCGATCTGCATCCCTACACAGAACAACTGTGAGATGACAAAGGCCCCACTCTTCTCCTGGCCAAGCTGGGTCCAAGTTGGATTCCTGCATTGAGCAGTGGGTTGGACTCCATGGCCTTATAGGCCCCTTCCAACTGTACCATTCTGTGATTCTATGTAGTATAAAGCTGGAGCTGGGGATGGTCAGGGCTCCGAACCTGTCTCGCTGGAGGATAAGTGGGCAGTGGCAGCATCTAAAAAGCCAGAATGAGAGCCGCTCTTGCCCATTATTCTCTATGGATGCTCTGTGTGTCCGTCCGTCCGTCCCTACCTCTCTATGGTGAAAGCTTGTGTTTGCTGTTCAACAGCTGGCAAAAATGAACCGACCCAGAACCTGCGTTCATCATCTGAGGCCCTTCTCTGTGTCCCCACTCTGAGGGAGGTTCAGAGAGTTTTGACACAGTGGTGGCTTCCCACTTGTGGAAGGCTCTCCCCAGAGAGGCACGCCTGGCACCTTCATTACCTATTTTTAGGTGCCAAGCAAAAGTGCTTCTTTTCACCCAGATGTTTGGCCCTTAATTTGGAGGGTTATCCTTGCGGCCTCTTCCTTGCTTATCTTTTAGTGGGTTGTGTTGTGTTAGATCTGCCTTTTTATTTGCATACATACCCACTTTCTCTCTTTCTGTCACTCACTCATTCACTCTCTAACACACCCCAAAATGAATATTAATATATATACAAATATATATTTTCATTTTGCTCTTTTTTAAGGCTGGGTTTTAACGTTTGCATTTAATTTTTGTAACATTTTGTGAGCAGCTTTGGGTAACTTCTATTGAAAACAACAGCGTATAAATGCGAACGATAATAATGCTCGGTGTAATGTTGGGGGTGCTGAGGGGATGGCGACGAGATGGGCCAGCCAGCCATTCTCTGGTGGTAGTTGGTGGGCAGGACGCGTGCGTGTTCATCCTGTGAGCTTTGAGCGCGTCTCCCTCTTCCGCAGCCTTCGCACATCAGAAACCAGCTACTTGAACGAAGCCTTCTCCTTCTACTCTGCAATCCGCCAGAGGTCTTACTACTCACAAGTCAACAAAGAAGACAGGTCAGGCCATGCTTCAGTCTTGTGAGGCTTTTTTCGCGATTTAAACGCAAGGCATGCTGCATTGTAAACTTGGTGGGTGGCGGGTGGCAGTTCTTGGTCCCGGTTGGCGTTGACTAGCTGTGCAACACCTGCCTTTTTGGGGTTTGGCAGGAGTAGAGGTGGGGGAACCTGGTGGCCCTTCAGATGTTGCTGGACCATGTGTCCTCTCGGCCGACAGGTCAGAGATGCCTTATTTATTTAACAAAATGTATATACTGCTTGATTCCCATAAAAAATTCTAACCCCTTTCATATTAAAATTGGGTATAATGAGAAGCTTAAAAACAAGTAAATTAAAACCATGTAAAAGATAATTAAAATGAACAGCAAGCTAAAAAAGAGATTCAAACATGTTAACATCATGTCTGGATGAAATGGAAATGGACTGCCTTCAAGTCGATCCCGACTTATGGCGACCCTATGAATAGGGTTTTCATGGTGGCATTCAGAGGTGGTTTACCATTGCCTTCCTCTGAGGCTGAGAGGCAGTGACTGGCCCAAGGTCACTCAATGAGCTTCATGGCTGTGTGGGGATTCAAACCCTGGTCTCCTAGGTCGTAGTCCAACACTCTAACCACTGCACCACACTGGGTCTGGATAGGCTTACCTAAAACAGAAATGTTTTAAGCAGGCCCCGAAAAGAGTACTGTAAAGGCACCTGCCTGATTTCAAGAGGCAGGGAGTTCCAAAGGGTACCAGACGAGTATTATGTGCCGCCTGTAACAGTTTCAGTTCCGCAGGTCGAAGCAGACCTGTGGTCACACATGGGGTTAAGGTGATCCTGCAAGTAAACTGGTCCTAAACTTTTAAATGGCTTTATATACCAATAGAGAGAGCCAGTGTGGTGTAGTGGTTAAGGTGTTGGACTATGACCTGGGAGACAAGGGTTCGAATCCCCACATAGCCATGAAGCTCACTGGGTGACCTTGGGCCAGTCACTGCCTCTCAGACTCAAAGGAAGGCTATGGTAAACCCCCTCTGAATACTGCTTACCATGAAAACCATATTCATAGGGTCACCATAAAGTCGGAATCTACTTGAAGGCAGTCCATTTCCATATACCAATAGCAAAACCTTGAACTTGGCCCAGTGTGATGGGAGTTGCAGTCTAGCGACACCTGGAGAGCCCCAGGTTCCCTGTCCCAGAGTAGGGGAGCGTTGGGTGTAAGCCGTAGGCAGCTGTTGAGCAAGAGCCAGGAGTCTTTGGGGCCAAGGAAAAGAAGCCAAGACACAAGCCAGATCCAGGAGAAGCATATCATTATCCCAACCTGTCCAGCAGCAATGGGGAAACCTGTGGTCCTCCAGAAGCTGATAGAGTCCCAGGGCTCTCCATTACTGTTTGTGCAGGAAGCCTTGATAAGCCCTTCCTGTTGAGGAGTGCCAATGACCAGCCTGGCTTGGCGGAGCCACTCTGGTATTTGGGTGCCCTTTGCCACCTAGGCTTCAGTCTGTAGCCCTAAGGGGCTTACTGCAGGGGGAAGCTGTGTTCAGAGATGGCGCGAGCCCTGGCACCTCCTAACACTGGGACTCAAAAGACCTATCACAGATAGGATGAAGGGCCTGACTTGAGACCCCATTCCAGCTGTGCCTGCCATCTCTTAAGCTGCTTTGAAATAATCTGGAGCCGCCAAACTGGCTTGCTGTGTAGGTGGGAGGATGGATTTATCTTTTATACCTACTCAGCATCTCGTCAGGGGTGTCAAACCCAGTCCTGGGACACTCTTTAATTCTAGCTAGTCACAGGGGTCATCAGTGTGGTGCTCAAGGATGCCAGTGCGGCCATCAGTGCCTCCTGTGGTGCCTGCAAAAGGTCTCTGTAAATATCTGGGGAAGGCTGCAGCCCAGTGGGTAGAACATCTGCTCTGGATGCAAAAGTTCAATCCCTAACATATCCAGGTAGTCCTGGGGGAGAACCCTGCCTGAAACTCTGGTCAGCTGCTGCCAGTCACTGTAGACAGTACTGAACTAGATGGGCCAAGAGTCTGACTCGGTATAAGTCAGCTTCGTATGTTTCTATTCCCTCAAATACACAAGAGGCTGTTTGCTTTTCTCGCTCAGTTTCTGTTTTGCACTGGTGTGGCCTCTCCTAACACTGAACACGCCCCTTTAGACATCCTTGCTTTTCATTGGATGTCACCTCTCCCTGCCCCATCCGGAGATGCTGGGGACTGAGCCTGGGACCTTCTGCATGCCAGGCAGCTGCTCTGCTGCCGAGCCGTAGCTCTTGGTGATCTGTATCATTGTGGTTCGGAGCACAGCTTCTACAGCAGAATTGCTCTTCCTGGGGCTTGAAAGGGAATGAACTCTGGAATATGTGTCGGCCGCGGAGGCTGAGCCCACCGGGCATATTAGGGTGAACTTCTTTGCAACAGGTGCTTGGCTGACTCCTCTTGGCTCCTCTTCGGAGAGCTCCAGCAGAGAGAGAGAGAGAGAGAGAGAAATCCAGCGGGATGCATGCTCTCTCTTGACCTCCTCTAAAACCAGCCATTTTTGTTCCTTTCCTTCTGAAGTTAAACTTCATGCCAAATCAGGCTATTTGTCCCCCTCACTGGTATAGTCTGACCCAACTGGCAGTGGACTTGGGCAGAGGTCTTTCACATCAGCTTCGACTTCATCTATTTGACTGAAGGTGCCAGGTATTGAACTCGGGACCGTCTGCGTGCAAATGATGTGCTCTAGAGCAGTGGCAGCTGGTGACTGCTGGGACTGGTAGCAGGGCTGGATTATCCATTAGGCTTAGTAGGCTGAAGCCTAGGGACCCGGAACACTTGGGGGGGCCACGATCCGCAGAAGCAGGACAGGAGCCGCGGATCACAGGACAAGAGCTTCCGAACCATCCGCCATCCCCCTGCTTCACTTACCTTTTTCTTCACTGTTTTTTGCGGTTTGCCATCAATCACGATGGCGACCGAGGTTTCCCTAAGGGGCTGAAGCCTCTGCCGCCATCTTGGTTGATGGCACGCATGCGTGCCATCTTGATTGATGGCAAACCTGTGCGCACAGCCGCAAAAAAAGTGGAAAGGTAGGTGAAGCGGGGGGGATGGGACGGGATAACGGGCGGCTCAGAATCAGCCTAGGGGCCCTCCTCAGCTTAATCCGGCCCTGACTGGTAGGGCAGAAGGGCAAAAAGCAGGCGCAGCCCGAGGCAACGACAGGCAGAGCCTGCAACTTCTAGCTTTGTCTCCATCCTCTTCTCCGCTGATTTCTACAAGGGGCAGAGACTGCGGAGGAGGGAGCTGACAAAGCGGGCCGTCCCCTGGGCTGGGCGTGAGTCAGGAGCCAGATAGGGGAGAGCTAGCCTGAGAGCAGACTGAGTTTGGTGGGGCGGTGACCCTCGAGTCCTAATGGAGCAGCCTCCTCTGGTCCGTCCCGTTGGTCAGATAGCTGTGCTTGACAGGTAACCAATAGGCCGACAGACCTCCAGAGTGAATTATTGCTGGTCCTCCAAGCTCTCATCCTCCCAAGCTCCATGAACTCTGCAAGTGCTGAAGGTTAAATATTTTCTGCCTAAGCCACAGCTGTGATTAAAATGTAACATGGCATCACTTGATATTCCGTCATGCAGGAGCCGTCTTCCTGGCGGCCTTCCCTCCTCTTCCATCTGATAAATATATAGATATATTTCTTCTCCCATTTTTCTTTCCTCCTTTTCCAGGCCTGAACTGGTCGTTAAGAAACTGCGCTATTACGCCCGGTTCATAGTGGTTTGCCTTTTACTCAACAAAATGGATGTTGTCAAGGACCTTGTCAAGGTAAAACCAGCTGTGCCGTTCTGATGTGCCGCGTTGGTCAGTCTAAGAATGTGGCAGCACCAGCGTACTAGGAGGACGACACGTCCCATCAGTGGGGATGTAATTGTGTCCCACAGATCCCCCTTTGTTTGCCTCTAGCGTGCTGGTGCTGCTTCTCGTGAACATTCTGAAGAAATTGTTTTTTGAGCACTGTTGTGTGTTTGCTCACTAACGGCACTTGCCTACCCACAAATCTAATAAAGTTAGGCCCTTCCAAAAAAAAAGGCAGCGCTGAACCTTCTTGCTTGTTGGCCCGTGTGCTTCCCAGGAATTATCGGACGAGATTGAAGACTACACCCACCGCTTCAACACAGAGGACCAAGTGGAGTGGAACCTGGTTCTTCAAGAGGTGGCGGCATTCGTTGAGGTAAGGACGGAAGCAAACCTCTTCACTTTTCCTTCTTTCCGAAAGAGCTCCGCATCGACCCGGACCTTGACTCTGATCCTGCTACTTCTGGGATAATCCTCACCTTGCTCTGTCAGAAGAGCATTGATCAGTTCTCGTTCCTCTTGAGGACATTTTCACAAGACAGCTCTCCTTATGGCTGAAGTCTTTGAGTCGTATCCGATGTTAGGCCTACTCAAAGAAGACCCGTTGAACGTGGGCATGACTAACTTAGGTCCATTAATTTGAATGGGCCTATTCTGAGTAAAGCTTAGCTGAATCCTAATTTTGGCTTTGTGGCACATGCTAAGGATGAGATTTGTGGTCCTTCCTTCTGGATGATGTCGAGTCTGATGATGTCTCCTGGTTCTGGCACAGGAGCATAAGCTACATTTTAGGGTTCATAAGAAGGGCCTGCTGGATCAGACCAAAGGGCCATCTGCCCCAGTATTCTGTCTTCAAGAGTGGTCAGAGAGATGCCTTAAGAAATTTGCAAACAGGGGTGATAGAGCGTGCGCTCCTGTTTATCCCTAACATCTGGTAGTCAAAAGACTGGTGCTGAAACAGGTATACTTTTTAGTTCTTATAACTAATACCTGCTAGTCTTCTCTTTTAATTGCTCTGTTTCTTTTTTTAAAAATCTTCCAAGCTAGTTGCCATTATTGTAGCTTGTTCATCTGGTGGTTGAGAATCTGAGCTTTCATTTGAAAAAGAAAACACCCAAGCTTCTCGTTCTCATTGTTTTACTGAGGAGCTTGAAAGTCCCAGGTTCAGTCCCCGGCATCTCCAGGAAGTGCTGGGGACGTCGCCTGGCTGGGAATGTCACCTGTCTGAAACCTGTCAGCATAGACAATATTGAGCTAGGTGGATCAATGGTCTGACTTGGGGTAAGGCAACTCCCTGTGTTCTTAAGATAAATTTTGCCAGCAATATATATAAACAGCCTATGGCCATACTGCCCTGATCATGCCCGATCTCATCTGATCTGGGAAGCTAAGCTGGGTCAAGCCTGGTTAGTAATTGGATGGGAGACCGCCTGGGAATACCGGGTGCCGTAGGCTTAAAGGAAGGCAATGGTAAACCATCTCTGAATACCTCTTACCATGCCTTCAACTTGAAGGCATACAACAACAATATATAAACAACATTTTGCAAGCATAATTATTTATCCCAAAGTGGACAGAACAGAATGCTCAAGGGTCCTACACATAAGCCAAATCTAGTGGTGAACTTTGTGTAACGAGGGCCAGGATCTTGCAGGTAGAATTCCTTATATCGCGGCTGCTCTTATTGCTTCTGGAACTTCCAAGGCTCGTAATGACACATCAGAGATTGACTTGCAGTTTGCCGGATGCTGTTCATCCCCACGCCTGAAGGGATTCTTCCCCCAAATGCAAATGAATTTGAACGCAGCTTAATTGGAAAACAGAATCCTAAATAACGATGACAGCTAATGTTGATCGTGGCTTTAGTGTTAATCTGCTCCATTGCGTTCATCCAGCTTAGTGTATTTGGATTTATTTATAAATATATATATAAAATATTTGCATGCAGCTATTTTGTTGTAAACCACTTTGATGTTTTTAACACGTTGAAAGCAACAACCATAGAACAAAAAACATTAAACATACAATGAAAACAAAGGTCAACTGTTGCAAAAAAAGGGCATCTTCTTAATTGCCTGCATAAGCCTGGCGGCACAGAAAGGTTTTCAGCAGGCGCTTAAAAGTTAAAACAGAAGGCCCCTGCTGAACCTCTGTTGGCAGAGCATTCCAGAGAACTGGGCTGATGACACTGAAGGCTCAATTTCGTGTTGATGTCAAATGAGCCTTGCCAACCTGGGGGCTGACCAAAGCCACTCTTGTAGATGCTCTCAGTGATCAAGCTGGGATATAAGGGTTCAGGCAGTTCCTAAGGTATCCCGGACCTAAGTTGGTCAGGGCTTTGTAAATTAACACAAGGACCTTGAACCTGGCTCGGTAACAGATGGGCAGCCAGTGCAGATGTTTTAAAAGTGGTGTCACGTGTTGTCAGCTATGTGCTCCCATCAGCAGTCCGGCTGCCGTATTTTGCACCAGCTGGAGCTTCTGAACCAGGGCCAAGGGCAGCCCCACATAGAGTGCATTGCAGTAATCCAGCCTCGAGGTTACCAACGCATGGACTACAGATTTATGAGAAAGAGACTTCCCCACTCCTCCAGCAGAGTATTTGGGAAAATAACTAGCCTTGCTAATTTCTTGTTCTCTCAGTGCTATGCTGTTTTATTCTTTCTAGCAAGGTGTCGGCTTAACCTAGGTCCAGGTTATTCACATCAGGGCCCTCACTTTCATGTCTGCCTCTTTCTTTTTTCCAGGCAGACCCTGTGATGGTCTTGAACGATGACAACACCCTCGTGATCCTCTCCAACCGCCTCTCTGAAACAGGAGCCCCTTTGCTGGAGCAGGGGATGATTGTGGGGCAGCTGACTGTCGCAGATGCGCTTATCATTGGCAACTGCAACAATCAGGTGGGATCCTGCATATGAGCATTTTGTCCCCTGCCACAAAAGATGACACATTTTGGTAGGGACTATTCGGTAGGGAATGTAGGAAGAGGTCTGTTGGAATCTAGCAACTCTTTCCCCACAGTAGCCAACCAGATGCCTCTGGAAAGCCCACAGCATTTGGTAAATTAATGACCTCCCTCTTAAAGGAGGGAGATTGCAAAGTTGTAGGGTCTTCTTCATGGTGGCCCCCTTTGTTTGGAATTCCCTGCTTAGGGAGATCTGTGTTGCTACCTCTCTGCACCACCTCTGTTGGTATGTGAATGTGTTTTTAGATCAAAGGACCTTTCTAGCATATATTCACTGTTATTGCAGATCAAGTTTTGACTGGTGCTCTGTTTTCAGATCTTTAATATATAACTTTGCATTGTTTTAATTATATGTATTGAGTTGTGTATTTACTTGTTTTTACCTTTGTATATTGCTTTGGGTGTAGTTGTACAGAACAATGATTCTGTATATATGCGTGTGCAAATATATATCAGGGCTTCTATGGAATGCATCTCTCATAGGTGAAGTTCAGCGAGTTGACAATCGACATGTTCCGGATGCTGCAAGCTCTGGAGAGGGAGCCAATGAACTTGGCATCACAAATGAGCAAGCCTGGGCTGCAGGCAAGTCTGTGGTCCCCGCCCCCACCTCCACTTACCAGGCTAGCGACCGGCAGTTGATTTTAACTTTGGTTGGGGTCAGTAGCCGCTCCCCCATTTGAGAATTCCACATGGGCTGATTTTAGTCTCCCTTCTTTAAGTGAAAGCTACAAGAGCTGCTTTTAGGAACTTGTATTTTTGTGTTTGTTTTTTCAATCTTGTACAGGAGACGACCGAGAAGCCAGCAAGAAGGGAAAACCCTCACAAGTATTTGCTGTACAAGCCAACCTTCAGTCAGCTGTACACCTTCTTGGCTGCATCGTTTAAGGTTTGTGCAGAAATGGGTCATGGGCCCTTTGCAGTGGTAGAATCTCCCAAAGCACAACTTTGCTGAGTTGAAATGCAAGTGGGCCAACGTGGGCCTTGGAAGCCAAAGGCGCTTAGGGAGCGTGATTGAAACAAACAGCGACAAATCAGAATACTGTAGTTATGAATTGTATTTATTTTAAAGCAGTTGTCCCCTAATTTTTTCCCCCACGGACCACTGAATGATTTCTTTTTTCTGCCCGTTGTAGCAGTTATAATGCACTGTGCTCGGTGCTGTGTGGTTTTGATTGTATTTCTACAGACACGCCAAAGATCACCTGAATGAAGCTTGTGGACCGTTGGTGGTCTACAGGCCACCATTTAGGGAACTCCTGTGAATCTTCTGAATCACTCAAGGCAGCTAACAGCAATTTAACCTTTAAGTTATGCTGACAATTTAACGCTGAAACAGCCGTGGAAAATAACTGAATACAGCAATAATAAACCTTTATTTGCAAAACCATAGTTTTCCCCCCCAGAATCCATTTGGTAAGGCACCAGTTCACAGCCCAAATGCCTTTCTAAAGAGAGAGCTTTCTCAACCAACCTGTGGAGGTCCATCTCAAGAGGAAGCGAGATGGGCTTTCCTTGGAATTTGTACAGTAAATGCAAATCTAAAATTACGAAGCAAGAGGAAGAGACTCCCTACCCCCTCATCCCCAAGGGTGGGTTGAAAAAGGGATTACTGTATACTACGGCTATCCCACTCACTGGCGGAACAGATTTTTGTAAAAAAATAATTGTATGAGCCAGCCAAACCTATTTGAACAGAAGCAATGGTGGGACAAAGTGTGTGTGTGTGTGTGTGTGTGTGCGTGTGTGCGTGTGTGCGCGTGTGCGTGCGCGCATTTGTCTGGAAACGGGCAACAACTTTTTGAAAGTTGAAAGTGGCATATGAGAGAGGCGTTGCTTCCGTATAAGGATGGGTGGCTGTACGCTGCCTCTCTCCCGCCTGCCCTTTCCAGTATTGATTCTAATGTTGTAGTGGTCTAATTGGGTATTAGAACAAATCAAATGATGAAACTGAGGTTATCATACTTTGGACACATCATGGGAAGACCTGATTCCCTAGAAAAGACAATAATGCTGGGAAAAACAGCAGGGAGTAGAAAAAGAGGAAGGCCAAACAAGAGATGGATTGATTCCATAAGGGAAGCCACAGACTTGAACTTACAAAATCTGAACAGGGTGGTTCACGACAGATGCTCTTGGAGGTCGCTGATTCAGAGGGTCGCCATAAGTTGTAATTGACTTGAAGGCACATAACAACAACAACAAAGTGTTTTTTTTGGTGAAACAATACACAGGAAAAGCCTGTGTGCCAGTGAGTGGGAGATGCTGAGTGGATTTTGCTTTGGTGCTTGGGGGCAGGAATTTTTGGCCCTCTCTGATGTGTGTAGATTAGCTCACTTGCTTAAGCGTTCTCAGTTTGTTCTTGGCTCTCTGGCATGAGGCACCCACTTGTGTTTGGCGCTTTTTTTTTTTTGTCTCTTATTAAGAGCAGACGTCCTGGCCTATATAATGATGAAATGCTCGTAAGATAAGTTCTCTAGACCAGCGGTTCCCAAACTTTTCTCCCCATGGACCACTTGAAAATTGCTAAGGGTCTTGGTAGACTGCTTAATGATTTTCCTGCTGGTTTTAGTAACTGCAATGCGCCGTGCTTGACATGGTATGATTTTTAATTGGATTTTGATTGCTTCTTTCATTTCTTACATTGTATTTTATTATATTACAGTTTGCATTCCATAGACCTCAAATTGTAATACAGTAAAATACAATACAAGGAATAAAAGAAGCAATAAAAACACAATAAAAAATTAACATGAAGATTTAATGCAGACATGCCGTAGCCCACCTGGATGATGCTTGTGGACTACTGGTGGTCCATGAACCACAGTTTTGGGAACCCCTGCTCTAGATGTTGTATGGAAAAGTAAAACAATGCTATGGTAAGAAATCTGCCCTAAATCCTTTAAAACTGCAACCCAGCCCAAAAGCCAAACACACAAGGACGCGCACAGTATAGTAAGATACGAATCACGGGAGCTTAAAACAACCAGCTAGAGCCCCCAACCATGCTACAAGGGCTTAAATAATGAGATCTTAACAGGCCTGGTGCTGAAAGGACAACAATGTGGTGTCAGGTGAGATTTTCTAAGGGGAGCATTTCATAGCCAGGGAGCCACCACCAAAAATGCCCTTTCTCTTGTGGCCACTCTCAGAACTTCAGATGATGTGGGGGAGAACACACACAGTGAAGGGCTTCTGCAGATTACCTGAAGGTATGGATAGGTATTTTGTCAGGTACTGGATCCCAAAGCCATGTAGAACTTTATAAGTCCAAAGCTAGCACTTTGAATTGGGCCCAGATACAAATAGGAAGCCAGCAAAGGCAAGAGGGGATGGTGCTCCTTGATGAAATAGCCCTGAAAATGTCCAATCATTGATGCTTGTCCCGGAGAGAGCCCTTTGTAACACAGACACTGTCGGAGAACTGTGTGAGAGTCGCTGGGAACGGAGAGTACTGAGCAAACTTATGTGTGTGTGTGTTTGAATCCTTGCTAAAGATTCCACCTTCCCTGCAAATTAGTCAGACAGAGACTTTAAGCTTTAAAATAAGAAATAACTACTTTATTCTGGAAGTACATGCTTGATAGGAAAGAGTCCTATATCTAGCTAACTAGCTAAGTTGGAGCAGCAAACACTGAGCCCAGTGCTTGCCCTCATGCTTGGAGGAGAGGGGAGCAGACATTTTTCCTTTGTCTCTCTCTCTCCTCCAAGCATGAGGGCAAGCACTGGGCTCAGTGTTTGCTGCTCCAACTTAGCTAGTTAGCTAGATATAGGACTCTTTCTTATCAAGCATGTACCCTCTTTGGCAGCTGTGGAGCAAAAGGAGGCAGGTTTCGCCGCCGGCAACTATACCAGCTGGATGCAAAGGTTTACTGCAGGGCTGCTGTGCCTTTTTAGGAGTTGTGTAGAAGAGGGAATGTCTAGCCGAGGCAGCCTTTCTCACCCCTGCCCGACAAAAGCCGCACCCACGTGAAATCCCCTCTTCCTCTGTCCATAAAAGTTCTAGAGCACCATCCTTCTCTTTTTTACGTCTGGTCATCCGACTGGTGTCTTCCTCCTAGCTTGACAGAAGGCAGCCCGGGATGGGGGGGAACCCCTAGCCCAAGACAGTCAGTTGTCCCAGGGGAATTCCCTGTTTGCTAGCCTTTGCCCACTCCCTGAGCCTGCCCATGTGACGGCTCCGTGGATCAGCTGACCTCACACGAGGCCTCTGGGCAGCCAGGGGACCCCGTCTAGCAGCATCAAGTAGCTCTGTCAGTTGTGTGGAAACAAGGGAGGAGTCTGCACAGAGTTACAGCAGTGGGGAGGGTGGGATATTTCCTCAGTGCAAGTCTTACCATTACTTTTTTTGAAAAAGCATAATTTTTGCATAAAAGTGCAAAGTAATTTTTGCTTTGGGTTGTATCCAGCTAAGGTCTACTCAGAATAGACCCTCTGAAATCAATGAACCTAATTTAGTTGGAAATTGCAGCTGGCGCAGAATTCAGTGGCCAAACTGCTGACCGGGGCGAGATAGTTGGAATATATAATGCCAATTTTGGCATGGCTGCACCGGCTACCAGTTAGCTTCCGGGCTCAATTCAAAGTGCTAGTTTTGACCTACAAAGCCTTATGCAGCTCAAGACCTCAGTACCTCAAGGAGCGCCTCTCCCCACATGAACCAACCTGGACCCTGCGTTTGTCATCTGAGGCCCATCTCCGTGTGCCCCCTCCGAGGGAGGTTCTAAGGAAAGCAACAAGAGAACAGGCCCTCTTAGTGTTGGCTCCCCATTTATGAAATGCTCTCTCCTGGGAGGCACACCTGGCACCATCATTGTCTGCTTTTAGATGCCAGGTAAAACTATTCTTATTAACCAAGGTCTTTGGGGTTTAATTTTCGGTTTGTTTTTAGACAGGTGGGGTGGATTTGTTCCTATGTTTTTCATAAGTGCGTTTGGACGGTTTTGTTTGTGTTTTTGTATCTGTTTTAAACAGTCGCTTTGAGTTTCTTTTGGGGGGGAAAAAGCAACTAATAAATATAATAATAATAAATGTCTCTTAACTTCAGTGGGTCTACTCTGAGTGGGTCTAGGACCGGATACAATCCCACTTAAGACTCCTTTGGGTTATCTTTGATACTGACTGTTTAAAATAAAAAAAAAGTACCTGTCTTGTGCATTAACCAATTAAACGCCTACCTCCCCCTCTCCCAATTTGCCCTCTCCGATCCCTCCTTTCCCCCCCTTCTCCTGTCAAAATTTCAGGAGCTGCCTGCGAATAGCGTCCTGCTAATCTACCTGTCTGCAACGGGCGTGTTCCCTTCAGGTCGTTCGGATAGTGAAGGTACAAATAAAGGAATGCTTCCTGTCATGAGCAGGGCTTGAATTCTCTTTATGGTCCACAGGCCGACAGGAACGCCCCAAACTCTTGTTTTCCTCTCTCAAAGGATAAGCTGCCGGCTGGCTTTCCTTGTCCGAACGCGGCAGCGCTCATGCAAAGCGGCGTTTGGATTTTCTCAAGTCTACCTTTGGGCCACATTTCAGATGTTTTCTGGCGTTGGAAGCGTTAGGCCCGGCTCAGACGCTTACCGGGCTGGCAACCTACTTTGTATGGTGAAGAAGTGGCTATGTGACCCCCTCTGCCAATGGGATGCCTCTCTGCCCTCCCCTCTCCACTCAGGGAAGCAGCCTCTACAACAGTGGTGGGGAACGCTTTTGAGCCCAAGGGCCACATTCCCTCCTGGGGGCCGCATGTCAGTGGTGGGTGGAGCCGTGAGTGTGAATTTTACCTTTGTACAGTAGGCAACATTTTCTTTTTTTAAAAAATAATAATTATTATATAACAATACACACACAAAACAATGTTAAAAACAGTAAAACAGTTTGCATATGATGACAAAAGGTGAAGTAGATAAATGAGTATATTACGGGGTACAGGGAGGTAGTTTAAGATTAAACTAAAAGAACTCTTATTTTACAGTAGGCTAGTTTCTACACGCCTACGGTCATACTACCCTGAACACGCCCAATCTCGCCCAATCTCAGAAGCTAAGCAGGGTCAGGCCTGGTTCGTACTTGGATGGGAGACCGCCTGGGAATACCGGGTGCCGTAGGCTTAGAGGGGAGGCAGTGGTAAACCACCTCTGAATACCTCTTACCATGAAAACCCTACAAATATTCCAAAAAGATTCATAGAATCATAGAATAGAGTTGGAAGGGGCCTATAAGGCCATCAAGTCCAACCCCCTGCTCAGTAGGGTCGCCATAAGTCGTAATTGAGTTGAAGGCATATAACAATAATAAGTTTCTACACAACACGTCTGTGTGCACCTACATACACACACACAGGTATCCCTATCCTCCATCTGGGTAACCACGGGCATAATCGGAGCTCAAGGATGCGTCCCAGCCAGTCAAAAAACATTCACGGTGTGAAAGCAAGACCTGCTAGGTGCGTGACTGCAGAGAGAAAGTCTTGAGGGCCAGAAAAAGAGTCCCAGAGGGCCACATTTTGCCTTTGGGCCTGAGGTTCCCCACTCCTCCTGTACAGCCTGAGTTTAAAGCGTTACGAGGCTCCATATGGAGCATGTGACATTGAAACGGGGCGCAGTGCACACCTGCTCCTCCGCCGCACAAAGATCACCAGCCTGGTAAGTGTTTGACCAACCGTGCCTTTTCTTTTTTTAACCTGTCAGAAAACCTGAATGCTTGTGGGGCTGTCTTGGCCCTTAACAATCCCGCTTTGTGCTCTTTCTTTCTTTCTTTCTTTCTTTCTTTCTTTCTTTCTTTCTTTCTTTCTTTCTTTCTTTCTTTCTTTCTTTCTTTCTTTCTTTCTTTCTTTCTTTCTTTTTTTCTTTTTTTCTTTCTTTCTTTCTTTCTTTTTTTCTTTTTTTCTTTCTTTCTTTCTTTCTTTCTTTCTTTCTTTCTTATATCTAAGTGTGGCCAAGAGGATGACTGTGCTTGGGGAGGGGGGGGGGAGGCTGTAGAGATGGTGGTTACGACTTCCTCGTTGATCATCATGACAGTTCAAGCCCTTGTCATGACTTCTGTAACTTCCTTCCACCTCACTTCCCTCCCCACCTATCCGACCTGGCAGAATATTGGGATGCAGTTGCCACCTTAAAAAAAAAAAAAAAGAACTCCCCACACTTCTGCAGAAATGATAATGATGTTGTTGATAATGATCCATTATAAAAACTGGCTGGAGCCGAGTGAATGGATCGGACAAAGGCAAGCAATTTCATTTTTTTACTGCACAACGTTTGCATTCAACAAAGAAACTCCTCTGAGTAGATGTTGTCTTATTCCCGCCACCCACTTAAAAAGACTTGCATTCCTTTATAAAATGCATGCTTGTTTCATCTTTCCTTGCATGATTCATAAACCTTTCCAGATATTTTACACCAAAAAAAGGAAACCCCTGTACCAAAAAGTTTACAGGGTTTTTTTTTTAATTTTTAAGAATTTCTTTTAAAGTAGCTGTGTAGAATTCTCCTGTGTGCTTTGGTGCCAGATCTGCTGTCCTTAGTAGCCTGTTTTTGTCTAAGTCCGCTGCATGAGCTCTTGTCCTTCCCAAATGTAACGGTGGAACAAACATCCATCTCCGCCCTTTGGAGAACCTTCTAGATTTCTTGTTACTCTTCTGAATTCCCAGTGGGATGAGAGCCCCTAGGGGCCCATTGGTGCAATCCAAAATGGCAGGATCCTCTGCCCTGCCCTAGAGAATGGCATTAATGCAGCTGGGACTGTGGGAGGGAAGAGAGCTGGAAAATTGACATGGGGAAAAGCAGGAGGGACAGGCAAGGGTCTTCCTGGGCCTTCCTGGTGGTAGTGGCATAGGAAGGCAGATAATCTTATCTGACTTGCCCTTCTTGGAGACACTATGAAATGATGGAGCACACAGGGGCCAAATGAAGTGTGGAACGGGGGTTGGCCTAAGGAAAGGACAAGGCAACAGGGAACACTGCCTGGTTGGCCAAATCGTCCAGTAACCTCTTGAGCTCAGTGTGGCAAACTTCCGATGGCTACATCTCCTGTTTTTCACTGCTGCAAATGAATCACTTTTCATTTATGTTTCTGGTTTGCTAGCCGCTTTGGCCTTCCCTTGGGAAGTTAAAGCTGGTTACAATCAATAAATGAAATGGGGAGGAGGGGCGGAAATGCTCAGGCTGGTTGTCTCAACCCTTTCAGTTGCCCACGGTGCAAAAGTCAGGAGTGGTAAATCCCGGCCAAGCCATGTAGCTGATGGGGCCAATGTGGAACTAAGTTCAGATTCAGCAAGTCGTCCGATAGGCTTCCTGAGCTGAATGTGGCGGTGGCGGGGGGCCGAGTTGGAACAGGGAAGGATACCTTTTCCTGGAATACTGCTTCTCCCAGTTGAGTGCCATGCCCACATTGGGGGCATGGAAAACAGCATCCAAGTGACCGCATTGAACGTGTGTCAGCTTGGCTGTGTGAAAAAGCGAACAAATTACCTGGGTCTCCAAGGGAAGGAGTGAAATCTTAGGGCCAAAACAGACGCGATTTAATTGCTTGGATGCAATCAATGTGCGCATTTGTGGTTGCTCTTCTGAAAATAGCAACCAGTGGAAAAGGGAAATGCAATGCCTTCTCTCCCTGCCATAAAGGGAAGGGCCGAAGCTCAGTGATGGAGCACCTGTTTTGCATGCAGAAGGTCCCTGGTATCTCCAGGTAGGAATGACCCCTTTCTAAAACTGTGGAGGGCCGCTGCCAGCAATACTGAGCTAGATGGACCAGTGGCCTGACTCGGTATTAAGGCAGCTCCCTATTGGTGAAAAAGCGTGGGTTGTAAGAATTAGCCCTTAAGCTTCAACCCTGTCCACAAACTCTCGGCAGTAGATCCCCTTAAACTTGGTGGGACTTTACTTCTGAGAAATCGTACGATGGAATGGGCGGTGCGTCAGTTCAGGTGCTAGCCAGCAAAAATATATATATATATATATAATATCCTTTGGGAGAATATGGTTAAGTGCAAAAGACGATGTGAAAATTCCATTGTCTTGTTGTGGAAAATGATTGAATCCCATTGGGCAGTCATTAAATCAGCGCTATAAGCCCTGATGCATCTGTAGCTGCTACCAAGAGTCAGGTCAACAACAGCAACAAAATTTAAGCTTTCCAAAGCCATATTCCCATTGGCATTCTCTCCCTCTGTGTCCTCGCTGTGGTGGTGGTGGTGGCGGCCAGCGTTCACATCAAATCTGGAAAGGTTCTTTCTGACTTGTTAATGTAGAAGGATGGATACTAGTTCTTGGGTGTATTGATTTGATTGTGGTGTGTGTTTAAACATGGTGTATATTGATCCTTCTTGTTCTATGAAATAAACACGGTTTAGTTAGAGAGGCCTCTAGCGACAATGGGTATCGTCCTTTTGGGCCCTGCACAGTCTACGCATGGGTTGTCAGTGGGCAGCCCTCAAATGCAGCGCTTGAGTCAATTTTCATTCCTCCGCTAAATTTTAATTCAAGGTCACGGGGTGCAGTTAGTTTGTCTCGTGTTCTGAGGCAGCTGGACAGCCATCTGTTGGGAATGCTTTGATTTGGATTCCTGCATTGAGCAGGGGGTTGGACTTGATAGCCTTATAGGTCCCTTCCAACTCTACTATTCTATGATTCCATGAATTCATCATCTAAAACGAAAGCTAGAAAATATATTGGGTTGTGTTCAGCCAAGTCGTACTCGGAGTGAATCTACTTAATGAACCTAAGTCAGCTTCGCCCATTGACTTCACCTGGTCTGATCTGAGTAGGACTAGCACTGAATGCCATTTTACCGAGACGGGAGACAAGTTGAGCTAACAAAAAGTGCACAACAACCCGTTGTCCAGCTAGCAATCTACAAGCTCTCACAAATTCTCCTTTCTGCCCCTTCTCAACGGGGGCTGCTGTCGGCATTCCGTGTTTGTTTCTTTGCCAGCCTAGCCACGTATCTGCTGTTCATCGTGGCTCCTGTTTGCCCACCTGCAGGTCCCTACGATTTTGGGGGTGTCCTGACAAACAGCAACAGGGACATTATAAATGGGGACGGCATCCACAAGCGGAACCAGTCGTACAAAGAGATGCACTGGTGAGTAGCTCGGCACTTGCAGTTCAATTACCGTTTTGTTCTTGAATTTTCTACTTTCCCCTCTGTGGTATATGTGGGGAACATTTTTCAGCCCGAGGGCCACATTCTCTCATAGGCAACCTTTTGGGGGGCCTGTGCCGTCGGTGGCGGGAGCCAGAGGCAAAAGTGGGCAGAGCAACAGATGCAGCTCTTAACCTTTTGCAGAATAGACTGCATTCCAGCCATGCGAAAGTCAGAGGTTTCTACACACAAGACACAAACCTCTCTATCCGGGCAAGCGAGAGGCATTGTCCCAATTCAAGGACATGCTCCAGTCAGACAAAAGGATTCAAAGCGGGAACGTAGCAGCATAATGAGGGACTTGGCCTAGGCAGGATTCTGAGAGACTAACAGAGAGAGCTGGAGGACTGCGTTTGCCTCCTGGGGCCAATTCCCCTACGTTTGGCCCCATTTCCCCCCCGCCCCCGCTTTAGGGCTTTACGCTCTCTGCCCCTTAACACTTTGCAGTTGTGGAAGATTTTGGCTTCACAATATTACTGTCTGCGAACGAACACATGGAAACACAGTCAATGCTGCAAAACCCTGTAGGAGAATTTCTTGTTTGTATTCATTGATAGGGATCTCATGTTTTTAATTTTTCATTCAGAGGTCTTGCGTGAGAGAGATATTTAGCTACACAGATTCTCATAGAGGTCTTATGCAAGACCTCTCTCTCTCTCTATTTTTTATTAAAGTTCTGATGTTTGTACTTCAACTACAGTCTCCAAGGTAATCCCCTGCATGTGTGGAGATCTTTGAGAGTAAAACTCCTCTAATTTGGGTTGTTAAAATGACAGCGCACCTTCAGCATGCGACAATCAGTGGAAATATACACACTTGTATAGTTTTGGGTGCTGGAAACAAAATGGCTAGCGTTTAGGTCTGGGGAGGAGCCAACAGCAGTTGTGGCAAAACGATAAAAGACAATCCGCTAAAACATCACCTCATGCGACAAACCACCTACTACAATCACCCATCCCAGAAAGATTTGCCTGTACCTTGGAAAAACTGCATGGTCGTGAATTCGGACCTACCTATGTAAGATTTGAGCCTGCATGGCAGGGCCTACATAGGTTTGCTTAGCTTACTTTAGGCTAGGTGCAGGGAACCTTTGGCCCTTCATACATTGATGAACTACAATTCCCATCAGCCCTAGCAAGCATGGGCCATTCACTAGGGATGATGTGAGTTGCCATTTAGCAACATCAGGAGGCCAAAGGCTTCCCACACATGCTTCAGGCCCTGCTGCTATTATTAGTATTGATATTAATTAATTTTTTATTATTTATTAAATTTGTTACTCGCTTGTCACCTGAATGTCTCCAAGCGACTTGCAACAATGTTAAAGACAAAAACAAATGTATCATGCTATAAACACACACACACGCCAGTGCAGTCATAGGAAGCTTTGGCAGCATACTAAGAAGAGACAATCTACTTTCAGTCCATCAAATGCCTGGGGGGAAAGGTAAGTGTTTACCTGGTGCTGAAAAGATGTCAGTGAAGGCACAAGGCGGACCTCACTAGGGAACATATTCCACAGATGGGGAGCCACAACTGAGAAGGCCCTTACAAATAAATAAATGAAAGTAGGGGCATGGGGAGAGCCCCCAGAGTAATGTTCAGTTCTTACAATGGCAAGGTGGGGATGTGTCTCGACAGATCTTCTCCATTGGGGAGAACTGTTAAAATATTTGGGGGAGGGAAGGGAAATATGAGTGGTGGCATCTTTTCTCACCTTGGCGGCACACTCTGAATGCTTTCTGCTCCCTTTCAGCCTCCACCCTGGCGATCTCTATCCTTTCACGAGGAAGCCTCTGTTTATCATAGTGGACTCCTCTAACAGTGTCGCCTACAAGGTAAGACTTTTCAAGCGTCTGCGTTTGGAGCACTCCTACAATCAGCCCTGCGCCCAGAATGCCCCAAGACATCAAACGGAAGGAAATCGGCCCAAAATAATCTTTCCTGGATGCAGTATTTTAGTTTTTCCCTTTTGTTTGTAAACAGAAGTTCTTTGCGTTGAGGACAAAGCGACAAAAGAAAGAGGCCTGAATCGTAGTAACAACTGATCTTTATAAAATGCTAAAATGTCCTTTATGAAATGGTGAAATGCCCAACGCATTTCAGTTAGGATCTTCTTCAGGGGCACAGGGATGCAACATTTATAAATAATAAATAAATATTAAATAAACAAGAATACAGTTTGCCTATTAAGGAGAGTTGTTGCTTTGGTAGTATTCTTGTGCCCCTGAGGAAGGCTTTTGCTGAAACACAGCAGGCATTTCATTCTTCTATAACAATCGTTTCTTGCTGCCTGGAGACGTTGCTGAACAGAAGCCCAACAGATCTGGGTCTGGTCTGTGCCTGCATGAGAGACTGCCTGGGATCCATATGTATGCTTGGGTTCTATAATGAAAAGAAGGTGCAGTAAAAATGTAAGAAAGTAAAATATATCATAACATTCAGGTTTTTTTAAATACCATATTGAGGCTAGATCTCACTTTTCTGGCGTGTGTGTTTTGAGCTGCCCCCTCCCCACGCACACTTTGGTTCGAAGGAGTGATCTCTGTGGCTCAGGTTTTTAAAAACATAAGAAGAGCCTTCTGGATCAGGCTAGTGGCCCATCTAGTCCAACATCCTGTTCTCACAGTGGCCACCAGATGCCCCAATGGGAAGCCTGCAAATAAGACTTTGAGGTTCTCCTCAGATGTAAGAGGCTAGGTATCCATCTTTCTAGGAAAGAAATCCCCACTTGGGTTTCTGGACCAAGTGTCAGATTTCTGGCTAAGCCTACTTCTGAACCTCTAAAGCACAATTAATTGCAACTGTGCCCTCCAGAGCTATAATGCAATGCTGTATTAACCCATGATTAACACCAGCCCCTTTGGAGAGACATCGTAATGCAATCAGGTTGGCTGTGGCTTGCTCCGTTCCTTGTTTCAAAGACTTTACTAGAATTTCAGTGTTGCTAAATTACGCATCACTATAATGCCCCCAAATTTGTTTGTTTATTTATGCTGTTTTTGTCATCTAAGCCCAGCCATCCATTTCATGGATCTGCCTGATTTGTCTCATGGTACGGAGTCCTGCGCTTAATCAGTGCTTTGGCGCAGGAGGGAGAGGAGAGGGGGATGAATATTACTCTGATGAGACCCAGCTGGTCTTTAATATGTTAACAAGCTTAGTAGGAAATAGCTTAATGAATCTTAGTGGAATTGACACATTTGGAAAAGAGCTGCTGTCCTATGTGTTGAGTCCTGGATAGAAACTAGAAAAAGGCTGCATTTGTAGTTTGTGCCTTCCCTTCCTTTTCCCTCCCAAATTTCCAACTTCCTCAAATCCCTTTTTTCCACAACATATTAGGAAGTGGTAGAAAACACTCTCTTGGCTGGAAAAAGACACCCGAGCAGTCTTCTGCCTTTAAAAACATTTGTGCTTCTCATAATCGGGCTGTCACATCCAGAAAGTTGAATTTCACGTTGAGTTGTCCACATGACATCCCAAGATGCACTGCGTAGACTTCTGCTATGCTCTGTTGTCAGACAAGTAAATAGAACACAACTCTTCTTATTTGAGTGTGTGTATTTGATTAAAGATAACACCTGCTTATTTAAAGAGATTTGTAAGCACATTTAATTGCTGTGGTTCTTTACTTACTTGATTTGTTTTAAAAGCATCTATATACCACTTACTGATTCACAAATCTCTGAGCGATAAAAAACTAACAATATATCATTAAAACAAAAACACAATCTAAAACTAGTAAAACAGCAGTATAAAAACACAGAAAAGCATATAAAAGCAAATAAAACAAATGCACAACATTCAAACTCATCAAGCGGGGTCCAGTCTTATGGACCAGAAAAAAACTGATCAGAAAAGTCTTCACAAGACATCCGTAGCAACTGTTGGCTGCTTCTTCACGTAAGGCAGAGATTTCCACATTCTTCTCCCTTTACCCCAGACAACAACAGAAAAAAACTCTGGGAACCATCAGTCATGACAGGGTAGAAAACATTTTCTTGGAAAACCTGCAGCATGCGCTACAGCAAGTATATGGGCATGAAAGTTCTTTAAAGTTGTAGCATAGCACATGAGGCTTTAAGGGTATGTCTGCAGCGTTCCATTGTCTCTCATCCACATCTCATGGGCTGCTTTTGCATGTAAAGATAAGACAAACGTTCTGTCCCATCATGGTTTATTGTGACTGAACGGTGTGCTGGTGCATGCTCCCCAATTCGCCCCCTGCTTTGCTCCTCCCCGGCACAAACTGGATAAATGAATCAGGAATCCCTCTTACATCTAAACCCAGAGGTCATGGTTTGTTGCTTCCGAATAAACCACAAGTGCTAGCCAACCTTAAGCCCTGGTTTGTACTTGGCTTGCTAACTGGGACTTGTTTAGGGGCAAGAAACAATTCAGCCTTGGCTCCCTGGTTTGTTTATCCTGCTTGTGCTGGGGTAGGATTAAAATAAGAGCATTTGGACAGCACACATCAGCATGTTGCTAGTTCATAATAAACCGCAGAAAGCCCAAAAGTCTGCTGCTTCGTTGTCTGTGAATGTGGCCATTGTCCCTTGTTTCTCTCTGTGCGGCTCTTTGCTTCCTTTGCACATGTGATGCAGGCAGGCGGGGGGGGGATCTGGGAGTCATCGAAGGACAACTGTGACTAGTTCAAGCCACAAGTTGGCTCCCTGTTTGGAAGCAATTTATGGGTACACTTACCAGCCAACTTTCTCAAAATGCAAGTTTATAGGGAGCAATGTCTTGAATCGCATGTGTCCCAAAGTTCGCATCTGATTGAATGAGGCAGTACCTTTCTAGGGACAAAGGACAGGATCTAGCCAAGGACTTCTACTAGCGCAAGGGTTTCTGCTTGCATAACAGAACTTCCCTACCCCTCCTTTCTACCTGTGTTCTGTGCACCCTCCCCAAAATTGCTTCTGAAAGTTGGCAGCAGATTTGGGGGACAGTGTAAGGAGAATAGAGGGAGAGGATGTTCAGTTGCGCAGCCAAACATCCTCCTGTCAGTGGATCTATTTCACCGGATACTGCCTGTAACCTTGATGTGGATCCCTAACCTGACACCCTAGTCAGAGACCAAGCACCAACTGCACCAGCCAGCAGGAGAATCTAGTCTGTGAAAACAGCTGGCGCAGTCACATTCTTAGTGACTTACAATTTTTACACTTAAAATCCTACTCTTTAGAGAGGTGTACGTGGGCCTCCCAGCGACGCTTCTCTTCAGCCGCTGATCAGGTCTGCCTTTCTCCTTGGCTTCCTGTTGCTATTGGATGAGGAGCTCTCAAACCAAACCGCTGAAATCTCTTCCTCTCTTTCTTTCACTCTCTCTCTCCTCTTCCAGAATTTCACAAACTTGTTTGGACAGCCCCTGGTGTGCCTACTTTCACCAACAACATACCCCAAAGCACTACAAGGTAGGAGGTGTTTCTCTCTGTGTGTAGCAGGGTTTCAGTTGCTGCGCTATGCTCCTGCGTTTTTCAAACTATCGGTGAAATGACGAGGGTATTCACATCCCAGGTTAAAAAGCTGCTGCAACACCTTTTTCTTTCTTTCTTTCTTTGATCCCCTGAGCCACGGTGAGCAATTTTGTTTTGGCAGGGACAGAGCATCTGTCCTCTGGAAGTTTGCTATAAATGTATACTAATACTTGTTGAAATTGGCCTGCCGTACACAAACCTGTAGCCTGGGTGCTTGGCGAAACTGCTCTGACGCTGTCCCGCTGCTGTATGAGAGTGTTATTCATTCATTCCTCAATAATTTCAGCAAACTATTGTGCTTTGGGCTCCCATAAGAACATAAGAAGAGCCTGCTAGATCATGCTGGTGGCCCATCCAGTCCAGCATCCTGTCCTCACAGTGGCCAACCAGATGCCTAAAAGGAAAACTCCCAAGCAGGGTCTGAGTGCAACAGCAACTCCCCTCACTTGTGATTCCTAGCAACTGGTATCCAGAGGTTTACTGCCTCCGACAGTGGTGAGAGAACGTGGCCTTCATTCTTAGTAGCCATTGATAGCCTTGTTCTCCATGTATTTGTCTAATCCCCTTGTAAAGCCATCCACGTTGGTGGCCATCATTGGCTCCTGTGGGAGAGGATTCCACCTCCTTCCACCTTTCGGCACTTTCCTCTCCAGCAGTAAAAATTGCAGAAGTGATACAAGTCAGCTCTGCCATGTGCTTTTTGAAATTACGTTGGGGGAAAATGGCCTGAAGCCTTTGGGAAGCTGCTTGTAGCCCACCCTGGTCAGTTCTGGGACAGACCCCACAGAAAACTTAACAATATTACCCTGGGTGGTGGGTGGTCCCATGTGCTAGCTGTCAAAAGCACCACTTTAGCCAAGAGCTAATCTTATAATTTTAGTAGAGAGGAGCGATCTAGCCCAGGTGTTCCCAAACTGTGGTCCGCGAGCTCCACTCAGGCGGTCCACTGCATGTCTATAAAGAATGCTTACAGTCTGAATTCTATGGAATTCAAATTGCAATACAGTAAAATACGATACAAGAAAGAAACTAAGTAATACCAATGGAGTTAAAAGTCATACAGCATCTAGCACAGAGCGTGGCAATTGCTCCAGCAGGCCTTAAAAGCGTTAAGCGGTCCGCCAAGGCCCTCATCAGTTTTCAAGTGGTCTGTGGGGGGAAGAAAGTGTGGGAACTGCTGATCTAGCCTTTGCAGTGAATAAACGAACCATTTTCATTCGGCAAAGTAAAATTCAAAATAAAATGGGACGGGGAGGAGCTTCTTGGCTGGTCATGTTAGTCCAATGTTAGTCCCACTCAGGGTAGACCCATTGAAAATAGCAGACATGACTAACGTAGATCCGTTCATTTCAACGGGTCTAGTTTGAGTTGAACTTAGTTGGCTACAACCCAATATTTATGTAGGTGGCAGACACATTTACAATGGTCAAATCTTCCTTTGTCCACCCCCTTTCTGTTTAGCTATGGATTTTCTATCTTCTCACCCTTTGGGGCTTTGTAGCCCTCCGGTGGAGGGTTTTAGAAGGGCAGCAGGTCCTTTGCTCCCGTCCCTGCATGGTGCAAACAGTGGTATGTGGCCCCTGTTTCAGGCTGGCTGGAGATGAAGATCTACTGCAACGCTTTGGTTGCAGTTCCCCATGTTTGTAATATAAGCATGGGTCACGCTTCTCAGAGGAGACTGAGAACTGCAGAACTGCAAGGGTAGGGCTGTGTAGCTCAGTGGTAGAGCACCTGCTTTGAATTCCCAGGTTCGATCCCTGGCATCTCTGGGTAGGGCCGGGAGAGGCCTGAAATCCTGGAGAGCTGCTGCCAGTCAGTGTAGAGAGTGCTGAGCTGGATGGGCCATGGTCTGACTCGGTCCAAGGCAGCTTCCTGTGTTTCATGTTCCTATGGGGCTGGTAACAACAGGTGAAACGTTCCTGTTAAAATCTGCTTAACTCAGCTAAAATAAGCAGGCCTTTGTAACCTTTTCAAAAAGTGCTTCTGTTGCCTTTTTAGGTCCATGCCGAAAAAGCATGTGTTGTGCCTCCTCTCTCTGCTTGCAACGGTAGCTGTGGGATGCAGTCTCTCTTAGGGGTTTTGCTTGCCTGGAGCAACTTAATGGAAGCCTTTCTGGAGGGAGACTAGTAATCGAATTAGGGAGCGAGATATTTCCTCGATCCGAAAGCTCTCTATTAACTTTACAACCCGTTTTTCCAGTCCCTATTACTGTAAATGGGTCTCTGGTGGTGTCGCTCTCTGAGAGAGCTGCCCCTTTACTGCTACTGGTTCCCAGCATGAAGTCCAGTCTGGTGACATAATTTGTGACACAGGAAGTTGGTGGTCAGCAGTGAATGCATGAGAGAAGCTGGAGACTTCACCCTTTGGCCTTTTGGAGGTAAGTTCTATTATGTGCCAAGAGGTTTTGCGCAAAATAAAAAACCTGTCTCTGTGAAAATAACAGCAAGTCAGTCCGGAGGAGTGGTGAAAATAATAGAACTTGCCTTTAAAAATAAAAATAGACACAACCAAAAGGTGAATGTCTCCAGTGGGAGAGGAGGGTGGGGAGGGGATCCTCTTTAGTGTGTAGTGTGCCTGCTGGTTGGAGCCTTAAACCAGTCAGCTCTCATTTTGCTTAATTGCACAACTTTGAAAGAGAGCTAGGGACTTGTCAAGCTGAAGGATCAGCTTTCATTCTGGCGACTAATTGGGATGGCAATTTAGTGGTGGAGAGTATTCTTTGTGTGTGCTTTTGTGGGATTAGGGTGGGGGCCATTCTTCGCATTTTATTTATTATTTAAAATTTATACCCTGACCTTTCTCCTAGAAGGAGCCCAGAGTGGCAGGCAACAAACGATAAAACACGAAAAGTATCTTTTTAAAATCTTTTTTTAAAAAATATTTTACAAGTCTTTAAAAAAAAAATTGAAAACGAAATCTGATATCAGACTGGGATAAAGGTCTCTACTTAGTAGGCTTTTTGGAAGAGGAAGGTCTTCAGTAGACGCCGAAAAGATAACAGATGGCATGATGCCACAAGCTGTTGTTGTATCACATCCACACCATGCATTTAAAGCACATTTAATATACCTTTAAAGCACATGGCTTCCCTCCAACAATCCTGGCAAGCGTAGTTTACCCCTTGCAGGACTACAATTCCCAGCACCCTTAACAAGCTACAGTTCCCCAGATTCTTTGGGGGAAGTTGCGTGTGTTAAATGTGCTTTAAATGCCCGGTATGGATGTGACAGAAGTCTCCTGGTCGCCTAGAGACGTTTGTATGGGGCAACAAATAAAGCAAATAATAACTATTAAGTTCTCAGTGGTTACCTCACAATTAGGGAAATCTCCTTGGTTCTTGCAGCCAGAGTGCCTACAGTTTTTCCCTGGGATAGGCAAATTCCTGCTGGTACCTTAAGGGACGCTGGTCTGTATCACAGACCTGGGCCCAGCTGCCCTGGTCTAGCAACGAGCAGCTTGGATTATTAGCCATGTCCCTTTGCACTTGACACAGAGTCCAGGTTGGGGAACCTGCTTATCCTTGGGAGATGCACAAAGATTCAAGAGGGTAGGTGATGTTTTCTGATACGGTGCCATGGGTTTGAAACGCCAAACCTCCATGAGGACTGGAGCCACAGATCTGCTCATAGCTTCATGTTCTAAAGTAGCAGCAAAGCAGCAACTTAGAATGGCTTTTGGTCTCTTCCCTCTCCCCCCCCCCCATTAATAATAATAATAATAAAATTTTATTTCTAAGCCGCCTATCTGGCCGAATTAACGGCCACTCTAGGCGGTGTACATAAAAATTAAAATACAACAACTAAGTACAATTATAACATCTAATTAATCCACCCCCCCACATCTTTACAAACTAAAACCAGATTACCCAGGAGTCCCGTAGGCCCGCCTAAACAGCCAAGTTTTCAATCCTCGGCGGAAACCTACCAAGGAGGGGGCATGGCGAAGGTCATATGGCAGAGAATTCCAGAGGGTGGGAGCCACAATCGAGAATGCCCTCTCTCTGGTCCGCACCAGCCTAGCTATTTTAACTGGCGGGACCGAGAGGAGGTCTTGTGAGGCTGATCTCGTCAGGCGGCATATTTGGTGATGCTGGAGGCGCTCCTTTAGATAAACTGGACCGAAACCGTGTAGGGCTTTAAAGGTTAACACCAACACCTTGAATTGGGCCCGGTAAACAACTGGTAGCCAGTGTAGATCTTCTAGCACTGGAGTGATATGATCACGGCGGCGGCTGTTCTTAATCAACCGTGCTGCCGCGTTCTGTACCAGCTGTAATTTCCGGACCGTTTTCAAGGGTAACCCAACGTAGAGCGCATTACAGTAGTCTAAGCGAGAGGAGACCAGAGCATGTACCACCCGTGGGAGCAGATGGACAGGAAGGTAGGGTCGCAGCCTCTGTATCAGATGTAATTGATACCAAGATGCCCGGCTCACTGCCGAAACCTGAGCCTCCATGGACAGCTGGGAGTCAAGAATGACCCCGAGGCTGTGGACCTGGTCCTTGATCCCACTAGACTGCCAAAAGCCGAAACCTGAAACACCTTGTCAAATGTGAAACCTACCCTCTTTCACCAATGTGAAACCTACCCTGTTGAGGTTGGTATTTGGGGATCTTAAGGGTAGATGATGAAAATGTGTGGAGATTTCAGTACATCTGAACTATTGTTCTGCTGTGTGTGTTTGTTTCCCTGTAGTCCCCCACCCTGACCTTGAAGCAGACGATGACTATAAATAAAAGAAAAGCAAAATAGGCAAATGTGAGATTTTTATGCAAAATGAAATCACTCTGAGGGCTGTATCCAGTGCTAGTCTTATTCACAGTAGACCCATTGGAAATAATATTTATTTATTAGATTTCTATCCCGCCTTTCCTCCCAGTAAGAGCCCAGGGTTATTAATAGACATGACTAATTTAGACCCATTAATTTCATTGGGTCTACTCTGAGTAGCACATAGTTTGCTGCAACCCTGTGTTTTGGGGTGATGGTGGTTCTGTTTGGCCCTTAATAAACATTTGCTGCTGCTCCTTTTCATCAGTGCTGAGCAAAGTTATGGAGAGCCGACGTGGCTGGTGGAGCGTCTTTGGTGTTTTTTTAATCGTGCCTCCCTCTCTACATGTCATGGTAGGGGGTGTCACAGTGGCCAACAATCTCTCTCCCCCTCCTATTTCATAGGCTGAGTGCATGATTTGTTCTTTGCTTTTAGATCAGTCTCAACGAGGTAGCCTCTTCACCTTCTTTCTGAACAATCCTTTAATGGCATTCCTGTTTGTCTCTGGATTATCCAGCATGCGCAAAGGATTATGGGACAAGTGTCACGATTACCTTCGCAAAATCTTCCGGGATATTGCACAGTTGCTGACTCATTCCCGTTCCATAGGTACGTTAATTGGGTACACTTAGACGGAGGGCGCTTCACCGCCAAAAAAGAGCAACAGTGATGAGTTCTGTTTATGGGGTTTTATTTAATATTAAGTACAGTATCTGGGGTTGGGGAGGCAGGAATATACCCTGGTATCCTTTGCCAGCCTGCCCTCCCAGACATTTTAAAAATAACTTTTCTGAATTCAGCTTTCTTAGTTCTGCCACTTTGTTCCTTTCTGCAGATCAGGCCTTCCTCCAGTTTTTTGGAGATGAATTCCTTCGCTTGCTTCTAACCAGATTCGTCTTCTGCTCGGCCACCATGAGGATGCACAAAATCTTCCGGGTATGGCAAAGAACTCTTTTCTTCTTGTCAGAACAGCTCTTTGATAGACACTGACCATGATATTAACGCACTGAAGCAAGCTAGCCAAACCGAGCCTTGAATGTCATCAGCCCGGTCCTGCGGAATGCTCTGTCAACAGAGCTTCAGCAAACGATTTCCATTTTAACCTTTAAATGTTTGCTGAAGATGTTTCTGTGCTGCCAGGCTTATGCAGAAAGAAAGCAGGTCTTCTGTAATGGTTAGCTGATCTGTGACTTTACATTTTATGTGGTTTTGTGTGCATGCTCACGGGCACACACACCATATCTATATATCCATAGCTAAGGGAACTACAGGTTTAACGATCAGTCCCTCTTTACAGGGGACTCCAGGAATTGTAGCTCCATCAGGTGAATAGGGGGTCTTCTAACAACTCTCAGCACCTTTAACAAACTACAGTTCCCAGGATTGTCAGGAGGAAGCCATGACTATTTAAAATGTTATCATAGTGCTTTCAAGATATAGTGTAGATGGGGCCTATATCTCCCATGACTTAACGCTTTCGAGTGATGTGCAGCAGATTCTGTGGAGCCCATGGCCAGTTGGCTTCCAAAATGCATCTCCCTTCATGATGACTTTACTGGACAACTGAAATGTCCCCCCTCCCTTTTCTCTCTGTTCCCCTTTCTTCCCATAGCAGGAAACTAGAAATTATCCGGAATCCTATCCCCAACTGCCAAGGGACGAAACTGTGGAGAATCCACACCTCCAAAAGCACATTTTGGAGTTGGCTTCAATGCTGGATGTTCGGAACGTGTTCCTGGAAACCACGCTTGATGATTATTAAAACGGAAACACACACATTCTGGCTTTCTTACTGCAGTGGGGGTTTCCCAGCCACAGATTTTTGAAATGGTGCAGTTTTCTAATGTGAAGATCCACAAAAGGAATTTACTTGATTTTTATTTTTAAACTTAATGATTATTTTTTTAACAAATGAAATGGCTGTGGGCACGGCTGTTTCATTCTGTATGGGGTCAATTTTATAAACTAATTCCTCCTGCATCTTTTAAAAAAAATGTTAAGACTAAAGAAATCCCCTTGGGTTTTAATTTTTTTTTTTTTATTTGGTGGTTGAAGCCAGCCACATGTCACAAACGATCCTAAGTATTTAAAAATGCTATTGGTCACTTTTAGCCCTTGTGTGTGGAAATTCTTTATTTTTGTACAATTTTTAAAAATTTGGAAGCAAAAAAGCAAAAAAAAGCAAAAACAAAACGCAAATAAACCCAAGGAGAAGACTTCTGTCCCCCAAAGATTCTGGATTTGAAATGTGAGTGATGGGTTCATACCATGCAAAGCAGCGATAGCAATAAAAAAAATAGTATTTCAAGACAACATGCATGGTCAACCCAAGAAGGAACATCATTTTTATTTTAACTGATCCCAGAAAATGTCGTGTTCCCCGTAAAACCCTTTTATCCAGATTTTAAAGCTGTGTTGCATGTTGGCTACGAATGCAGGATTTTTATTCCAGCGCAGCCTGAAAGAACCATCTCCTGGCATATGAATTGCATCAAGAAAATCGGCCCCTGTCTCTTTATCGGATCACCCTCTGTGCCTCTTGCAGAGCCATGGAGATCCTCCTACATCGGGAGGAGGGTTAGAACCGGTCAGTTTTGGATTCTGAAATCTCCAATGGAAAACTGCCTTCCTTCACTCCACGATGAAATACCATTCCTCAGCTGTTGCCCAGAGAGTCATACCTAGGGATGGGAAATACCTCCCTCTCTGCACACGGACACATGGCAAGAAACTGCTTCAGACTGCCACTGCCATACTTGGACTGTGTGTGTGGGGGAACCCCCCCAACCCTTTCATGAAGTTCCCCTAGATCCAGGACAGCTGCTTTTCTGCCCCCTCCTCCCCGCCCCCTTTCATTTTTTGATGACACAAGTCCATGCTGTGCAGTGACTAAGATCACTGCCTTGCCTCTGAAGCTCAAGTGCTCAAAATAAAATCTTTTAGTTTATAGTTGTGGGAAAGGCGCGTCCCTCCACCTTGCACCTTGCGTGAAGTGTGAATCCTCCCTGCCAGAGCGGCTTTTAGATGGGAAGGGGGAGAACAGGTGGTGGCGATTAGTGTAACTCTTTGCTTTGTCTATAGCAGGTGTGGGGGACTCTTTGGCCCTCCCAATGTTGCTGGAACCACAACTCCCATCAGCCCTTGTGGCAAGCATGTGCCACTGGCAAGGATGATGGGAGTTGTCATCTTTTGGAGGGCCAAAGGTTTCCCTCACCTGGTCTACAGGAAGCTCAAGGCTGTTGCAGCAAGGCTTTTGTTGAGTAGTGGCTGCGAGAGGCAACCTAAACTGCCTGAATGCAGTCTTGTCTTTTCTCAGCGTGTGAGGAACAGGATGATGCCATGGAGGATGGAAAGGGATGCTGAGGAAGGGTGCTGCTCTCAAATTGTCCTCAGCACCCAATCCCTGCAGCCAAGCACAACCGTCTTGCAAGACCTCAAGGTTTTTATTCCACAACCCCAAGAAAGAGATCTGTGGTTAGCAACTAATCACCAAGGAAGGCTGTGTACACACCAAACCAAACGTTTAAAGCACATGATTTCTCCCTCCCCAAGAATCCTGGGAAACTGTAGTTTGTTAAAGGTGTTGGGCATTATAGCTCTGTGTGGGATAAACTACAGTTCCCAGGATTCTTGAGGGGAAGCCATGTGCTTTAAATAGGCTTTAAATGTGTGGTGTGTATGCAGCCAAAGGTACTGATGCTTTAAGCAGAGCTGCAGGCTTAGCAAGACCTAAAATGTAAATATTTTTCAAAGGAACTGGAAGGAATCTAAATCTAATCAAATAAGGTGAATGGCAAGTCTTGGCAAATGAATACTGCATAGGCTTTTGAGTTTGTGTGTTAACTGTCATTCAGATGTTCCTGGGTGCGCTGCTGGTGATCATCTGTTGGGACTATTCAGGATTAACCCTCCGAACACAGCGAGCTCACATTTCGAGCGCTGTTTTTCACCTTTGTGAGCATATTCTGCAACGATACACTTGTGGGTGTTTTTTTGGAGATGTAAAATAGAGAAATGAGAGTCTTGTCAAAGCTTGAGTTTGTCTGAGGCTGAGGGAAGGGCCATGGGGCCAGTGTTTCTTGTCCTCTTCCTGCGGCTGTTTTACTCAAGTAAAATATTGCTTGCTCGGGATTTGGTTCAGCAGAGCTGCCATGCAAACCACTGCCCAGGGAAAGACGCAGCAGCCAGCGTGTTAGGTGCTGCAGCCTTGAGATCTGTTCCGGAGCTGGAGAAGGCAGTGCTTGGGAGTGATAACCAAGAGGTGCCTTAGGTCGGGCAAAAAGTGCAATGGGGACATAGGCAGTAGATGCAGAGTTTGCAGAGCTTTGATGCCCCCCTCCCTTCGCTGCCCTTAATAAGCCTGGCTTTAAAATTCCAGGCAACTAGAAAGAGTAATTCCGGTGTTGGGGGAACCATTGGCCTTCCTGATGTTGCTGAACTACAACTCCCATCAGCCCCTGCAGCAAGCATGAGCCAATGGCCAGGGATGATGGGAGCTGTAGTTCAGCAACACCTGGAGGGCCAAAGGTCCCCCACACCTGGAGTAGTTTAATAGAAGTTGTTTCCATCAGGGTAGGTTTGGTAACTGGCCCTGGTGCATTTTTGCCTGTGGTGCTTTGTTCTTTCAGTCCCCATTTACCTGATTAATTTTTTTAAAAAGTGTAGGTGGAAGGTGTGTGTTATATGTACTATATGTACTCTGCCTGCCAACTTGAGAGGTGCTTCTCGTAAATGTGCGTGTGTTTGTATATATGTATATATTTATATATAGGGTAGCTTGAGAACCAGATGAATAACAAAATAAAAATGTGCATAGGCGCTGGGCAGAATTCATTTTGTGCAAGAGAGCTTCATTAAGAATGCTGTCGCTTGAGGCTGTGATTGCATGGGTCCGTGATTCAGAAGTGGCATTAAGGCTAAGTGGGATTTGATTGGAGAACGTCACCATCCCCAAACAATTTAGGGACTTGTGTATGTCTTAAACTTAGGACGAATCTGGGACGAGTTTGGGAATTTGGGACAAGTTCGGTGACAAATTCTTACCGAACCATGACCTTGTAATGCTCACCAGCTGATTTCTAGGCTTGTAATGGTGGAAGCCCACTCACCTCGCTGAAACATGTGGGTGCCAATGTATTGCCCCCCCTGCCTCCCATGATGTATGTCTGACTAGGCTTTTAACTGCAAACGGTTCTTATTGGGGATTGCCTAAGAACGTGAAACATCTGTGCTCATTCTGCAGGCTGAGATTTCGGTCACAAAGATTCTCCCTTTGTTTGGGGCGGAGGGAGGATTTCAAAGATTTCTCTGGTTGCTTGTGGTGATCATACTTCCATTTCCACAGTTGGTTGTGACTACCTTGCTCCACATTGCCTCACTCTGCTGGAATCGCTTGTGTGCATAGACCTGGAAAGGAGACTTCTGTTTTTTAAGAGTTTATATTTTGTATTCTGTTCAATATTTATTTTAACTATAGGTCTAGGTTAAAACAGAGCCCCAGTCACCCCCATTTTAACATAGTATATATGGAAAACAAAAATAATTACAGACCTATATTTTTGAAAAGCAAATAAGAACAAATATTAAAAGTTGGTATGCTTAAAACAATCTACCACATGAATATTTGTGTATTGTTCTCTTGACCTTTTTCTGCTCCAAGTGTAAATGAAACTACTTCTTTTTTCTGGAACAAGTCTGGCTGTTTGCTACTAGCAAAGGTCTTCAGGCTTCCTTAAAGAGCGAAACCAAAGTGGGAGGGTTGAGGGAAGAATTTATTTTCCGGCCTCGCTGTGTATGGGACAATCAGATAACTAGGGATATCCTTACAGTACCAGCTCCACAAATGCAATGCTTCAGAATTACATGGGATATTCCTGTATGGCCACAAGAACAGCAGAGGGCATTTGCCAAAATGGAAGGCAGTGTCTTTTTCGATAGCACATTTTCCTCAAGTAGGCGAGTTTTGCACTCATTTTAAAATTTGATCATGTGGTGCTATTGGGGCAGATCTCGCATCAAGTAGCAGGGCCAGTTCTCTTGGCTAAAAACGTACTTTAAGCTCTTTCTTAAAAATTGTGCCACTCTCTTTAAATTTAGAGAAATGTGATTGAGAGACACTGAAAGACTTTCTCTAATGAACTGTCCTGTGTATCCAGATGCCCCCTTTGTTTCAAGGTACTGTATTCTATTGAACTTCTTTTTAAAAAAAACACACACAACTTATTTTTAGATGGATTAGTAAGGCTGTCGTTGTGGCTTATGCATCTTGCTGAAATGGGGCGGAAGAAAAGGAAAGCTGCCTTTAATGTCCGCTAAAGGCCCAGGTTTTAAACATAAATGGTTTCTCTCTGTTTTGCTGGTCTATGCAGTTAGTGGCCTGGGACCTACCCCCACCCCCCCCACACATACATAGGCACACAGGAAGCTGCCTTATACTGAGTCAGACCATTGGTCCATCTTGCTCAGTATTGTCTACACTGACTGGCAGTGGCTCTTCAGGGTTTCAGGCAGGTGTCTCCCCTAGCCCTACCTGGAGATGCCGGGGACTGAACCGGGGACCTTCTGCGTGCAAAGTGGATACTGTTCCACGGAGGTATGACCCTTCCCTGGGTTTCAGTAAGGCATGGGAATTAAGGGGTTGTGTTAACAGGATCCTGGAACGGTAAGGTTTTGTAGAGGGATCTGAAGCACATCAGACAAGTGGTGTCTTGGGGGGCTGATTCAAGCACATGGGTCAGCAAGGGAGAAAGTGCGGAGTCACTGAGCCTACGGTCCTTCTTCCTCCTATAATGAGAACTACCCCTTCCTCTCTGTTCCCAGTTTGTTACTAGTATTTTCAGAGCTGCCAGTGCAGCACCTGTCCAATGGAAAGGCTACTGCATGAGCAGAGGGTGGGCTACAGGGCTGAGGCCCATTAGTGGTCCCTGGCCCACTCTTTGAGAAGCCACTGCTATGGTTGATGGGAGGATGTTTGCAGTGAAGGGTGAGATTAAACGCTCGGGACACCAAAATTGGACCAACTTCTTGTGGCCGCAGCAAGCAGGTCTGCTAAATGGTGTGATCCTTGTTGGGATTGCTGAATATGTTGTTGGGTCAGAAAACGTCAAGGTGTAATTCATTTGCTCTTATCAACCTTCATAGCCTCCTGGACATTAGTTCAGAATCTTGAAATGATGGTCTTCTGATCAGTAAGAAACACTTTGTACAGAAATTACCTTGTATCTTGACGTTTCGAATCCTAATGCACTAAAGTACCAGTTTAATCTTGTTGGAATAGCTCTTGGAATTAAATGGGGTCTTCTCCTGTGTTTTATACTCTTACACAAGGGTAACCAAATCAACTTTAAAGTTTCAGATCGAGTTTACTCTGGCATCTCTGACTGGTTTCTGATTTAAACTCTATCTTTAGACGAAGTCTACAGTTGCAGGCATACTTCCTTGAAAGCAAATTCCAATGAAACCATTGGACATAGACAAGAAGTAAATGTGAGTGATATGTTAAGTATGAAATACATGTCAACTGCCAAGTGAGAACCTCCCAGCATTCCCTGTGCAGGCTTCTTTAGGTCTTTTACTGTTGTCCTTCAAGCTGTGCTAAGCTAGACAGCCAGAGGGAAAACATAGACTAAGCTTCCTTAGATAGAATTGTGAATATCTCTGCCAGGAGTGGCTGAACCGTGACACTTCAGATGTCGCTGGACTCTGTGTGCCATCATTCTGGACCATGCTGCCTGGGGCTGATGGGAGCTGGAGTCCCGACATCATCTGGAGGGCCAAAGATTAGCCACCCCTGACTATGCCATTGCTTAAAGCACAAGAAACCAGTTCACCCTCCCTCCACCGTTTGCCCTGTTGGGCAGCCCAGTGGGGGCATGCAAGGGGTTAAGAATTAAACACACACACACACACACATATTCTACTGCTTCCTCTGGAACTAGAGCACATTTTGCCTTTTCTTTGGAAACTGGAGGATTCTTAGCAGATTACATAGAAGGAAGTGCCTTGTAGGTAAAAATGCATCTGTAATCAGCAGGTTGCTTTTTGAATACTAGGGACTCTTTACTATTCCTGTATTTTCTTGAAGAGCTGGGGACTGACAGTGATGAGCATGGAACCACTGGACATCTCATGATGACGTTGTGAGCAGCCACTCCTTGAGCAAGCCTTGCAAGTTAGATGTCAAATTTTAGCTTTATTATTATTATTATTAATTGGTGGCTTTTGAATCTAATACCACTAAGGCCTGATTACTGATTCCACTGTGGATCTTTGCCTCTGCTTTCAGTGCCATTTTGCATGTTTAAGCACATTTTGTTTGCTTATGCGGGCCTTGCAAGCCTCTAGGTTGTCAAATGCTTGGTTTGGCTATATAAAAATTGCAGTGTGTGTTCTGCTGTGATGATTCTCCTAGTCCTTTGCTTATGTGGGCATATTTCAGATAATGCAGCAGGGAGCATACGTAAATCCGTTTGTTTTAATTGGATTGGATCTTGCCGCACAGTTGAAACAAATGATTAAAACTATAATTCACATCAGCAAAAAATCAGACGATGCCAATGGCTTTTAAGTCAGGAAGGGCTATGAATGAAACCAAGTTTCAGACTCTAACACTAGTCTTAGTAAGATGGCAGTTCCTGCTAGCAAACATTAAGTTGAAATCAAGCAGGTTGAGCATGACATATCTTGAATGGCACATCTCCCACAATGGTGACAAAGTTATAAACTTTTTTAAAAAAAGAAATAAGCTTGCATTAGAAAATTACATGCCTGTTTTTCTTCCTTCTATTAAAAGAACACTTCATTTGGAAATTGTAGTACCATGCCTTCTTCGTGGTAGAAAAGAACGTTTTAATCTGTGGCAAATGCTTGTCTGTAATTGAAATGTTTATTGAACTGTGATGCCAGTTGTAGGGAGTATACAGCTGTATATCTCTTAGAATCTCTTTCACAAAGAGATTGAAGCACAAGCCTTTTACATGTACCTAACCTGTTTCTAAGTGCTGCTAGTCCATAGTGCATGTGATAATGCTATATAGGGTAACCTCTGTAACGGTTTCACAAAGCCACTGTTAACCTTTATGACATATCCACATCTTTGGTGCCAGTCTTATCTACATTATGACTTGAGATTTTTGCAACATTCCTGATCTGGCCAGTGTAGTGTAATGCTTTTTTTCCCTCTTACGCTGAAAAGATCAGGGAGTCATTCTTGTTTACAAGGTTGTAAATGGCATTTCCCCCCTCTCTCACCAAGAGTTCACACTCCACCCCCCCCCCAGTTGATGTGGAAGCCTGGTGTCTATCTCTGTTGTAATACTGTACAAAATGTGTGTGTAATGCATCTGAACGACCAAGCCATATGCCCGAACATGAATGTTTCCTGTTTCATCCCATCTGACATCTCTCCCAGTTTGTTGGCTGATATTGATCATCCGTGCAGATGTGTTTTCCCAAGGGTTCAATGAAAGAGATCTCAGCAAGGTAGTATCTCAGCGGGGCTGGTGGCAACTTTTTGAAAATCCAAAGCATCCACCCCTCCCTTCTCTTTACCGCTTTTGGGAAGACTATTCCACTAAATAAAAAATTTGCAAGCTAACACTGTGATTCTCTACAGACCAGACATAGCATCAAGGGAACAAAATACTGTAAAAAAACAAACAAACACTGCTTTTTATGTTGTGTTAAGTAACGATATGACATTTCTGGGTTTTGCTGTCAGTGTATTTAAGACTTTTCACGTTGGTTAATGTTTGCTTGGAATGTGAGTACGCTCATCGGTTGTGAATTACTGTACATGAATTTTGTATCTGAGACCCACTCCAATTATATGTACTACCAATATACAATAAACATATTTGCTTAAAGGAGTGCATCTGAGCCTTCAGAACTAGGTGGGCTATACTTCTAAATGACAATAGATCATTGCCTGTGTATCAATTGCCATATAATTCTCAGCAATGTTGATGGAGAATAATGCTATTTTCAATCATCTTTAAGAGGAGGAATGTTGGGCATTCTTCCACTATCAGGTTTCATCAAAGTCACTAATTAGATTTCCCCTCCTTAAAATAATAAGAAAGGCCTTGTTGGATCACACCAGAAGCCTATCTAGTCCAGCACTCTGTTGTCATGGTAGCCAACAAGATACCTATGGGAAGTCCACAAACACGGCATGAGCACAATAGTGCACTCCTTGTTTTCCCCAGAAATTGATATTCAGAGGCATACTGCCCTTTAGTAATTTACAGTAATTGGAAATCAAGGCAATTAACTCTCGTGAAGAGTACTTAGGAAATGCCAGACTTGATAGGCTTTTTTTTAAAGCTGTGGCTTTGACATTTTTAAACCCTCTCCAGATAGATGCCTAGAGCCTTGGATAAGACACTGAAGACCCCACCTGAATTTGCAATTCTGTTTATGGAACAATGGAAGTTGCCTTTTACCGAGTCAAACCATTAGTCACTCAAGACCTTATCTCGGTCCCACCAGTTAAAACAGCTAGGCTGGTGCGGACCAGAGAGAGGGCATTTTCGATTGTGGCCCCCACCCTCTGGAATTCCCTGCCCTATGACCTTCGCCATGCCCCCTCCCTACCAAGCTTCCGCCGAGCCTTGAAAACCTGGCTATTCAGGCAGGTCTACAAGATCCCGGGGGTAGACTAACTTTTATCTTGTTACAGCTGTGGGTGGTTTTAGATTAATTTTAGATTGAAGTTGTTGGTTTATATGTTGCATTTTATATGTTGTATTTAATTCCGATTGTACGTCGCCTAGAGTGGCCGTTGACCCGGCCAGATAGGCGACACAGAAATAAAATTTTATTATTTATTATTATTATTATAGTCCATCTTGCTCAGTATTGTCTGCACTGAGTGGCAGCAACTCTTCAGGGTTTCAGGCTGGAGTCTCTCCCAGCCCTACCTGGAGATGCCAGAGATTGAACTTGGGACCTTCTGCGCATGCAAGGCACATGCTCTGTCCCTGAGTTATGGTCCTTCCCCATAATCTTGTTGTACTAGATCTTGCTTGATGATAATAGCACATTGCCAATAAGAGTCCTAAATGTAGTTATAGGTTATGCTCTCCTGTTGTTGAAAGCCTCACTTTGGTATCACTTGACTACTGTGAATGTTAATTTAAAGTGATCAAGCTGGCGGATCACTCCAGCTGTTTGTATGTTGGCATAGGCCTGGGAGGTATAAAGAGGCACAGGAGACCTGCTAAAGGGTGAATTCTTCTGTTTTGGAGCTGTTTGGTAAAAAGTGCAAGAAAGCTGCAGTTTGCTTCAGAACGACTAACTATACCTAGGCCTGCCTTCTCTGTCTCTGTAGCTTGAAGTGTCTGTTCAATTGCACATCTACACACAGAATATTAAGCTCTCTGTGCCAAAAGGAAACCAGCCCTGGAAACGTCTACTGAGGGATAGGATGGAGAGGGGAGATCTTGAAACTAGGAGGAAATTAGTCAGCAAGGCTTTTTTTGTGTGTGTGGGGAAGGGGGAAGGTCCCATCCCCTACCAGCAGAGACATCTTTTCCTCTTGCAGAACCATCTTGGGACTAAAGTGTGTGTGTGAGAGAGAGACTGATTTCTGAGTTGCAGTAGAGTTGGATGTGGTGCTTGTGTATTCTTCAGCAGTTCTTTTGAAAAGATCAGATAGTACTGTAGGCCAAGGCTGTGGAACACAGCCAGCAGTTGGAGATGGTGGGAATTGTAGTTTAACGGCATCTGGAGGGCCACAGGTTTCCCCCCTGTCCCTACTCCAGGCCCAGTCGTGTTCTGTATACACACGACATCTTCTGCCTGTTCTGTAGGCATCCAGCTCTTAGGAGCTGTGGCTGCTGGCTTTCATTCCTACAGCATGTGCAGGAGCAGTAGGGTGGTATGCAGGTATAAGGCCCTGTGCCCCCCTTAAGAGTTGGTTAAAGAGGCTATGGCCATGGTTCAGCTAGTAGAGCATCTGCTTTGAATGCAGAAGGGTCCCAGGTCCAGTCCCCAGCATCTCCAGGTAGGGCTGAGGGAGAACCCTAGCGAGCCACTGCCAGTCAGTGTAGGCAAGCATTCTTCAACTTTGGGTCCCTAGATGTTGTTGGACTCCAAACTCCCATGATCCCTTGGCCAGTGGCTAAGGCGCCCGGAGATGATGGGAGTTGTAGTCAAGGACATTTGGGGACAGTGTAGAGTTTGAAATCCTGAGCTAGATGGACCAGTGGTTTGACTCAGTATAAGGCAGCTTCCTATGTTCCTATGAGAGGGCACAGTTGTGGATCTGCATGTTCAGTACCAGAACATAAGAAGAGCCTGTGGGATCAGGCTAGTGGCCTATCTAGTCCAACATTGTGTTCTCACAGTAGCCAACCAGATGGCCCAGTAGGAAACCCCCAAGCAGGACCTGAGCAACACAGTGCTCCCCCCACTTGTGGTGCCTGTCAACTGGTGTTCAGAGGTAGGCTGCCTCTGGGTGTGGAGGTTCCATTGTCAGCTATCACAGCTGAGAAAAACCTGGCTGCTGGATCAGGCCAGAAGGGTCCCAACTAGTCCAGCATCCTGTTCTCAGAGGCCAACCAGGCTCACATTCATTTAAAGTTCATGGAGTGGGGAACCTTTGGGCCCTCCAGATGTTGCCGAACTACATCTCCCAGCAGCCCTAGAGAGCATGGCCGACGGCCAGGGCTGATGGGAGTCGTCGTTCAGCAACATTCGGAGCGCCACAAGTTCCCCCATACCTAGGTTAGCGACCCTGGCTCCGGGCAGTTAAGCCAAGTTTGCTTTTTATGGGCATTGTTCAGCAGGGAGAACATGAGTGTTGAACGGTTGTGTGCTTCTTTTTATTGTGTGCATACACGTAGGTGCCCGTCATTCCTTTTAAACACCGCTCCCTTCCCGCTTCTCAAGCGCCTCAGCGAGCTTCTCTCTGAGGCGAATGGGAGCGGGGGAGGGGTGCGTTGACGTAACCGCCGGCCGCCTTTTTTTTTTTGCCCGCTCTTTTTCCAGTCACGCGAGGGGAGGGGCCTCTCCTCTTGCCCCGCCCCCGAAGTGAAAGCGTCCCCACCCACATTATCTCTTGAGTTCCACGTTCACCCTTTGCGCACGCGTCCTCGCTCCCTTCTGCCGCGTCACTTCCGCCAGCCGGTGGAGACAGCGTTTCTGGGTCCGGCCGTGAGTGGCTTTGGAGGCGTCGCTTCTGTCAGGAGCAGCTGGTGAGTTGTGAGGGGGTTGATACGCTTGTTCTTTTTCTTTTGTTTTCTTCTCCCGAGCGTTTAAGGGGTTTGCGCAATGTCTGTGTATTACGGTCTTGGAGGTTTGCGGGCGCTGATGGGGTCTGGAGTTGGACTTTTGTCTCAGTGTTTGTGGCAGCGAATGGAAGGTGCGAGGGTAAATACGGTAACTGGGAAGGGGTTGCGCGGGTATTAGGGTTAGCACGGCAACCGTGGTTGCAGCGAGGCAGACAGGCAACCTGGTGCAGTCAGGTAAACGGAGCGACGTGGCTACCCCAATAACTATTATGTAATAATTACAATAGCTATAATTAATTACATTTATATCCCGCCCTTCCTCTCAGAAGGAGCCCAGGGTAGCACACAAAAACACTAAAAACACCCTAAAATATTTTAAAAACATACTTTAAAATACATTAAAACAAAACATCTTTTTAAAAAAGCCTTAAACATTTTCTACTACTGGCCATCTACTCCCCCCCCCCAAATGTCCCATTTTTGTGGTTGGGTAATAGATTTATGAGAACCGAGCAACAGTAGGAACATAGGAAACTTCCTGAGTCAGACTCACTGGTCCATTTAGCTCAGTACTGTCTGCACTGACTGACAGCAGCTCTTTAGAGTTTCAGACATGGATTCCTTCCCAGCCCTAACTGGAGATGCTAGTGGTTAAACCTGGGACCTTAAGCATGCAAGGCAAGTGCTCTACCCACTGACACCCTTCCCTGTAGTGAGAAAGGTTTTGTGTTCTTTGGTGCTTTGCTGCTTCTTTAGGCTGTGTGCAAAAGGAAAAGGGTGTGAGGAGGGAAGAGGAAAAAGGTGGGCGTGATTGTTTGTTTATTAGCTACATTTATATGGTACCTTTCCTCCGAGGAAATCAAGGTGGTGTACATACATGCTTCTTCCTGTCCCCATTTTATCCTTGCAACAACCCTGTGAGGTGGGTTAAATTGAAAGACGGTGACTGGCTCAGAGTCACCCAGTGAGCTTCATGGCTGAGTGGGGGATTTGCACCCTGGCCTCCCAGGTCCTAGTCTGATCCTCTAACCACTATATGACACTGGCTTTCATAAAGAGAAAGAAAAGAGTTAATTCTCTTTTTTACTCTTAACAACCCTTGCCTTTTTTCTTTTCACCCCACCCCAAGACCTGGTTTTGTACAGTCAGTCTGATGAAAAGTTCTGTGTAACTTAAAAGCTATGTCACTGTCTTGTGATGCTTTAGTTGACCCAAATAAAGGTATGATGGCCCAGTGACTCTTGTATTTCTTTTCCTTATGAACCAGCACAGCCACCTGTCCCTTTTGTATTAATCCCTATTGCTAGTATTAATTTGAGTCTTTCCAGAGGGGGTTTAATTTACAAACAGAATCTATTGGATTTCCCCCAGAAAGAGTAATTCTGGGTTAAATGAGGAAGAACTACAGGCTTCTGTCATGTGTTTTTGTGGCAGACTCGTAGAACTTCCATGGTAGATGAATGGATGTGGAAAATCTTCCCTTGAAGATCAAAAGTTTTGAAAACATGGAAAGAGCATGCAGCCTTCATGCAGACTGCTGTGTATATATGTGTATGTGCATCTGCATGCGTGTGCAACGGTGGCATTTCTCACAGCTTGCATGTGTGCCAGCCATGCAGTGTCTTTTCTGTAAGAAAAATGTAATGGATGGAAGTATATCTCAACATAGCAGCTCCTCTGGGGGTTGCCTCTTCTGCAGTAAGGGAATGATGGGGGCAAATACAGTACTGTAAATATTACTGTGGTGCTTAGTGCTAAAAGAAAAGAGCTCCCTTATTTCCCATCTTAGCACTTAGTGCTTAGATTGGAGATAACAGATATCTCTGCTTGACATCACATGGTGTCAGTTGACTGACAGTTGGGCATTTGTCTAAAATGGCGGATTGGGCCAAATTCAGAGGCCTAGTAGGCCTAATTAGACCTGTAGGCTGGAACTCCCCCCCCCCATAGTGGGTGATGGTGTGTAGGTATTAACATTACTCTGAGTTAGTGGAAAGATCAGTACAGCAAGAAATTCAAACAGCATTTTAGTAAAGGCTTAATTTGTGTCTCTTGAAGCTAGAATATATAAATAAGAGTGCCCCTGACCATGTACTGAGCTGTCTGTGTATAACAATCATGAATCAGTAAATAATGCTTTTCAGGAATTAATGTATAAAGTGGCTCATGACATCAAGAGCATTATGTAGCAACTAGGAACAATAAAACAAATGTCTGGGCTTGATTTTTTTTTTTAAGGTTGCCTGCCACTTGTCATTCGCTGCCCTCATCCCACGCGCTTCTAGAGTCAGAGGACTTCCTAGCTGGCGATGGTGATTTCCAGGCACGCTTGAGCTGTGGCACTTCTTATTAAGTGTTGGTTGATCCTGGCTCGTGGGAGGCCAGAGCAGTAGTATTTTATTTATTTATTTATTTATTACATTTATACCCCGCCTTTCTTTTCCTGATAGAAACCCAAGGCGGCTTACATATGGTTCCTAGGCAGTCTCTCATCTAGGCACTGACCAGACCTGACCCTGCTTAGCTTCGGCAGGGAGCTGGCCTTATGTGCCTTCAGACCATAGCCTGGGACCTGTAGTCATCCATTGGATGCAAGATGAAGGGTCTTTGTGGAGTTTTAACTGTGCGGATGTCTTGAGAGGGCAGAGTTAAGCATATGGCAAAGACTGTAGTTGCCCATCTGGTATTACCATTGCAGATCAGTCTGATACACAAAGCACTTTGAGGATGAGCATGTCAGTCCGGTGGTGTCCTGTGTCCTATACAGCTCCTGCAGGGCTGCCAAGAAACCCAGTGAATAATTCATGGTTGCTCAGGGAGATGGTGTTCAGGTAGGTGGGAGAGAGGCCACATGAGGAGAAGGTTCCATTTGGTGTGGCTTGAATCGGACATCTCCTTCCATCCCTTTCTCTTCCATTGGGGGCCTGATTTTTGCTTCTGACCCACATTGTGCCGCCTCCATATGTCACTAGCAGGGCTGGATGGGGTGGGGTTCCCCGTGACTTCCAACATGCTTTGAAGCCTGCAGATTCAGAAGTGGCAACACTGCACATGAGCGAGCACGCGACTTGGTGCAGCGAACGGCCCATCAGGCCACAGGCAAGCAATGAAACCACAGCTCAGCACCTTCTGTGGTTCTTTTGCTGCACAGACTCGGCAACCTCTGTTGCTCAACCTCCTTTTGCTGCTCTGTGAGTTCTTGGAGCATTTGTGTGAGCAGCTGTTCCATAGCAATTCTCCTGCTGCAGCTGGTTGACTAAGAGGTCCATCTCCTCTTAGGCCAGTGGGTCCCAAACTCCCCACGGACCACTTGAAATTGCTGGTGGCTTTGGTGGACTACTTGATTGTTTTTCTGCCTGTTGTAGCAATTGTAATGCACTGTGCTAGAAGCTGTATGATTGTTAAAGTTCAGAGGTTTTAATCATGGCCTTGGTCACTGCTCTTAAACTATATTGTATTTTACTGTATTACAATTTGCATTCCGTAGAATTCAAATGGTAATACAATAAAATACAACAAAAGGGAAAAAAAGCAATAAACGTTCAATTAAAAATCAATATGAATATTTAATATGGACATGCCACAGACCTGAATGAAGCTTGCTGACCAGTGATGGTCCACGCACCACAGTTTGGGAGCCCCTGGGTTAGACAATAACCAGCAATCTGAGACCGGCATGTGATGAGCTGAACCTGGTCCAGCAAGTAGGTCTTTGGTTGATGTCTGTCTCTCCCAGTGTTACAAAAACACGTGCTGTGGCAGTTTTCAGAGCAGCTTTTCAAAAACTTTCCCCTGCGATCACCTGAAAGTGCTAAATTTCTTTAAGCTGCTATTTATACTTTTCCAGGAAGATGTCCTGAATATACTTTTCCAGGAAGATGTGCCACCTGGCTTGAGGCCTAGGAATGTATTCCAGATGTCTGGGTGTTTGGTGCATGAGTGGAGAGAGTGCGCACACACGTGGCTTGTTTCAAATCCAACCACCTACGGTGAGCTGGTAAACCATGGTTTAGTGCTACGTGGATGAGCCTGAACAAGCCAACTTCAAACCATGGGTTGTTTAAGTAAATTAGACTAGGAGGGGGGAAATAAAGCAAGGGCACTTTGTGTGTCTTAAATGTTATATTAAAATTAATTCAGGGTGCTGCTTGGGGAAAAATTAGTGGAATACTTGGAAATATTGTAAAACACAACTGAGTAGCATACGTTTCTCATATCTTAAAAAAGGGGGGAAATGAAGGTACTCAAAACTGTTAATATACTGATGCTAGCGTACCTGAAAGCTGTGTGCATAAATATGTGGTTCCTAAAGACAGTTCCTCGAAAATAAGTTAATTGCAACTTTGTTTTTAGATTTGATTGGGATTGTATCCGTCCCAGTGGTCCAGTTTGACTTGCATTGTATTCATTCATTGACAGAGTTCAAACATAGTGCTAAACTGTGGTTTAGTGTGATGTGAGCAATCCTAACCTCTTCCTGAGCTTTTGGGCTCTGGCTTCTCTTCCTGTGTAATTGGGACGAGAAGTTCAGTGAGAGGTTTTAATCATGGCCTTGGTCACTGCTCTTAAACTAATTCTTGTGGCTCGCCTGGTCTGTGTTCAATTTGACAAGACAGTTTAGTGGTTTTCATAAATGGTGCCCACCCCCTCTGTCTTTTAATTTTGAAGCAGTGCTGGGCTATGAGCCCCTTGAAGGAGCGAAAGTGACCGGATGAAAGAGAAATCTGGCCTAGGCTTCTGCCTGTATGTATGTGCCGGCCATCTGAATTGGGGCGATCCTGCCTTTGAGGGAAGATGTTTGCAAAACTGAAGAAGAAGATTGCGGAAGAGGCAGCGACCGCTCCGCGGCCAGGAGGGCTGGCCAGAATGCCCAGATCAGTCAGCAAGGAGTCGATCACATCCGCAGGAGCCGATTCGGGGGATGACTTCGTAAGTGCCAGGGGTGGCATTCAGCTGTCTCATTTCTAAAGGCAATGATGCATTGGCCTGCTCCATTTTATATTGAAGTCTTTGTTGCTGTTATATGCCTTAAAGTCGATTATGACTTATGGCGACCCTATGAATCTTTTTTGGATATATTCGTAGGGTTTTCATGGTAAGAGGTATTCAGAGGTGGCTTACCATTGCCTTCCTCTAAGCCTACGGCACTCGGTATTCCCAGGCGGTCTCCCATCCAAGTGCTAACCAGGCCTGACCCTGCTTAGCTGCAAGATCAGATGACATTGGGCATGTTCAGGGTAGTACGGCCGTAGCATATTGAAGTCTACAGAATACAAAAATGAACATTAAAAAACCCGCAAATAGTTCTCTGGTGCGGTTTGCTCCTCTTGAATGTCGTAGGGCAAACTCCTTTTGTCCAGGGTAAGGGATGGATGGACTGTGCCAAGGCTGTGCGCTGGCGGTGCAGGCTGAATCCAGCACCTGATTGTCCTGCCCAGTTTTCATCAAAGCAGTAAAACAGGTGCGGGGGAATCTCCAGGGGTTCCAGTTTGGCCCACGAGGCCATTGTTTTAACACCACGCCTATCTGTCGATCAGCTGATGTCACTCTGGTGTTTAGACTCTCACATGCATCAGCATTTGACCCCCTGCTTGTCAACTGATGACCAAGGGGTTGAATCCTGCTCCGGTTGACAGTTTTATTTTATTATTTATTTATTTATTGGATTTCTTAGTCGCCCATCTGGCTGGCTAACCAGTGACTCTGGGCGACGTACAAAATAAGCAAAATAGCACAAAATGACATATCAATACAATAACATTAAAATCTAAAAGCAATGATGTTAAAATCTAGCCCACCCCAAAGGCCTGCCTGAAGAGCCAGGTCTTCATGGCCCGGTGGAAACTCATTTTAGAGGGGGCCTGGCGGAGATCATTTGGAAGGGAGTTCCATAGGGTGGGGGCCACAATTGAAAAAGCCCTCTTTCTAGTCCAGTTCAGTGCAAACCTCTTCCTGATCACAAAAGGGCTTGCACTGAAAACCCCTGCTAAAACATTTTGGCAGTGCACTTCTGCCTGCAGGGTGCTTTGAAGTTCCAACTTCACTAACTCTTGCGGGAGTGAATTCCATGTTGTAACTCTGCGGTGTAAGAAGAAGTCTTTTCTTTTGTCTGTCCTGAATCGCCTGAAATTGAGCTTCGATCAGTATTTGCCTTTATAGTAAACTTGCGTGGTGTAAATTTGGGGGAGGGGTGAATATGACCTAACTGCAGCCTCACACATTTCCCTACCCCACTCCCTGGGGGTGTGATTGGATGCTTGTTCCTGAGGGCCTTCCAGAGAGTGGGCCATGTGCCCCCCCTCCTGCTCCAGCTCATGCTGGGAACTACCCCCCCCATTTCAAGGGTGAAAACTGAGACTTCCCCCGCCCCCAGTTTAGTATAAAGAACATAGGACTTGCTTGCAAGCCATAGAACATCCCAGAAGGATGGAGCAATCCCAGTGCTGAGTTGAGAGGAATAAGCACGCTCAGCAAATGCAATGCTATGTAATAGCACGAGAGGAACTGAGAGCATTGTGACATATTTCTGCCTTTCCCATGAGTAGATGTGCAGTTTTTGCTACTGGAACAAACGGTATTCCACGTGATTTGAAAAGAGTATAATTGGAAGTGCCCTTTTCCTCTTCTCTCTCCCTCTCTCTCCCTCTCCCTGGTTTTCGAAGCCTATCTCCTAGTGCCAGGTTAGCCACTGGAGAAGGGGAGGGGGGTCCTCTGGTCCCTTAGAGCCTGTTTCAAGATGGTGGGGCTTTGTTTGTCACTGAAGTGCCCGACTCTGTTGGGCTGGTCATTTTTGAATTTTTAAAGTAAGTGTTTCCCGTGTGTCCTTTTAACCTGCCAAGCCCTCCGATGGCAGCAGCTCCAGGGAAGACCTTTCGTCTCAGCTGTTTCGAAGGAATGAACAAATCCGGAAGCTGGAAGTCAAGCTGTCAGGTATGCTCCTTGTCGTATGCGGCGCTGGCTTAAGAAGGCAGGGGCTTCCTCCTGGATGAACAAAATTCAGGAGTCGTAACCATCTCCGACTCAAAAGTTCAGGGATGGAGAACCCCTGAGGGGCTGTGGCTCAGAAGCGGCCCCCTACGCCTGCTTATCTGGACCTTGGGACTCTCTCCCGGCTGAGTCCCTTGCCGGTCTCGAGTGCTTTTGCCTGCTTGTGTCCTTGAATGTGATAATGCTCCTCGCGTGCCTGGATCAAGTGTGGGGAACCTTCGGCCCTCCAGATGTTGCCGAACTACAGCTCCCACCAGCCCAAGCAAGCACAGCCAATGGGATGGTGGGAGTTGTAGTTCAACAACATCTAGAGGGTCAGCGGTTCCCTGCACCTGCCTGGATGGAGAGGTACGTATTCATGTGTAGAAACCTCTGCGTTGTCTCCTGCTAAGTTCTACTCAGAGTAGACCCACTGAAATTAATTTGTGGGAAGAGGTGTGAACACCTTGTGGGGAAGTCAGGACAAATGCTCGTTGTCACGTAATTGGCCTGCAAACAAATCGGAACAAATGCTCAGTAAAGACTGAATGTCATTCTTGACATCCCTTGAGGAGCGGCTGCAGCTCAGTGGCAGAGCATCTGCTCTGCATGCAGAAGGTCCCAGGCTCAGTCCCCAGCACCCCCAGGAAGGGCTGGGAGAGACCCCTGCCTGAACCCCCCCTGTAGAGACGCTGCCGGTCAGTGCTGACAGTACTGAGCTAGACTGACCCGTAGTCTGACTCCGTATAAAGCAGCTTTCCTGTGTTCCTAACGTACCCAAGTTAGTCATGCCCATTGGTTTCAACGGGCCTGCTCTGAGCAGGATTAACATTGGATGCTGCTTAAAGGCTTTCATGTGGCTGGAAAGGTCACCTGCTGTGCAAAAGTAAGAATCACATCCGTTGCCCCGCCCACTTTTGCTTCTGGCTCCACCTACCACTGGCACATGCCCCGCCCCCTGCCCTGGAAGCTTGTCTGCGAGGGAATGCAGCCCCCATGCTGAAAAAGGTACCTGACCCATTGCTATCATGATCACCCACCCCCCCAGAAGCTTCCTGTTTTTAATTTCACTTCTGCAGTCTCCTGTTGTAAGACTGCAGCTGTCCTACCAGCATGTGCCCTTAGATAGGCTATCACTATTTTTAAAAGCCCTTACCACTTAAAATAATCATATGATGAGGAAACTGCCTCCGTTCTTTGAGCCAGGTTGATCTTAGATCTGGTGTGGGGAACATTTGGCCTTCCAGATGTCACTAAACTACAACTCCCATCATCCTTTGCTATTGGCCATGGTTTTAGGGGCTTGAATCGGTGGTGCTTTGAACCAATAAGAGCCCCTTAACACGTCTAGGGTCATTCAAAACCTTAACCCTTCCTGTAAATTGGAACAGTAATGGCAGGCTACGGGAAGCACACCTCTTTTATTTGGTCGCAAGAGGTTTTTGGCCTCTTTCAACTGAAATGGGGTTTTAGGGATACAGAGAGGAGTGTGTCTAAAAGCAGTCAAACTTTTGCTTAGTGCTGGGGCCACCTCAGCCTCATGGTTAAACTGTCCATGTAGGTGGGGGTTGTTACCACAAGGGGGATCTTGAAGTGCCCTTTGCAATTGGCTAAACAAACTGACCTGCTGTGAGGCCACTCTGATGGGCTTTAAAGAGAGTGGGGAGGCCATGTCAGTCTCAAGCGTACCTTGCTTGGCTCGGTAACGGGCCCCATCCTTTCAGTGTTGGGCTGCATGTGATTCCCGGTTTCTGGCAAGACGAAGACCGTTTCCTTCGGTCTGCACCTCTTCCTGCCTTCATCCACAACGTTCAATGAATGTATGTTGTTTTGTCAAGGTGAGGCTGCCTGCCTTGCCTTCCTCAACAGAAATGACTTTCAAACAAAGGAAATCATTGTTCCTCTTCACTCACCATTGTCTCCCTCTGCTTATCCCCCCCCCCGCCTTTTCCCTACCTGTCGATCCACCTCCGGTTGGTGCCACTGCTGCCTCCTCCCAAGATTACGCTGAGCAGGTCAGAAACTTACAGAAGATTAAGGAGAAGCTTGAGAACGCGTTAGAGACGCATCAGGATTGTACGTACTCATTTCCCCCCCTTTCCCTTTAAGAAGGGGTTAGAAGCCTCAGAAAGCGCAGAGTAAAACCGTCTTTGTTTTCAGTGCTCTGGTCTAGGGACAGAGGGGACTGGCTCTTTTTGACTTTGCAGTTCAGGAGTGTGAATTGTCAAATAGCAGCCCTTGTTTCTGCCTGATTTATAGTGAATAAAGAAGCTGCTGTGTATTGGCTGGAGCCTTGCAGGGAGATGGCGGGGAGCTGGTATTCCTGGAGGTTTTTTGCCTACTCTCTGTTGCGTATATAGATATATTAAAAGCACACTATACCTATATCTCACATGTAAATAAATGGGTGAGCAAACAAAGATAGGTCATAGTCTTAAACAGCAGAAAACTGTATGGTGTAACCTTTTTTTAGCAAAACATTTTGATGATTGTTATTGACAGATAAATTACTGTTTAACAGCATCCTTCTAGGATCCAGACTCTTGTCGCAGAATTTTTTTTCTCCCTGGTGCGTAAAACTGCAAAGCTCTGTTTATTGGAATTATGACTTTACCATTAAAAAGAAACCTTACAAAATGGAACACAGAGACAGGGACCTTGTCCAGATGTTGCTGTACTGTAACTCCCATCAGCCCTAGCCCTAGCCCTAGCATGGTCAATAGGCAGGGATGATGAGAGTTGGAGTCCAGGAATGTCTGGAGGGCCACAGGTTCCCCGTCCTTGCTCTACAAAGAAACACTGTGAGGCTGTTCAGATGGAATGCCAAACCATGGTTTGACGTTATGAGAATGAGCCCAAGCAGCTTTGGGATTGCTTGCCATCTCCTCTCCCTCCTCCTCTCACATGACTCAGTTCTGTGTTGTTGATCCTGATTAATATCTGACTATTGTTTGTTGTTTTGTCCAGTGACATAAACTATGGTTTGTGCTTGCCTGCAAATTAGGATCACATCCTGATTTGTAGGCAGACACAGCATTTAGTTTGGCTGTTAGGTAGCAAAAAATAGTGGTACCTGTGGGGAGGAGTCAGCATGTGATTCTCGAGATGGGTAAACAGTGGTTTGGCATTACATCTGAGCGGCCCTCCTTTGCTTTCTCTGTTGTGGGGGAGCAGACAAAATGTGAGATTTGAACAAAGGAGAGAGACGGATCTTGATGTCAGTCAGTACAACGTAGCTTTCAGAGTTGCTGTGCAGTTGGAGGGAGGGAACAGAAATGAGGCAGAGCATTGTAAATTATTCTGTGTGCTGAGAAGTCCAATGGACAGCAAACCGTAGGCAATTCCATACAAAGCTCTCTGCAGTTGCCTCCTCCTGGTGAAGGACCTATGCCAAGTTCAAAAGTTTTCAGAGAAGCAGGGTAGGAAGTCACTCTAGACTGGTCCTGTCAAAGAGTTCCTTTCATCTCTCATTCTGTGGACTGACATTCTGCTGGTGGGAAACTTCCAAAGCCCCAGTAGCAGAACACATGCTTTGCGCATGGAAGATCCTGTCTTGATTCTCCAATTAAAAGGATTTCAGGCAGGAGGCTGGCCTGTTTGGGTGAGTGGGGCAGTGCCCCACCAGTCTCAATCTATCCCTAGCCATCAGCCTGCCTTCTTACGTATAACTAGTCCATAGGGTGGCACTACATGTCAGCTTCTTCCTCAGTCTCAGTGTTGCCCTTGTAGAACTCTGCAGGGAGGAGGATGGGGACAAAATTAGAATGAATGGGCTCTGCCAGTCAATGGCTCTGGCTCTGCCTACCGTTGGGCTTCCTGCCTTCCGCCCTACCGACCTCAGTAGGCATCAGCCACCACTTTTTTCAGGTAGCAAGTGATGGCAGTGAACCCTTTGCTGATGACCTTGGAGAGCCGTGGACAGGCAGTGTAGACAATATTGAAGCAGATGAACCAGTCGTGTCTTACGTTCTTACTATGGAATGAGTTTGAGCCTTCAGCCCAACCCTTGCAGCGCCCTGGTGTTACTCAGGCTGATGAGCTGTGTTGTCATCCACAGCCTTTGTGAAGAAGCTCCAAGAGCAGAATGAGGCTCATCAGGTCAGCACAGCCAAGATGGCGGAAGGGATGGCCTTGGCACTAGAGAAGAAGGACCAGGTAAGTCAGAATTCTCTGGTGCCAGGAGTTTCACCCCTAAAATAGCTGGTGCAAAACGTTCCTGGGGAGAGGAACAAGTTTTCTTGGACAGCCCCATGCTGCTCGGTTCTTATTTTTTCAGTAATGGTAGTAACCTTTAGAAATGCATCCAATGCAGCTGTGTGTGTGCATCTGTTGTTGTTGTTCACATTTATTAGTTCCTTTTTTTCATGGGAAGTGACCCAGAGTAACTTACAAAATAATACAAACTTTAAAGCTACGAATAAACAACCAGAACAAAATGATAAGCCCCAAATGCATCCACAATATATATACAAAGGCAGGTCTAACCCACCCCACCCCACTATAAGAGAAGCAAGAAAGAGGCCATACGTATGCCTAATACCCCCCAAATTAAGGGCCAAGAGCCTTAGTTTTTTTCCCTGGCACCTAAAAATAGATGTTAATGATGCCAGGTGGGATTCCTTGGGGAGAGCATTCCACAAATGGGGGGCCATCACCAAAAAGGCCTGTTTTTGTGTTGCCACCCTCCATGTCACCCTCAGAGGGGCACATGGAGGAGGACCTCAGATGATGAATGCAGGGGCCAGGTTAGTTCACATGAGGAGTGGTCCCTAAGGTACTGAGGTTCTGAGCTGCATGAATCTTTATAGATCAAAACCAGCACTTTGAATTGAACCTGGAAACTACTTGATAGCCAATCTAGTCATGCCAGAATTGGTTTTGTACGCTCTGACTGTCTTGCCCCAGTCAGCAATCTGGCCGCAGAATTCCGTGCCAGCTGCAGTTCCCGCACCGTCTTCAAAGGTGACCCCATGTGTAATGCATTACATTAATCTAACCTAGAGGTCTATACCTCCTACAATGCCCCCTTCTTTTGTAAGATTACACTCCAGAGTTCCTTTTTTTTTTTTTAAGGTGTTGCTCAGAACCAGGAAGCAACTTTTTCAGCACTTTCTAATAACGTCCTCCAAATACCTCTTCATTGCTGGCACTTCCCAAACCGGTTTAAGGCACTAGTGGTTTGAGTGTGGGCGTCCTCTCCCAGCTTTCTCTTCCTGCAGCCTGGAATCAGGGAGGGGCTCATTCTTTTCATAGCAGCTCATAAAGAACCTTACGCAAAGTATGAGCCTGACAAGTTCTTGGCATGACTGAATAACTGAACCCTATTACTTTTATTGAACATATGTTCATATAATGCACCCCCCCAAAAAAACAATCCAGACAAAACATCAGAAACAAGACCCCCCTGTATAAATTTAACACAGAGAGATCCTTGACAGAAACAGAAAGTGATTATGATGTCCACGCTCCTGCATTGGTGTAGGTAAAGAATATTGGGTATTGGTGACAACAGCATATGAAAAAAGTGCCATCAGACCACGTAAAAATTCTCTGTGTTCTCCAAGCTACTGGAGACCCTCAAATCATGGGTTATTTTTTCTGATGAAGCCAAATTCCGTACGTTTTGGTACCATTGGTGTATATTTAAATCCTGCGCTGTCTTTCACTTCTGTGCTACGGAAAGTCTAGCACCCATCAACAACCATGTCAGAAGTTCGTTTGCACAGAAGGTTTTCATTTGAGCATCCCACAAGTTCAGTAAGGAGAGGCAAGTGCCATCAAAGATCTCCAGATATACATCAGACCAAAATTTGTATATAGGTGGGCATTCCCACCATGGGTGGAAGAAGGTCCCTCTGGCAGAACCCTGTTTTTGCCTGGGTTTCTGCCCCTCTGCTGGGTTTTTTCCGTACATTTGGTGGAAAGAATTCAACATGCATGGTGTTGTTTCTGATTTTCCATGGCTTTTGTTTGTTTTATTTATTCAAAAGCATTTATAAGCTGCTTACTACTTAAAAATCTCTAAGCAGTATGCAATGTACAAAACAACATCATTAAAACAAAAAATACAATCTAGAACCAGAAACATAGCAGCATAAAAACATGTAAAGACAAGTGAAACAAAAAGTCAGTGGATTCAAGCACATAAAACTGCTGCTGCCCGGTTGGCATTGACCCATGACAAGACCTCCTTGGTGGTGGTTCCGTGTTTGTGGAATGCTCTTCCTGGTGAGGTGCATCTGTCTCCCTCGTGAGTGACTTTCAGGAGAAATTTTAAAACATCTATATATGGTTGATAGATACTGGGCGTGGCAGCTGTGAAATTAATAACTGAGTGCATCTCTTTGCTTTGTAAATGGTTTTAGATATGTTTTAATTTCATTTTAAATTGCACTGTTATAACATTTTGATGTTTGCCATCCTGGACTCCTTTGAGAGGAAGGGCAAGATACAAATGTAATAAATACATACATTTTTATCTGTCTGGTTGCTGAAGAGGAGCAAGGTTTGCCTGCCCACTCATCTCTGTTGCTTTAGTTCAATTTGGGGTGACTCCAAGCTTCTTTGCTGCTTGAAGAGGTGTTGTATGCATTCAGACGTAATGGCTAGCCATGGTTGCAAGCCGGCACATGCCTCAGGCTCCTAGGCTGTTCTTCCACGTGCTTGAGGGGAGGAAATTAGAAGCTTCCGATCATCATTGCATACAATCTGGCAAACTACCATTTGTGCAGATTCTGGATCTCCAACCATGGTCTGATTCAGCTTTACAGATAGGCCATAGCTTGCCAACTTCTTGTGAAACAGCAAACTATGGTTGGCTGCAAAATGCTTCCGGATGCTACTGATCTCCTCTGCTTGCTCATGGAGAAGGGAAGGAGGGAGCACCTGAGCCTGAGGTTCGTGCCTGCTCACGTTCTAACAGGAAACCATGGTTTGCTGTTAGATCAGAATGCAGATGTCTGAGAAGCCTCACTTGTGCTGCTGTGGCTTCCATGTTCCACAATAAGGCCTAGTAGGGGTGATGTTTTAAGAGGGAAATGCTCATCGCAGAAGGGTTAAACCTGCCTTGAATTGTTATGTGCCTAAACGCATGTTCCCATCCTTTTTTTTCTGTTCGTCTCCTGCAGGGCTGGGGAACCAGCAGCCCTCCAGATGGTGCTGGTCTCCAGCTCCCATCGAGCTCAGCCAGCACAGCCAACAATCAGGCACGATGAGAGTTCGAGCCCAACGACATGTGGAGGGGCCCTGGTTCTCCATCCCTCCTCTTCTGGAGATGGCCCCTCCAGGTGTGATGCTCTTTCCCTCTGAGACCGTCCCTTTAAGGAAGGGAGCCTCTCTGTGATGTAATAACGGCACCTGCTGTTGCTGCTTTGCACTGTGTCAGACAGATGGCTCTGAGCTTTTCCCCTCACAGGCTGTGCTGCTCCCTGGCTTGTTCCTAGCTTCTCCCTTGGTAGAACCCCTCCGGCGCCCAGATGTTGACTTGTCCTTTTCTTCTTTCCCAGGAATGGAGGGAGAAGCTGTCTCACCTTGAAAAGGCAAGTCGCTTGCTTAAAGCCCTGATGTGCAAACAGACGTGGGCAAAAATGGCAAGAGGACTCCGGTTCTTGGAGGATCCCATCTTCTCTCCCCAAATAGACTCTGAATTTGGTTCCCAGCTGTGCCACAGACATCATAAGCAGCATAGTGTCCCTGCCTGTTTATCCTCCCATGCAGGGAACTCAGTCTTCTGGGATAGTCTAGACTTTTGGGTCCTGTGGACATTCTTTGAGGGCAGAAGCGGTATGTGGTCTTGCATGTTTACCAGCTGAATGTTCCCTGAGGAACAATAACTAGGGCAAAAGGGTGGATTATTTTTCTCTACCCCAGGAATGGGGAACCTGTGGCCCTACAGATGCTGCTGTACAACAGCTCTCATTAGTCCCAGCCAGCATGGCCAATGGCCAGAGGTGATGGGTGCTGCGGTTCAGGGATGTCTGGAGGGCCACAGGCTCCCCTCCCCTGGGGTAGGAGAATGTCAACTAGGATTCTCGAGAGAGAGAAGCAAGAAAACCATTCCCTAGAACACTTCAATGCGGAAAAGCTTCCAGATCTCTTGAGGACTAGAAACATTTTTTTAAAAAAACTCCAGAAACATGGGAGCCTCTAGTACCCAAGGGTATCTCATGAAGGTTAAGCATTGGGACTAGAAGCATGTTCCAAATCCCTAGGTACCAGCATCAAATCGTTACGATGCCATCCCTGCTGAAAGGCAGAGTCAGCTCTGCTTCCAGTGCCCTTTGACGAAAGAAGCTGCGGCAGCTACAGGAGATGCCCAGGTGCCTTAAAGACAAGATCAGGCTGCCCCCACCTCTCAAGTCAAGGGGAACTCCAAGAATTGCTCATTTTTCGCTGCCCAGGATGTGGGAGGTCTAAGGGCGGTATCCAGCTAGGTGCTACTCAGAGTAGACCCATTGAAATTAATGGATCCCAGTTAGTCATGTTAATTATTTTCAGTAAGTTGCCTTAACATAGACTAGATTGACTATGAATGCAAGAGTCCTCCTTGAAATCCCTGAAATGAATGCGAGAGATCTTCCTGAAAGGCACAGTTGGGGCTTTGTGCTGCCAAGCTCAACATCCAGCGATTTCCCCTTTTCTCAGACCTTATTTGGCTTTTGCACTGAAGCTGGGAAATCCCCCCCCCCCTAAATCCTCTTTCTCATGTGTTGGCTGCTGCTCAACAGGAGAGGAAGCTCCTTTCTGCACAGTTGCAAGAGATGAGAGAGCAGAGGTTGAACCTCTTCCAGAAGAGAGATGAGATTGACGAGCTGGAAGGTTTCCAGCAGCAGGAGCTGGCTAAAGTCAAGCACATGGTGAGCTTTCCCAAGGGGCTGTCTTGCTTGGGGCAGGGCAGCTAGGCCAGATCTCCAGGCCCTCCTGTGCAACATGATCCAGAAGCCTAGACCTCCAGGTCCTAGTGTATATATTGCAGCTAATTCTCATCTCAAGCCATTCTGAGTGGGAGTCTCGGTTTGAGATTGGAATTATTGGCAGACAAGAACAGGGATAATTTGTCGAGTGAAGGAAGTGAAGAGTGTTTGTTGAAGTGAAGAGAGTTTCCGAAAAGCACTGAGCTTATTCAGCAGTTCATTCCCAGTAGCACCCGGGCCTTTCCTTTTTGTTTCCTTGCCAAGTATAAAAACCAGTTAGTTACACATACTTTAAAATATTCATAATTAACAGGGTGGTATTCAGTGCTAGACCTGTTCAGAGTTGAGGTTAATAGGTACAACTAACTTAGGTTCATTAGTTTCACTGGGTCTTCTTTGAACAGGACTTCGTTGACTACAACCCGCAGTAAAGCAATCCCGTTAAAACATATAAAATGTAGGCTTGCTGTTGCGAGTGCAAGTGTCGTCCCAGGGTTTGTCCTAGGGCGTGTGGGAGGTAATTGGCGCCTCCTCTTGAGCCACCATTTCTGCATGCGACTAGTTGACGGAGCTTTTGGGTTCTGCTAGAAAAGAAAGCAGATCCCACAAGACTGGAGTCGGCCCACTCCAGTTCTAGGGCATCTGGTTCCCCTGTCTTGTTCTTCTCTTCCATGCTTCTCCCATCTCCAAATGTTACTGACCCTCACATGCCAGGGATAGCCAACATGGTGCCTTCCAGATGTTGTTGAACTACATCTCCCAGCAAGCAAGGCCAGTGGTGAGAGGTTTTGTACCAGCAACATCTGGAGGGCATCACATTGGCTACCCCGGTGATTCTCCAAGGTAGGGGCTGAGATGTTCCCTCTGCCTCAAGAGGGTCACCTGACTTGTGTCCGTCTGTTGTGGTTTATTTGCTTTCTTTCTTTAAACCTCCAGCTTTTGAAGAAGGAAGAGTCGCTGGCCCGGATGGAGCAAGAATTGGGAGCCTCCACACAAGAGCTGACGTCTGCCCGAGAGGAACTGCAGGCCTCCCGTGCCTCGTCCTCGCGCCTGGCTGCCGAGCTGCAACAACTACGGAAGCAGCACGTGGACCTGGAAGCAGAGAGGTGAGCCTAGGAAGCTGCCTTAAACTGAGGCGGACCATTGGCCATTCTAGCTAAGTGCTGCCTGCACTGGCTGGCAGCGGCTCTTCAGGGTTTCAGGCAGGAGTCTCTCCCAGCCATACCTGGGGATGCCGGAGATTGAACTTGGGACCTTCTGCATGCAAGGCAGGTGCTCTGCCACTGAGCTACGGCCCTTCCCCAAAAGGGGGGAAATGATGTTTTGTTTGAGCCCTCTGGGTGCCTTGTCTGATGCAGGCCTAAACTAGTGGGCATCGCTGTGAGGACAGGAAGCTGGACCACATGGGACACTGGCCTGATCCAGCAGACGGTCTCTTCTTATGTCTTATGTTCCTCTTGCGTGTTTATTTGAAAGCAGTCATAACCTCCCTAATATTTTAAAAAAATTACAGCCGCCCCCAATCGAAAACCAAATAAAACAGCAGCATAAAGGCATATAAAAAAACTCAAACGAAACAGGAATTCAGAAGATCCAAACGCATAAAACAGGGTCCGATACTACGGGTCAGGGAAAGCCTGAAAGCAAACAGATCTGCCTTTGCAAGACGTCTGAAGCCGCAGATGGCTGCTGCTTCACGTATGGCAGAGGGAGGGGCATTCCATAATGCAGGGGCAAGAGCAGAAAACGCCCATTTTGGGGGTTACCGGCCTATGCCAATTCTGTAGGGCGCAGTGCCGGGAACAGAATTCCCCCAGCCAACCCCTAAGTGATCTTGCAGGTCTGTATAGGGGTAGGCTACCTTTTGGGTCATCTGGTTCTGAGTTGTTCAGGGGCTTATATGTTAACAACAAAGTCTCGAATATGGCCTGGTATGAGGATATAGGGATGTTTGGGGTGAGGGGTCTGTCTTGGCCAAGGATGCCAAACCCCACCCCCAAGGCTTGGCTGGGGATAACCTTAGGACAAGGTTAGGGAGCCTGTGGCCCTTCAACTCCCAACATTCCTGACGGGTGACCAGGCTGGCTAGGGCGGATGGCTGTTGGGAGTCCAAGAACGGCTGGAGGGCCACAGGTCACCCACCCTTGCTCTAAAGGGGAAAAAATAAAAGCACCCCCATCCACTTGAGGCAGGCAGGGGGACACCAGCATACATCTCTGGTGGAACAGGAAGCCACCATCTCGTTTCAGGTCCAAACGAACAGAGCGGAACTTCTGGATCAGGCTGGGTGGGGGGATCCCGTGGCCTTCCAGGTGTTGTTGGGCTCCCAACTCCCATCATCCCTGACCATTGGCCGTGCTGTCTGGGGCTGGTGGGAGATGTAGTGCAACACCATCTAGAGGACACCATGTTGCCGATCCATGACCTATGGCCTGCAGCTTAAATTTCTTCTTTTTTTTCCTTGGTCACTCAGGGACGAGCTCATAGATGCCGAGGAGGGTGCGGAAAGCAAGATCACCACCCTGGAGCAGCGAAACCATGATCTCCAAGCCTACATTCAACGACTGTCGGTGGATTTGCAAAATGTAAGCTGGGCAGTTGTCTTCTCTCTCTCTCTCTGCCCCCAAAGGTTCCCCCCATCTCGCCTACATGCTTCATGGCAAACCCAGGTTTCCGTACCGGTGGCATGATGTGCGAGTTGGCCCTTAAGCAACAGCCAGTGGTTGAATTCTCAGGTAGGCAGACGTCACAGTTCCTCCAAGACAACTGCCGAGAGAACCTCGCCGAGACCATACCCTCTTTGAAATCTGATGGGAGACATAAGTTCAAAGGGCGATTCTCTTTGCAGAAGTTGCACTCATGAGCCTTTCCCTCCAGAGTTCCAGGACTTTGGAACTCATTGCCAAGGGAGCCCCTGCTGGTCTTGTCTGTGATGACCTTCCACTGGCAGGCAAGGAGGTTTTTACAGTGTAGCATAGTGGTTAAGGTGTTGGACTACCACCTGGGAGACCAGGGTTCGAATTCCCACACAGCCATGAAGCTCACTGGGTGACCTTGGGCCAGTCACTGCCTCTCAGCCTCATGAAAACCCTATTCAGAGGGTCGCCATAAGTCGGAATCGACTTGAAGGCAGTACATTTACATTTATTTGGCCCATAAGTTGACTTGCCTGCCACCCTGGTCTCCTTTGAGAAGCAGGGCAGGATACCACTTTAATAAAAATATTGGGCTGTATCCAGCTAAATTCTACTCGGGAGTAGACCTATTAAAATGAATGGAGCCAAGTTAGTCATGCCCTTTAATTTCAATGAGTCTACTCTGAGTAGTACTAAAGTTGGATACAATTCACTGAAATTACTTTTAGGTGGTTCGTTTTGTTTTATTGGCGATTTGCCTGCTTTGTTCTTCGCTTCTTCTTGTTCTGTAACATTGGATGTTTTATTGCATGTTTTCGTTCTTCTGCCTTGTTGCCGTCAGCCGTCTTGAGCACCGTTCGGTGTAAAGGCAGGAATGTAAATCCCAGGAAACAAATAAAATATCTTCTAGGCTCAGGTTGCAGCCTCTGGTTGTGAAAAGCGGCTGGGGGCGTTGCAGGGAGAACACGAATCTCTGAAGCTGGAATACGAGCAGCACAAGCAGAAGGTACCAACCTGGAGGTCCCCAGAGTTCTCTGGGAAGAGGGGTTGATTGCTAAACCACTCTGGAAATTGCGGGGATGGGGATCTCCTAACAACTCTGCTGAGAGTTCACAAATTACACTTCCCAGGATTCCTTGGGGGAAGCCATGTCTGTTTAAAGTGGAATAATAGTGGAATAAATGCATGGGGTGGCCATAGTTTGCTCTTCCTGCTCAGATCCAGTTGTGCTGGCTCAGCCTCTCATACATTGAACCCCCTCCCCCTCAATGCACACACTTCCATTTCATTAGATGTCAGGATTGGATGCCCACCCTCCTACCTGTTCTGAACAGAGAAAGTGCAAAGAATTTTTCTCTGTGACTGAGCCCAGCAGCGGCTGGCATAGGTGGTGCTTGGGAGACATAAATGGATTCCCCCAAGCTGAAGTTCAAGTTGAGGGGACCGCTTGCCTAAACAAGGGCATCTTTAAGAGCCGGTGAAATGCCAATACTGACGGGGCCTTTTGCATTTCAGCCCAGCGGCCCCCCCAAAAAGGTTGGTGATTCCTGACAGAGATGACGTGTGTGTTGCGGGCACACCTGTGCTGTGTTCGTGAAACCAGTGCATCCTGTCAAAACCATTTCCCATAATTCCACAGCAAGTCTCAAATGTGACAGAGAGTGCCATTTTTTAAGTCTCGCTGCCCTTTTCGGTTCCGGGTTGATGGTGGCCACTGAAGTACCTCGAAAAAGGGTGGGTTGGGGGGGAGTTGCAGCTTTAAACATCCAGCTTCAAAGGGTGAGGTGAGAGAGTAGGGCCGCTTGGGAAACCGCCCCTCTTGGGCTTTGCGAAAGGGAGGAAGGCTGTCCCACCCACCACCCTGCCACCTCCGGTCAAGGGTAGGAGGGCAGATCCCATGTTCTTGCTGTGGGAAAAAGTTTGTGTTGGCTGAAAGCTTCCCCTGACGACTGACCACGGGGCAAACAACGTGTGTCTCCTTACAGATGATTGTCGAGGTGGAGGAGAAAAGCCAGCTTGCGGGCCACTTACAGGAGAAAGTGGCCACTCTGGAAAAGCGCTTTGAAGGGAACCTCTCTGGCGACGAGCATGTTCGGGAGTTGCTCCGGGAGGTGCGTGCGGGCTCCCGCTGGTGATGTGCGGAAAGAGTGATGAGGGTGCTTTGCTGAGGACATCCCTGCCTTCGGGCCCCTTCCCCACAAATCTTAGAATCATAGAATAGTAGAGTTGGAAGGGGCCTATAAGGCCATCAAGTCCAACCCCCTTCTCACGCATGCCAATATTTCTCAATCTGCGGGATGCCCTTCAGGGCTGGGTGCCTCCCTCGCGGAGGCTGCCACAGTTTCCCACTTCCCAGTAAAATGCCGTTTGTCTCTCCAAGAGATCATTGGCAGTGTGGCATGCTTCTGTGTGGCCAGCCATGCCCTCCTTTGCCATACTCCATTCCTACCACACACCCTGGACAGTCAACATTCAATGGTCACTGAGCATGCTCAGTCATCATTGGGCTGTTTTGAAGGGGTTGTGTTTCTCTTCCTTAGGTTGTCTTTCTGTGGATTTTGTTGGTAGTTCTGTAACCCTTGAGGTTCCCCTAACCCTACTGATATCTCCCCCCCCCCGGTGTGAGGATGGTATTGTTTTGGTTTACATCAGCAGTGACACTCTTTTATTTATTTTTTATTAAATTAATATCCCACCCTTCCCCAGAAGGAGCTCAGGTGTCAATACAAGTGATTTAACACCAAAAAATCTTTACAAATTCGCCTCTGAACATTGGATAAAGAGAGAATGATGGAGGCAAGACCTTTTGGCTCCTTCCTAGTGCAGCATGGGCTAATGATGCTTCCTTGCAGGGAGTGGCTTTCGGAAATCTGGCAGCGTAGGCTCAGTCCACTCTGGATGTAGAACATGGTCTCTTCCGATAGATAGGTCACCGAATGTGAGTGGGCGGCAGGTGGGCTGCCCGTTCTGGTTGGCCTTAAAATATAAGAGGTCAAGGTGAATTCAGTTCAGCTCTCTCATTGTCCTCTCTTGGTTCTGGTTTAGCGAGACTCTGATATAAGGAGTGGTGTGCCTCAGGGCCAAAAGTGGCCCTCTGGGCCTTCCTTTCTGGCCCTTGGAACTCTCTCCAGGCCACACCCCTTCCTTGCCTCTGCTTTGCATCCTGGTTGTTTTTGTATGGCTGCAAGATAGATAGAGGTGTGTAGTACGAGCTTTTGCATACCACCCAGGAGCAGTAAATACTGTGAAGAGTCTGCTTGTCTGGTGTTGGACTGGATTTTTCACTCTTTAGCTGCTGCCTTTTCCAATTCTGTTACGGTTTTGGTGGGAGACTTTGACGATGCCCATGTAGGAAATGACTCCTTAATTATTCCCTGTTTAGTTCATATGGTTGCTGCTGTTTTGTAACGTGTTTTTATTTATTTGTTTATTTTTAAGATTGGTTACCTGCCCTTCAACCGTGAGGTCCCAGGGCCAGTTAGAATGAGTGGGAAATGCCATGTTAAAACAGATACAAATCAATACAATTTTAAAAGGCATGAAACCTTTCTAGAATGGAACAGAGCAATATACTTTTTATTATTTGATGTGTGTGCGTGCACACTCATTATATCTTATTGACTGTAAGCCGCTTTGAGGGTCACAGTGTTGTAAAAATGTGGTGTGCCTAAATGCCCTAATATTAACAGTACTAGTAGTCATGGACAGTTTCTATTCTCTCCAGAAAAGTGCTCTGGAGCAGCGACTGGAGGAGGCGAGGCAGCAACTTTCGGCTGCACGGACGAGCCACGTGGAGAGCGTGAACCTCTTGGAGACTCAGGTCGGCTGGGCAGAATTTGCTCTTGGTGCTGAGTGGGCAATGCATTATGACGCTGATACCTCTTGGGGGATTCCTCTTGGTTTGGCCTAGCCAGCGGGTTCATTTGGAGGGGCTTTCCTCTCCTGGTTTTCAGTACCATTCCTCTGCCCTGGAACACGATGATGAGCACGTGCAGAGTGCTGTTCCTTGACCTCTGAGTAACTGCAACCAACCTTTTACTTATGTGGGGTGGAGGACTTTCAGGGCAAAGAGGCAGCCTTTCTAGGCCTACAGGATCTGTTCAGAAATTTTAAAACAGATTGTTGATCTAAGCCTTTGTTTCAGGAGGGAGGGGTGTGTGTGTGCCAGGAAGACAGACAGATAAATCCTTCCCTTCTCTTGTGAGCTGAAGCCGATGTCCAGGAAAAGAAGGGCTGTGCCATTTTGGACTGCTGGGGTGGGTGGGGATCACATCTTTGAACACTCCTCTACATAATCGCCCTTATAGGCTCCTTCTGCGCTCATCGCTGATCACTTGTGTTGCATCCTAGATTGACAAACTGAACTGCCAATTGGCGGAAGGGCAGGAGTGCCTGAGCGCACATGAGGAGCTTGTGCGGAGCCTCCGGGAAAGCGGTTTGCAACAGGTAGCGGCTGCCGCGTGAGCCACATTCCTCTTTCCCTTTCCCCGTGTGGCAGTGGCTGACAGGTGGTGGCACTGGCGGTGTGCATGTGAGGTGTCAGAAAGTTCTCTTGAGCAGATGGTTTTTTTTTGTTTCGTAGTTGAAAGATCTTGAACGAGCCCTCGAACTTGCCAACGAGGCAACGGCAAAAAGTAAAGAAGACCTCGAGGAGAGAGAGCTGCAGATCCAAAAGTTGGTGAGTCCACGCTAGTCTGGCTTGTGCCAGTGTTTTCCAGGATGTGAAGTGGAAGGAAAATACTTAAAAGAGCCCCCGTCCTCCTTCTGAGCACCTGCAGAGTTGGTGCAATATCAGAACTCGACTCTTTCTCTCTCTTTCCTCCCTTCTTGGCAGCAAACGGACCTGGACCTGGAGAGGACCCAGTCACAGGAGGGCCTCTCTGCGGTGCAGCTTCAGTGCACGGAGCGCGTCAGGAGGCTGGAGGAGGAAGTGGCGTCCCTGGAAGCTGCACAGGAACTGGAAAGGACGGCCGCCCAGCGTAAGATGGTGAGCCCTGCTCTCTTCTTCAGAGCAACATTCGGGCCTCCCTCGCCGATTTGCTGCCTGGGGAAAGAAACAATCAAAGCAAAGTTCTGCAGCCTGTATACAGATTATGCAAATTGAGCTGTTTTGCGTAATTCTTGTGTTGCTTGGCGTGAAGGAGAGGCTAGGCAATCGAGCCCCTCTCTGGAGCACCTCTCTGGCTTCTGAGCTTTCAGCAGGCATCGCTCACACCCTTTCAGGCTTGTCTTTGAAAGGAGTAGGATCTTATTTTTTTAAAACGAAAGCCTCTCAGGAAGCTTAATTTTTCTTCTGTGTTCCTGTGGGATTGTGGCATTCACATAGACTTGGCTTCCCTCTGTTGTGCGTGGTCTGGAATCTCAATAAGCACGCCTGACTACCCACACAATGTGATGTGGCTTCACGTTGATGCCACACATTTAAAGCTCACGGCTTCCCCCAAAGAATTCTGGGAACTATAGCTTGCTCCTCACAGAGCCACGATTCCCAACACCCTTAACAAACTACAGTTCCCAGGATTCTTTGTGCTTTAAATATATGGATGGCGTGGAGCTAGGCTGCAGCTCTAGGGGGGCTGTTTTGAAATAAGACAATAATTGTCTTACATAGGGGTGACTTAATGTTGACCCTGATTAGTCACTTAACGCTGGCGTTCCCCAGTGGCAGAATCAGTGATGTCATGGAACGTAGAGCACATGAGCAACGGGACTGAATGCCTCGCGTGCGCTTCTGTTATTGAGTCAAAAAGGCCATTTGGATAGGCTGGAAACTTCACAGAAGGGCCTTTGAACTGAAGCAGCTATACATTGCCAGGGAAGGGGTCCAGAGGCGGAGCGATAATGTCTTATCTCCAAGCCTGTTTGCTTTGAATTATCTACCTGGATCTTGTCACTGATTTTTATAGACTTTGTCTACCCCAACCTGTCATTAAGGTTCTGAGAAAGGTGGTATTACTTCATTCTCACAGTAACCCTGTGAGGTAGGGCGCTACTTTCCCGTGTGAGGCAATGGAATGGAGGGTGAGCGAAGACCTGCCTGAGGTCAGCTGGTGAGTCTTGGCCTTGAAGAAGAATTTGAACCCAGACGGTTCTTATCCAGCTAACAACACATGGAGAAATGAAGGCAGCATTTTGCCAGAATAAAGCAACCCTGCAGCCGTATAGCGATTTCCCTGGATCTTGACCAAGCAGCCCTGCGTTTGTTCGTTTTTTCCATTTAGAGCCAACTGGAAAAAGAAAATGAAGAACTCAAAGGCCAATGCAGAGACTTAGAAAGCTCCTTAAGGCAGCAAGAATCTGAATCGGAACGACTAAAGGTATCTCTGCTCTGAATACCAGCCACCTTCAGCCTGTTGGAAACTGGTGTCCTGCCAATGGGTCTGCCTTTTCAGGTCAAGCAAAGGCTACACTGCTGGTGTTCCTGCTTATATAGTAACAGCAACTTCATTCTCTGAGCGTGGGACCCTTTGTTGTTGCAATGGCACCATCCACACACAAGAGGGAGCAATATCAGCATTTTTGAGGAGCTCCGAAGACTTGTGGAAGAACGCAAAGGGGTGGGGGGGTTGAGGGGGAACTATAAAAGGGGTTTGTGGGAATCCTAACTGCCCGCCCAGTAAGTACTGAGCACGCTCGGGCGGGGGTTGGGGGGACAAAAAATGGAGTTTCCGGGAAAAGGAAATGGTGGGCTAGAACAGGACCATTTTGTTGCAGGTCCCACTTGTCTTGTTTTTTTTTTTTTTTTTTAGGATTTTTGTTTGCAAATGTGTAACAGAAAGAAGGGAGGGGGAGACTAAAAGCATCACCAGCTGACAGTAACAATAAGGATATCCCATCAGCTCTGATTTAAACATAGACATTAATATAAGCACTCCATGTGGCCCTCGGAGGGATGGCAAGGGGGAAATGTGGCCCTCGGAGCCAAAAAGCTCTCCCGCCCTTGTTACAGGTGATCACCAATCCTTAAAACACTTCACAAACTGAGATTTCTGCTTTCCATTTATATCTTCTTTCTTGACCAGCTTTTGTCTCCATTCTTAAGGATGATTGTAGGGAGAAACTGGACCCTGATCAGCCCCTTCATCTTCCCATGTTTGGGGTCTGGAAGGCAGTTTGCCCAGATAAAATAGGCTACGGCCCTAGTTGGGAATGTGCCCCCCCACTGCTTCCCATGCCTTTTTGTCATTCTGAATTCTCCATTCTCTAACCCCAGGATTCTTGCTGCTTTGCAGGCGGAATTGAACAGTAACGTCGAAACTGCCAAAGCCCTGGAGGAGACACAGAAGCAAAGAGAGCAGCAGCTGCAGGTGGAGGTGTGCTTACTGCTCTGCTGCCCCCTTATGGGCGGAGGCTGCCTTGCCCTCAGGATCGGTCACTGCAGGAGGGCCGCGTCTGAGACATCTCGCTTTCGGAACTGGCTGGCTGGGCGACCCTCGCCACAGCCATTTGGCGTATTAATGTCAGCATAACCAAAGGAAAGCAATTAGTCTTGTCCTGCCAAGAATGTCCTGGCAATCAGACGGTGATGGGGAAACATTTTGGAAATGGGCAGGAAGTCTCGCTAACAGCTGAGACGGCAGAAGCGATGCCTCTGTCTCCGCTCTGCTGTTCTGGGTCAAAGCCGTCTGCCCCAATTTAACTGTTCCCGAGTGATTTTGGTGACTAGGGAAAGTGTTCTTCTGAAAGGTTCTACGTCTCCTCCACTTTCCAAGTGGTTTTGCACCTGCCACCCACTGTTCGTGAGGGCAGCTGTGTTTGGGCAGCTCTTTCATCCAAGGCAGTGGGTTGTCTTTTTTTGGCCAAGGGCTTGTACTGCTGTGAAAGCCGAGATCCTCCCAACAAGAGGCAGCCCATCTGCGGGGAGGCTCTGAAAGGAGTTTAGCGTTTGGTCCTATTTAACCAGTTGCATATTTCTGTAGTGCCAGCAGGGTTGCCAGGTGCTGTGTACAAAGCCTGGGAATTGGAGGCTCTTACTCGGCAGATTCAGCGTCAACGTCAGGGGGGGGAAAGAGGCATGGGAAGATACATTGGGTTCAGGCAGGATCAGGATTATTCGGGCTTGAGGGGAGGCTTGGGGGGGGAGAGAGAGATAAGGGCAGATGGTCTAAATGAGGCTGAGCTTGCAAGGGTAGCGGGAAAGGCATTGCCAGTTCACATGAGCATTTGAATTTCTTGCACCTCGCTGTGTGTCAAGGTGAATTCAGGGGATCAGGGAACTTGGAATTCGGCCTTACAATTTAGATCCAAAGGCAAAGAACCGAGAGCAGGAGGAGAATAGCTGTGGATGAAGCCCATGGTGCAAGTGCTTAAAAGCCAGGGCTGATGGGAGTTGTCTTCCAAAACATCTGGAGTGCACCGGGTTGGCAAAGGCTGGCTTAAGCATTTTTGTGCAGCACTATAATAGCTACGTTCTGCAGTTGTTCTCATGCTTCTGCTTGCATAAACAGTTGCACCAGCTTCGGCACAATCTCTGGCTATAGTCCCGTCCCCCCCGTCCCCCGCTTCTTCTACAGCACCCAAGTGCCAAGTGCAAAATGGCCCTTTGTTGAGCTCATTCCTCTCTCTGGCGTGTGTGTGAGATTGGAGAGAGCAGTTTAAGTCAATGCCAGTTGAGCCAAGTGGTGATAGGCGATGTTCACTGTTCAAAAGCATGGGCTGGAAGCTAGATCCTGTAATAGCCTGGCCCCCTTTTTTTCTGGTGGCTTAGCTTGCCGATCTGACCTCGCTGTTGAAGGAGAAGGACCTGCTGATTGCCGAGAAAACGGAGAGGCTTCAGACAGAGGAGGAAGAGCTGAAGCGCTTCAGGCAAGGTGAGGCCTAGCAAGGCTTTGATGCTTCATTCACTGCTGGTATAGTGGGTGATGTGACCTCTCCAGGGCTTGGACCGTTGAGGGCCTACGAGAGCAGGGAATTTCCCATCGCCCCTCATTGGCCAGGCTGGCTGGGGCTGATGGGAGTTGTAGTTCGGCAACATCTGGAGGGCCAAAGGGTCCCCATCCTTGATGAAGCCCTCCAGATCATGGTGTTGATGATGGACTCCAAACTCCCATCAGCAAGGCTGGCTGCGTAGCTGATGGGAGTTTGGAGTCCAATGGTACCTGGAGATCCACAGGTTAGAAGAAGAGTGTGGGTGTGTAGGATGTGTAATAAAAACTTGTGGGTCTTTCAAGAGTCAGTGTGGTGTAGTGGTTAGTACAGGGATGGGCACCCTTTGGCCCTTGTGCAGTATGTGACCCCTGGACTAATTTCATATTCCACCCTGCTGCTTTTGATTTTGTCTGCCCCAGGATAGACAACCCCAAGGGATTGTGGTCCTCGGCAGAAAAAATGTTCCCCTTCCTTGGGCTACGGTTCATCCCCACGTGGCCATGAATCCTATACCTGTCGCTCCCTCTCTTAGCCTATCTACCTCACGGGGCTGTTGTGAGGATAAAATTGGGGGAACTCTACTCAGCTCCTGGGGCCAAATGCTTGATAATGAACGACTGCCATGCTTGTTGACTGGAAGCTGTGCCCCTTTCTCCTCCGAACTGGGTCTCTGCTGTGCCCCTTTCTGCCAGGCCACGATGCGCTTCTCCTGCAGACGCACCAGTTGCAGTCCAGCCTTGAACTGTGCCAGCAGCAGGCCACGGAGAGGGACGCTGCAGCAGAGAAGCAGATGAGCGCTTTCCAGGTGCAGCTGCAGGACCAGCAGGCGCGCCTGTTAGCCAGCGAGAAGCAAGTACGCAGCGGTGCCTTCGGCTGTGGGCTCTTCACCTGAGGGTTCTTCTCTTCGGTGCCTAGACCAGCGGTGGGGGACTTCCGGCCCATGGGCCTCCCCATTTGGCCAAGCCATGCCCACCAGGGTCTTAGGGGGGTGGCTAAGACCCCTTGCTTTTTTGGGGAGTGGGGTACCAGCAGGGTTCCTACAAGCCAATCAGCATGAAAGGGGGAGTGTGTGAGCCGCTGAGATGAGTCTTCTAACATGCTTCCTTGTCCTTTCCTGCTGATTGGAGCCAATCAGAATGAAAGGAAGTGAGTCAGTCACTAAGAAGACTCTTCTCCGCAGCTAACACCTCTTTCATGCTGATTGCCTCCTAGGGGTGTCTGTGGTTGTGGGAGAAGGCAGGATCTCATTCTCAACCCCATAGTCAGAGCCACGCGCCCTCCTTTTTTACTAACATGAAGGGACCCTTGTTGCTACACTACGGCCTGTACCTGGTATCATTAGGGGGAAATGGGGCCCTGCCCCATTAACCTCAGCCAGCCCTCCTACATGGCACTGGCTGCCAGTCTCAGGGTTGCCCATATAGAATTCAGCACGGAGGCAGATGGGGTGATGGAGTTGGCTCCGACTCCACCTACCGTTGGTGGTTACCAGCCACCACTGCGTTATATGCAATGACAGGTAAAGATACATCTCCCTGTCGATAGCAGGGTTTGTGGTGCTGCCAGTCAATTGACGGACAGCTCTTGTAAAGCTGAGTGTCTTTGCGTGCATGGTTTGATTTCGAACCATGCAGGCAAAGGCAAACAGGTTGTCTGGTATCATGTGATTTGACAGGTGCCCCTGTCAAAGCCCATTGGCCGGATCCTGTTCCCCATGCCTGACCTAGACATCTTCCTGGCCTGCAGTGTATCCACTTAAAAGAACTAGAATTACATCTGCCCAAGAGACTGGAGATCTGCTGGTTCAGAGGCAGGATCCCTCTTGAATACCAAATCGATCCAAGCTGTTAGAACTGATCTTTTACTTTTTAGATGACTTTAAAAGAGGATTCGATCAATGCATGGAGGACAGGATCTATCGGAGTTCACTCACCATCATGTCTATAAGGAACCTACCAGTTGACTGAGCAGGTTCATGCTCTGCTTCTGGGCTTCCCAGAGACATTAGGTTGGTCGCTGCGGTGGGCAGGATGATGGCTTAGATGGAGATTTTGGTCTGCTGCGCCAGAACTGCTGTTGTGTTCAGTGCTGTACTGCATTAGATTGGCCATTGGGTCTAGCTCCATATGAAGGAGTTCTGTGCATCTTACAAATAGGACTGCATATTGCGATTCCACAAGAGCTCAGAAAAGCTGCAGAATGTAGTATTGGGCACAGAGTTCAGAATCCCAAGAGTCTGCTTCCCTTAAAAAAAAAAAAATAAATCCAGGCCTTATGGATATAAAACTCATACTTGAAAGCATGTGGCCAGTGCCTGATGAAACCTCAGGCTGCTATGTAAGATTTCCATGCCCTGCAGAAGCCAAACAAATTTATGCAAATACACCTGGAAACTTGCATGATTGGGTTTCTGCAGCACAGAACTTTCTTTTTGAAGGTTCAGCCTCCTTTTGATCCGTTTTGAGATGTCAGCGCAGCCTTCTGACCTCCTTGCAGCTGGGTGCAGTCGTTGCTTCTGTGGTTTTGCTGCTGGCTCATCTACCCTCCAGCCCACCCACGCACCACCCCTTCAGCTTGCCCGGACTTTCTGCAGCTGCTCTGAACTTGCTAAGATCCCCACCTTTTTCTTCTTCTTCTTTTTTTGGCCTCCTGCCAGGTTGCTACATTAGAACTGTCATCTGCAGCCCTGAAAAAGCACTCAGGTCCCCCTGAAGATGGCGAAGCCGAGCCGAATGGGGAGGTGGCAGTCACAGACGTCATCCAGCTACAGAAGGGAAACAGAGACCTGGAGCAGCAAATCGCAGAGAAGAACAAGGTGTGGCTCCAGCTCTTCAGGAGCCCCTCTTCTACTCCCCCCCCCCAGCGTTTCTGATCCATCAACTCGTCTTGCTCACTTCTCTAGCTCAGCACGGCCACCATCAGCCCCCAGGGTGCTATTTCTTCTTCTCAGAAGAGGGTCCTTATTTTCACTATGCCCCCATTTGCACCTTATGTTGAAAGTGCTCTTTTACCACTTTTAAGCAGTTCTGGGTTTCCCCAAAGAATCCTGGGACCTGTAGTTTGTTATGGGTGCTGAGAGTCGTTAAGAGACTCCTCTTCCCCTCAAAGAGCTACAATTCCCAGAGTTCCTTGAGAAGAGGGATTGATTGGTCAACTGCTTGGGGAATTATAGCTCTGTGAGGGGAATGGGGGCTCTCCTAACAACTCTCAGCACCCTTAGCAAACGACGGTTCCCAGGATGCTTTGGGGGAAGCCAGGACTGTTTAAAGTGGTATGAGAATGCTTTAAGCGTAAGGTACACATGGGGACCCTGCGTTCGTTTGGAAGTCACTTGATTTATCTTATGCAAGGATTAATTCAGCTGCAAGCAAGAGTCCCCAGGTAATGAGGGCCTCTCAGAGAGCCTCTGATTGTGGGCTAACAACTCTGTAAACAATACTTGTGGGGTGGGTGGGCTTTAGAGATCTCTGCATATGCAGTGCGACCCATAAATATTTAAGCAAACATCCAGGCACTCTGGAGAGTATCCAGTGTTAGTCTTACTCAGACTAGACCCATGGAAATTGATGGACGTCTCTAACTTAGGGACATAAATTCCAGGAGATCTCCTCTGTGTAGAACCTGGCTGACTACAGCCCACTGGAAATTAGACCCTCTGAAATTAATATACCTAAGTTAGTCAGGTTTTACCATTTCAGAGGGGAGGACTAACGTTGGATCCTGGCTGGTGATGTGGGGTGGAAAGATATATATGTATATATACACAAAACACAACCGCCACACCTGAACAGGTAAAGCAGCCTCTTGGCACTGTTTTGAGTGTCTTGAGAATACCTGCAATGTCTTCTCTGCACAAGGAAGACAAGACGCCCTTAATAAGAGGGCCTGTTTGATTCTCAGTCTTGTTTAGGTGGCAGCTACTCAAAGGGGACAGAAGGTTGGCCCTCCCCTTCCTGCATAAATGAGACAGCAACGTTGACTGGCAGCCAGCATGTCTCTCTTGTCCCCACCTTGCCCCAGCGTGCTTTTTCAAGGTGGTCCAATTATCACAATGGACTCCTCAGTAGCTTTTATTGATAACCAGGCCTCTGAGCTGAAGTTCTCTTCCCCATCCTTTCTCCTTTGGCAGATGATAAAACAGCTGCAGCAGAGAATGACAGAGCTAAAGAAGACCTTGCAGAAAGAACTGGTGAGCATGACGATCCGCTTGTCTACCGGTGTGAATGCACACTCTTGGCTTATTAGAGGGGCAACAACTGCACAGTTTGGTGGTGGAAGCAGACCAGTTTCCTGAGGATGTTGACTTTTGGATTTTAATTGTAAAGACAAGTTTCTCTTTCCTATGGAAGGGAAGATATGCCTGCTGACATTTTGGAAGCCAGAGCAGCGGCTGAATATTCTGTGTTTCTGGATTGGAACAAGCAAAACTGGGATATATGATCCACATAGTCAGCACTTGGGTGTGAATAGAGCAATACTGGAGAAGAGAGATGGATGCCAGGACGCCCAGTTTGCATAGTTAACGCAAGTTGCTAGATTCCCCTTTCTCTTCATGTAGGATCCGAGAGAGTGGCGCGTGCATTTGCTCCTTGCCAAAGAGTTTGCTCTCCAGGAAGGGTTGGAGAATGGCATGGTGAGAGGTCTGTGCTTTAGAAGGGCTGCAGGTGTTGGCTTTGCCTGCCTCTCTAATCTAGCACTGTTTTCTTTTGTCCCTTTCAGAAAATTCGACCCGATGGTGAGGTCCCTGAAGTGCCCACTGCTGCCTTGACTGTGACAAACAACTCAGATCTGAATGACTCTCGGGAAATAAACTTTGAGTACCTTAAGCACGTGGTGCTAAAATTTATGTCCTGCCGGGAATCAGAGGTAAGAAAAGCATGCTTTGCTGGGGATGCTGTCTTAACTTGTTCTCATTTCCACAGTTTTCTTTTCTGTGAGTCAACACGGCGGGGGGTGAGGGAAGAGTTCCGTGCAACTTCCAGTGAAGCTGAATCAAATGTGAAAAGAAATTCAGAATAAGCACATCTGAATGTTGCCTCCATCTTAATGGGAGGGTCTACACCAGGTGTACAGAACCTACGACCCTCCAGATGGCTGAACTACAATTCCCATCAACCCTAGCAAGTATGGCCAGGAAGTCAGTACCTCAGCAGGAAATCTGCAACCAAGGTAGCCCAGAATGGAATGTAGAATAGAAATGCTAGGGAAGTGGCAAGCATCTTTCTCAAGCTAGCTGGCCCTACCTCGGTGATCAGATCTGTAAGGCTTGCCTAAGATGATCCGTTGTGACTCGGTGGCTGTTGCGTTTTAGGCATTCCATCTGATCAAAGCTGTGTCTGTGTTGCTAAATTTCTCTCAAGAGGAGGAACACATGCTCAAGGAAACCTTGGAGTATAAGGTAAGACTTCATCAGAACTCTTACTATGAATTCACTTGTGCATCTTCGTCACCTGATGATTGCCATATCAAGGGGAACGCTTGTATGTGTGAAACATGTCATGCGTCTATATGCCAGAGATGGGTGAAGCTTTCATTGCAGCATCTCCAGCACAGGCCCTGTGTGGATCTTCCTTTTTAATCTGGAGGTCAGCTGCAGAGATAATAACGTTCACAGGGTACACGAGTAGATATACAAGCTCAGGCCTGTTTCGAACATGCTTGTGAATTGCTGCTTCTGTGTCATACAGGGTTACCTAGATTCTGGGCTTTGTTCTGATTTTAAATATTGTTGTCTAGGGAACCCTGGCCTTCCCATAAGTTCAAAACAAGCCAATGTCTAAGTGGCCCCTTCGCCATGCTACCATAACCTTCCTGACCAATGATTCTTTGTCTGTCCCCAAAGACTTGTTCCTAAGCTTCTCTCTCTTGCGTTACACTGTGATCGCCTCTCCCTGTCTCTTTTCCTGCATTAGCTTTGCCTCCTAGTGAAGGCTTTTCAACCCGTGTATCAGGTGTGGGGGATCTCTGATCCTCCAGATATTGCTGAAGCACAACTCCCATCATCCCTGGCCATTGGCCATGCTTGGTTGGGCTGATGAGTTGCAGTTCAGCAACAGCTGGAGGGACAAGTTCCCCACGCCTAACCAGGTACCGAATTCTTTCTCCCTGCTTTTATTTTGTTGGCACTTTCCTATCCCTGCCCGTTTAGCTGCTCAGTAACCATGTGCCACATTTTTCTCTTGTGTTGTGCTTTTCCCCTTCCACCAGATGTCTTGGTTTGGGTCAAAACCATCTCCCAGGGGCAGTATCCGACCCTCGATCTCAAGTCCACGGACCCCATGGTCATGAACGAGCCCCCCCTCCCAAGGATGTGTTTCCTGCCTCCAGTTGGTTTTTTCTATGAAAAGGATACTGGACCCACCAATGGAGGTGGTATCTAATTGCTGTCACCACAGTATTTTTGTACGAGAACTTTGAAAAATGGTTTACAAAGCTGTACTGTAAAAGGAGTGTCCTTTGCTGCATACCGACACCCCCTTCCACAGTCCTTTAGTTGATAACAAGCGGCTGGTTCCTGAGGCCTTGTGGAACCAAAGGGTTTGTGTTGGCGGGGGCAGTAACTGGTAGCATGGGGTGGTGCCTTCCGGCTTCTGTCACGAGATAAATCCCAAACTCTGTATGTTGAGCAACAAGCGTACATGTGTGTGTTGCATACATCATTCCTGACAGTGTAGAAATCTGGCTGGGGGGGGGGAGCAATTCTTTTCCCTTGGACTTATAGCCCCCCTTCCCTCGTAGCTGAAACTGCCAGCGCATTCAAGCTAAGCTGCAAACAGTACGCCCGTTCTCCAGCCCCTAGGCAACTACACAGTGGGCCAGCTTTTATTTTTCTTAAAGAAAAATCATTTTAAGTGGTCTTTACAATAGTCAATGTACTCTCCTTGCCTATATAAAGTGTTGACATATATTAGCAAGTTAGAGGGTGGCAGCCGCTCACTTTAAAAATGAAAACAGAAAGCTCAATGTGGCAGCTGCTGCTGCATCAGCCTAGAGCCAGTTCATATTTGACCAGCAGAAGTGTTCGCAATCTGTACTCCTGCTTTTAACGGATGGGAGTGGCTTACCTAATCACAGTTAATTCCCCCCCCCACTACTCGAGGGGTGGCAGTCAGTTTGGCTCATTAGAAAGGAGAAACTGAATATACAGTGATAAACCAAACTAACGCCCTACCCCTTATATTAGACACTGCATTTTTATTAACCAGTCTATTTAAAGATACTATCTATACTGTACAGAAAATCAACCATGTAAGACAGCAGGTTCCAGTTTTAATATTATCATTACATATTGCTAAGCAACAGTATTTTTTTTAACCAACTGCCTGTTAAGAAGGGGGAAAAATCAGCCAGCCCACAAGGGTTGGTCTTCCTTCCCAAGAGCACAAAGTAAAATTTCTACCGATTAGCACTTGTGGCATTTTCCCAGATCTACCTTTTTAGAGTCAGTTTTAAGAGAAAACCTGTTAAGCAAGAGTCTGCAGTAGCCTTAGCGTTGGATTCTTGTAAGCTGTCAGAGCAAGAACGAGGTGTGTATATTCATTTAATAGTAGCAACTAATGCACTTTTTCTCCTTGTACAAAGAACACACAAACCACCTATGGAGTGTATATAGAAAAAGCCTTTATGGACCCTTGGTTGAGTCCATACATTCTGTGTAAATATGGACTATATTATGTAATGGCTTGTAGAGACCTAATTTGTGGTGCACTACATTTTTGATTAAAACTTGAGGCTGACATAATTACCTTCTTGTTTCATGGTATATATGCTCAACCAGTATTGGAGGTAAAGGAAAACACAGCGTTTCCACTGTGCATGTGGAGAGAGGCAGACTTAGTCCTTTTAACGTGAGTTGAAGAGTTTAACTGCAATTCTGCCTTCTGTCTCATCATTCAAGGTTAAAAACCCACATGTTCTACCACACTGCTTTTAACTCCTCCCTGTAGGGCACTTACCATTCTGTTGCGCAGATTCCTGAAGAGGATACTTGTCCCACCAGGACTGCACCTGCTCAATTTCAAAAATGAAGGGGGGGGGGAGTTGCACTCTGTTTCCTTCAGCTTGGAATGTTCAGAAACAAGCTCCCGTTGCTGGTCAGGATTTGCAACGTGACTACTGAGGGCAGGCTTAAACCAGGATTGCAGCTCAAGCGCGCCTGCTTCTTGCCAGCATCTAGTAGCTACTTAGGGATGACGGTTATTTGCTGCCTCCAAGATCAGGAGTAGCTCCTCTCTTGTCCTGCTTGTGGGGAAGGCTCTTACGTGTGTGTGTTGTACAGTACATATCAATCAAAAGCAGTTATCTGTCTACACCAGGGTTTTTTGGGGGAGGCAGTGGCAGAGTATACTGCCGTGAAATTGATCAGGAAAAAGAAGAGAGCTTACTAACATTAGCTAGCAGCTTGAGAATTAGGATTTGGATGTGGAAAAGCTAGGTTCATATCCCTTCCCAGCCTTTATTGCATAGGGCCCACAGGGCTAAGCTATTTAGAATGAATCCCAACTACCACAGCTGCGGTATAAAGAAGAAAGAGGGCCTGCTTGATTTTGGGGGGGGGGGGCACATACAGTTGAAAACAAAAGATTTTGGGCCTGAAGCAGGCCTCTGTTGGCATCTACCTTGTCAATCCTATTTTTCTAACAAAATCACAGTTTAAAAGCTGCATGATTTAAATATGAAAGTTAGGCTTCCTAGGCAGAAATAGAGAGACAGCTAAGTGATAAACCATGGGGAAACGCAGGCTGCAGCCTCTACCAAACTATCAACTAGTAGCCGAGGGTTAGAAAGCACTTGGGGAGGGAGAATGTGTGCGTAGACAAAGGCAGCCACTATGCACGCCACTCAAATCCATCACTGCTCATTCTAGCCATCCAAGAACTTTATTTTGAAAGAGCAGCAGGCACTTTACATGAAACCAACTCCATACATTGCCCACCTATTCGTAACTATGTACAAAAAGCTCTCTTGCATAAGAAAAAAACCTTTTCCAACCCCAAAACCAGGCTCCTTGTTTTGCATCTGACGTCACAACTAACCCCTGGCGCAAAAACACTCCCCCCCCCAAAAAAATCGTTAAATTTAAATTAAAGTTTCAATCACCCACACTTACTTGGCCAGAGCAGAGGCTGTTCTGGAGGCAAATGCACAAGTGCCGCCCTGCCCCCCCCCCAAAAAACTCCTGCACTTGATAGTCGGAAAACATGAACACAAAACCTGTCCCACCCCACCACCACCTCTACGGTTAAAAGGACGCTGTTCCAGGAGGAAGGAGACACACACCCTCCAGCACACACATACAGTATTTCAGTAGATTGTGGTTCCCAGAAGGGTGGGCCGAAGTGTCAGCATAGCAAGTTCCTCCTCCGGACTCCAAAGGAGTTCTTGGTGTCTCAGTTCAAATGAACTTAAGTCTTTTAAACAGTCTTTCGTGCAGTCAGGACTCTGACTATCGAGCCTAGTCCACCTACTGCTAATGCCTGCAAAAGGTGAGAGAAAGAAAGGGGGGAAGAAGAGTTAGCATCGAGGCCAGCCCATCCCCACCCCAGCAAACAAAAGCAAAGAGTGACAGCTTTCACGCTCGCCCAATCTCCATTTTGCCCTGTGGACCTTTACGATGTTTGATCGCTGCTCATAAAGGACCAGCTCTGAGTTCAGTCTTTTTAAATCTGTTACATTGCTTTTATTGATTTCCTTCTGTTATTGGCTCCACTGAACTTGTCTTGCAAAGCATGGTAAGAATTTTTAAAAAAAATTAAATATCCAAAATAGCACCACCTTTTGGGTTTTCTGAATGTTCTAAGGCAGGTCTGGGGAACTGTTGATCCTCCAGATGTTGCTGAACTGCAACTTCCATCAACACCAGTAAGCACGGCCAGGGATGATGGGAGTTGTAGTTCAGCAACAGCTGGAGGTTCCCACCTGTTCTAAGCAGTCTGACCAGCAAGCAGAGGTCATGTTAGAGTTTTACTTTACAACTTTGAGGCTGGTTTGGCCTTCTGCCTCTTTCCTCCCCCACCACCCGCGTCGCAGGTAGTGCGGTGCAGCCATGAGATGAGGGGCACTGAACCTTGAACCAAGTGGCATCTGGCCACAGCTATGTAGGGCTTTTGGGATCAAGCCTATTATATCACCTGGCAATACTTCAGGAAGAAAAGACTTCTGAAGCATTCATAAGATTCATCCTAAAAACACAGCAGTTGTCCCAAGTCGCTGCTTCCAGCCAAAGAGAAGAGGTTCACTCTGAACGGGATGATGACTGAACCTAGCTTGAGGCATAAAGCAACAGCTAGAGATACGAATTCAAACAAAAGTTTGTGAAGCTATAAACATTTCTGCTCTGGAAATCCCAGGTTCTGAAGTCTGAATTTCTTGTCCCTCTCCCTGCATCAGGCCATCCATGGCAACAGCTCAGAAAGAGCAAAAGGTGTTGTGTTTTTGTTGCTCTTTACTACCTAACAGTTCAGCCCTTGACTGCTGTGCCTGAACAGCAGAGGAGGAAACATGGCACACCAAACCAGCGGCCCCAAGCCCATGCTCGAAATGGCTTCCTGCCCTCAGACAGCTGTGTTTGCTCTTGGGAATGGCGTGAAGCCACAGCACGAGGCGGGCTTGTTTTCTTTGCACTTTTATCCTTGCGGAGGTATGAAAGCAAAGGTTCACAGCCTCTTTAGGCACTGTACCAAATCTCTCTTGGAAATGCCTTTCTGCGCTGCACCTGGGGAGCACACATGCACAGGCAGCAATGCTTCTTCCTCCTCCCAAATAGGAAGCCAGCTCTCCGATTTCGCACCCTCTCACACACAAACACATGCATGAGCATCGGCCCATGTCGGGTATAAGCTGCCGTTTCCATTGGAAACGAGAGAGCAAACAGAAAGGCTTGTTGTCATGAGAATGCAAGAGTCCCCACCAAACCGCCCACTGGTGCATCTGCACCTCTTGAGAGGCAAGTATGCAGTACCACTCCGCTGTTAACCCTGGAAGAGCCACTAACAGAAAGGCATGTAAAACCTTTGTGTCTCTTGCCATTTTTGTGGGGCCAGCTCCTCTTCTGTAAGTTACTTTTTCATTTTTCCACAGGTTACCCTTCTCAGCAACCCCAATTCCACACAGCAAAGGCTGCCGGTTACCCCTGAGCTGGCCACCCGAAATAAAACCACGCTCTTGTAGATTTCAGCTCAGGGTAAAACATGCAGTAGATACTAGCGATAAAGCAGCCCTTTGGGTATCTGAATGCTTTTTCTCCCTGCACACAGAAAATTAACACTGAAAAAAGAGGAGGCTCAACCTTTCTCCCCACATGCAAGATTTCTGGAGGGCTTCCAAGGAGCATTCAAACAGAATGCTCCAACCCGCAGCCTAAAACGTGAAAAACTTTCCCACTAAGCATATCTCTTGGTATGGCACATTTAGTGAACAGCCACAAATTCAGCCATCTTCCTTGGAAAACGAGAGCTGCCTTGCCCAGTGTTCCCACCTGCCCTACCTTGGCTGCACACCATTTGTGTAGATGCACAGGGAAACTGAGGGCTGCATCCAACAAAACTGTCCTGTGTGTGCAAGGGCTTCAGCTTCTCACACCTGCTCAAATCTGCTCCAGAAGGTAGGGGAAACCTCCAGAACAGATTTCAGGGAGCAGGAGGATGAGAAGAGGAGAAATTCCACTGCGCAAGCAGAAGTGCACTCTGGCCAAGGTAAACTGCAACTATCACTTGAGCATCCCTGTGTAGAAATGTGAATCCTCTGTGCAATCCTAGGAATCCTCGGCTCTGTATTGAAGGGTGCGCTGTCGTCTACCAACATTAGGTATGTTCTCTAACAGCAAATCTACTCAAAATGTTGTTCACTTAAAAGATCTGGGTGCTGGCACCACCTGCAACAGTCATCCCATTGCAAGCATGAGTTTTTGTGGAGCTACAGATAGCCTCTGACAGGCAACAAAGACATCCCTTCAAAAACAGCCAGCTACTTGGCTGGCTGAACCACACGGATCAGGGCCTACAAGTCTGAAGGGGAGGAATCACGTACCTTTTCGTGCCACTGGAGAAGTATTGCACTGCTGTTTTCTGTTGGCTTTTCAAATCCTTTATAAATGTACTTCATTAATAAGTCAATGCCATTGCTGTCTAAGGAGTTCACCGCCTGCTCAATCTCGCTGCCTCTAAAAGAGGTCAGAACCTTCAACACCACTTCCTGTGCCCGCTCCTGGAGAGAAACGCAAGGAAAGGAGAAATGACGCCTCAAATACAAGCCAACCCACTTTGGCTACTTCCTGGGAACTGATTTAAGGCTGGACCCAGAACCAAGGCTATCCATCCTGCTACAAGACTAAAGGAGGGATGCTCTGCACCTTCTTGGACAGAAAGGGTGCCCTCAGCTTGGTGACCTTTTTGTTGACTGCTGCCAGACAGGTGGTAGCATGACAGTGGAAAGAAACACACACACACACACAATATATTGGAGATACAGTTATCAGGAAGGTGCGGAAGATGGTGCTTATGGAGAAGGTAAAATCAATGCGCAGAGGAACTACCACAGATGACTTCCACACTGTATGGCAGACACAGGGAACCTTTGAGTCCATGGGTTATCAGGATCGGCCTTGGGGCCAAATATGACAGGTGGGTAGAGCCGCTCACCTGTCCATCACCTGACATCACTATGATGTGCAAAGTGCTGCTAAAAACATTGGGGGGGGGGGTCCCCTTCATTTTAGCAGGGATATGCATGGAAACCTGCACGGAACTCAGCCAAAATGAGCAGGATTTAACTGTTCATCAGCTGACAAGCTGGGGGTTAAATCCTGCTGATTTGGTTGCAAGTTCCTGTTCCCTGCCAGAAAAAGATACATGCACCCAATAGATGTAACCCCACCCTCCCACTAACACGAGTGATGTCAGCAGGGGGTGTGGCTTGTGGGAAGTGGCCTCACAGGCCAAACTGGACCCCCTGGCGGGCCAAGACTAGCCCATAGACCATAGGTTCCCCACTCCTGCTGTATGGAGCGGCTTCATTACTTATGCGGCACCAACTGAACACAACTGTAACCACTCCAACCCATGGGAACCTGTGGAAAGATGACCCTGGATGACTAAATACGGCTGTTAATATGTCCTCTGGAACGATGATGTTAAGACTTTGGCCTTGACTCTCCTGACAGCGGTTATTGTTTTGTATTTGTCTTTACAAAACAAATAGAAATATTACAGAAGAAAAAAACAGGGTACCCTCAGCCAGGCAATGGATGGCTATTGGGAAGACATTCACATACACCCCTGTAAGGAGGGAAGAATCTGTGCATTTCGGGTCTCTGTTTCTCATTTTCCAATCTTAAATTTAGTTCTCCACATTTCTGCAGGAATTTGCAATTTTAAAAAAATCAAATTTCTCCTAACACACAGTTTTTGCATGCAGTTTTGACTAATGGGCACATTTTAGCAAGCAACTTCTAATGCAATGCATTGTTGTGTGTTAATATTCACAAATATATTCATTTTTATGCACACTTCCCCCCAATATATACACTTTTGTAAACACTGTTGGCTGGAGAACTGCACTGCAAAATTCAGATAAGTATGAATTTCCAAGGATTCCTGTGTTTTGATTCTCATACCGTTTTGGAAAATGAGAATTTGATAGATTTGGCTTGAAATGCGGACTGAATACCCCCCCCCATCCCTGCACCCAAAGGCTTGCCACTCGCAAGGCCGTTCGTTTATCAGCATTTACAGTATCAAGACAGCGATGGCCAAACTTCCTCCAAGATTCCACTTACCTTTGCTACCTGGTTCTTTGTGTTGACTGGAGAATTCTGTAAAGCTGCATGGAATGCTCGGAGCATGTCGCCTGTGCAGCAAAACAAGTTAAGGAACTAAAGCAATGAAGTTGACCCACACAACACACCAAAGCCAGCACCCGGGGAATCTTACAAAGCTCTCGCAGTAGTGGCTGCACGGTGACTGGCCAACTTGACTCTAAATTTCATTTGTGGCACTGGCAAACCCTGAGGAAATGCTGGAATCCAACAGGTGTTCAGCAGCATACAATCCCCTTCAGTAAAGGAAATGGAGACTACTTGGGTTCTGCCATTGCAAATCGTAAGCCGCCACATTTACAGAAACGATCTGGTGAGCGTGAGGCAGGCTAAGATGTCCTACGAGGCCAAACAACCTCACTAGTAGAGAAAGAAAATATATTCAAGGCTTGAACAAGTCCGCCAGAAATAGAACTTGCTTTCCCTCCCATGGACTAAATGCTATTCTGCACATTTCATTTCTGATTGCCCTCAAATTGCTCCACAAGGAGTCTGTTAGAATCCCCTTCACAAGGCATCACTGACTGCAAGGAAGGAGTCGTTTTGTGTCAAGGTCAATTTCCTCTCCACTTATTAAAAGAAACTGTTCACACTGAAGTTGACAGAAACCCTTTATCACCCAAAGCAGAAGTGACAGAGCCAACAGATCAAGGAAACCCTGGGTCTCGTGTATCCTTGAACTCATCTGTGCAACTCTCCCGTTATTACAACAAATCTAATTTTGTTAATCTTTTTCCCACTAAAGCTTCTTTTTTGAAAAAGAAGTTTCACTTATGTAGCTGTCAGAATACCAAGGAACAAGAAAATACACCAAGGGAACAGCTGCAAACCTTTTTTAAAAACAAACAGTTTAATCTGTACAGACAAGACTGGTATTTATGATGAAACCTCCACACACACTAAAGATTAAAGCCCCCCACCCTTTTTAAACTGTTGGCTTTACTTAGCTGAAAGGAGTCAAGACTGAACTCCAACAGCAGTCTGCTGCTGGTGTTCTTTGTGGTTGCAAAGAATGTAAAGCTATACTAGGCCTACGCCCCCTCACAAAAAAGAAACATGGCCCTTGAACTTAAAGGTCTGTCCCCACCACAAAAGGAGGAATATGGCCCGCAACCAGCCTCTTGACTATCAGTGAGGAAGGAGCAGGCTGCACAGTCACTAATGCCTCATTTTCCTTCTCTCAAGAAAGCTGAGCCAAATGTCCACTCAGCTGAATGATGGTGGGGGAGAAACCAGGGCACAAGCACATTCCATTTCCCAAAGTATATTCAGCATCCCACATGAACACTGTACCTCCGAATTCAAAGGAACTGCGGCTCCGCCACCTTCTTTTAATTGGGTTGTCTTTAGGCTTCCAGGTAAAACATTTGCAAGGAGGGAAGCAATTACAGTAACATGCAGAAGGCAGTTGCTAGGAGCAGAGTCCTGCTGCCTGCCTGTGCTATCTTCTCAACTACCAGACACTTGTTCCTTCTCAACACCTTTTCAGCCAACATAGAATCTTTCCAATTCCTGTCTACTGTTGTCTCTCACTCAACAAGCAAAGCTACCATGGGAACAGATTTTTAAGCAAGATGCGATACTAAAGGTCAGAATTCAGATTCACCAGCCTGGCAGATTTAACTCAAGGTGCTAAGATAGTAAGTCCGTAACCCAACTCTTTGATACCAGGGTTCTAATTCACTAATATCCCTGGGGGGCAACCAGCCTTGCTAAAAGAGGGGGAATTCCTTCTATTCAAACAAGCGGTGCACGTCAAATGAATCTGCAGGCAAGAGTGACGAGAGCAATACAACAGCCCATCCTTTTTAAAGAACAGAGTAAATGAGACACCTCCAGTATACCAGCAGCACAGGGAAAGCCTGCCTGACACTGCACAAGTTGCAGAACTGAAATCAAGAGGACTTTATCCATGGAATGTTTTTGCTCTCTTCCAGATGGGCCTCTTGATAAAAGCAGCAATATGGGTTATGTCCCTGGGAGAGATGGCAGCTGAGTTATTTTGAGCATCTTTACATCAGTTTAGCTCTATTCACTCATTGAAAAGTTGCAGAGAAAGGGGGAGAATCAATCCCATTGATTTGTAATTCTGTTACCTACAAGGATGCAGTTAACTCTGAATTTCACATCCGAGCATAACTGCCAGCTACAAGCACGCACACTCCCAAGCCAAGCCAAGCAGGAACCCAGCTGCTGGGAGCTGCTTTTGTATCTGAGTTCACAGGATTCCCATCAGCCAAGCAGAAACAGGCTTCCACCAACTTCAGAGTCTGCTGTCAGCAAAGAACGAGAGGCTCAAGTGCAGAGACTAGCGTGTACCATTTCAACAAGAAAACGGCTTGTGAAAACACAATGGCAAAAAGAGTTGAAAAGCAGAAAAAGTCCAAGAGGTGAGACACTTGGGAGAGGCATTATTAGTGGCATGAAAAATGCCACTTCAAAGCATCTAGTCTTAAGAATCTCAAGGCATTTATCACTTCTGTTCTTAATTCTGCCATTCTCAGCAACATCGCCTTCATCTCATCCCTTTTGTCACATAAAGCTTATATCCCTGACTCTACAGGGTTTATTTTGACTGGCTATATACACGGGCCAACTACTGAGCCAAGGCAAGCCATCAGCTAAGAGGAACCTAGCAACAAATATGCTGCTTCAACCCACAGAGAACCTGATAATGCTACTGATTTTATAACATGCCGGTACTTCCCGTCCTTTATAGCAAGTCCCAGCTGCCACTGGCCGCCTGGGAGTCTTCAGGAGAGGAGGGCAAGGTCACTCCTTACATACATCATTTCAGTCTCTCAGCAAGCGCTGCCCAAGACAGAGAAGCATCAGTTCTACTCTTTGAAGCAAAACCACAGACCAATATTTTAACGTAAGAACCTCCCCACCCCACCCTTCCTGGAAATCACAGAAGCAGCAGCCTCCTGACCCACTGGCCTCTGAACTGGACTTTCTGCTTGACCTTCCAGAAAGCAGAGGCTCCTGTTTCAGCGTTTGGTACAGGCAGGGCTGCACTTGCCAATCCTGGCTGGCACAGACAAGCCTGGCCCCGTCACTCTTCAGAGCCAGCGAGACCGGTGCCTTCTTGCCAAACCTGATTCTACGCATGACGGATGCATGCCTCACAACCCTTACACATGCCTCTTGTTGCTGACACACTGGAGGCAGCTGCAGGGTGGGGCTCACCTTACACTATGGTGACCTGCCCTGCAACATCACCTGACTTCGACTCACAGCCCTTCTGCGCCACAGCTGGTCAAGATGCACACACCACCCATTTGCAGGCAGCGTTTCTGCAGGTTTCTGAAACTCCTGAGATCACTCCCAAGTGCTTGGCAGACCCCAAGTTGCCTCTCATGCAAAGACACACTAAACATGCACTGCTAGGAGCACCAGCAACTACTGCACACACAGTGGCTTCCCAAACATTTCAGGCACTACAGCACAGTCCTTCAGAGAGCTCAGCCATTAGAACAGGTCTGGGGACCTTTGTCTTAAACATGATGGAGAGACATAAATAAGGACTCTCCATCCAAATACTCTGATGGAGGCGAACATGGTGATAAAGCCCATTACTCAGATAAAGAGGGATGGCCCCCCAAACCATAGTCACAGGAAGCTAGGGGTTATCTCCAACTAAGTTTGCCTTACAGAAGACCCACTGACTAATGAACCAGGTTAGTCATGTCTATTAATTTCAATGCGTCTAGTAACATTGGCTACAACCCTTAGATCTTTGACTGGGCAGAAGGCAGGGAAGAGTGTTTGGCCGTGAAGCAAATTCTGACAGGAGAGGCCATTCCAGACAGGAAAGGCAGAGAGGATGTTTTGATGGGAAAGAAAAGAGGATGGGAATACCTGGTTGGTACATCTAAACAACCGCTGAGAGTATTTCCCACTTCACTGCCGAAGCCTTTCTGGCATTTGCCACGGTTGCCTGTTCTTGCTTGCAAGATATGCATCTTTCCTCAGTAAAGGTTGTGAGGAGAGAGAACAGCAGGTTAACGGGCAGAAATATTCAGAGGAGGAGGAGGGACGAAGGATGATGCCTTCACCATGAAGGCAGCTGCCACAAGGAACTCGACCAACACCTTAAAATCCAGCACAGGAGGAGAGATCAGGTAGGGGAGGATCCCAGAACACAGTGGTCTTGAACTACCGAGTCTGACTCATGGTGGCTCAAAACAGTGCAAATATATAGTTGAAAAATATATATGGTGCCCTCCCCCCCATGTATGTTTGGATTAAAGGTGAATCCCAAGTCTGAAAAAGGTGAAGATAACTTCACAGATTAATCCTCAGTGATGCTTTGTGGGGGGAAGAAGACTCCCAGGCAGTGGGGAGAAAAGGGGTTGCAAAGGAATGCCCCAAGAAACAGAGTAAGGGGGTGGGAGAGAATGAAGACATACAGGGTAAGAGGGAAAGAAAGGGCGTAACAGAGAGGCACACTGGGGGAGAGGAAGAGAAAATAATTGTCAAGGGGTAAAAAAAGAAATCCACCTAAAACTAGGCATGGGGAGGGGGAAATAACAGCGCAAGAAGATTAGACAGAGCGCCCCAAGACAGATAGAGAACTTAGACCCAGAGTACCAAAGGTCAAATGCCGCAAGGCACAATGTGGGGAAGGGCCCAGCTCAGTGGTGGAGCCTCTGCTTTGCGTGCAGAAGATCCCAGGTTCAATCCTCACTGGCATCTCCAGGTAGGGCAGGGAATGCCCCCTGCCTGAAACCCTGGAGGGGTGCTGCCATTCAATGTAGGCAACACTGAGCTGGACGGACCAATGACTCCAACTCAGTATAAGGCCGTTTCCTCTGTTCTTGGAGCGAGGAATGGGCAGGAAATACAGGCCTGGCGTCTTTCTTCTACTTAGATAAAGGGCAATCATCCAGTGCATGCAGAAGGCCCCAGGTTCAAAAGGATGGGGAAAGGCTCCCTGCCTGAAACCCTGGAACAGCCGCTGCCGGTCAGTGCGGGCGCTACTGAGCTCGGTGGGCCAGTGGACCTGACTCGGTCTAAGGCTGCCCCCTATGCTCCTACGGGAGGCTCTCTTTGGAGGGGGGGTATAGATTCCTCCCCCCCAAAAAAGGGGGGGCGCGGGAAGGAGACGAGGCTCCCTCCCGGCTCGAGCTCAGGAAGGATATTGCCGCAGCGCCGCCTCCACCTCCGGGCTGGCCCCTCCCTCGGTCTCCGCCGCGCCGGCCCCGCTTCCCGCGTCAGCGCCGTCGGGCTCCTCCACGAAGCGGTTCTCGTCGAACTGGTCGATGTCAAGGCGGCGGAAGCGCGAGGAGAGCGAGCTCCGCGCCATGGCCGAGTCGGGGGCGGCAGTCAGGCCTCGCTCCCCGCTGAGGCGCCGCCGCCGAGAAACACCACAGCCGCTGCCTTGGGGACAGCACCGGCCGGAAACGGAAACCCCACCCACAGGAGAGGGAGGAGGGACTGACTGACTGACGGGAGCACACAACCAACCCCCTGGGGGGGCAGGCGGGACTGGCTGACTACTTTGCCCAACCAATCCCAGGGCGGAGCTGGGAAAAGGGAGGGGCTTCGCCTCAGAAGCCCCCGGTCCAGTTCAAGCGGCTCTTCCTCAGCCCGCCTCCCTCCCTGTGACGTCAATACACACCCCACCCCTCTCACGTTCGACTCGGCGCCACTTCGATTTGGGATTCGTATCAGGGCGTTAGACGAGTAACGAGAAAGGGAAATCTATATATATTTAAAGAGAGGGGTCTGCGTGCGGCCTCAGTTAACTCGCACAGTTCGGCTGTGTCTAGTTGCCTACTGGACTCATTTTACCTCAGTAACATGCTAAGCTTCATGAATAAGGGCTGCACCCAATTTACTCAAGAGCAGACATACTGGAATTAGTTACTATTTCAGTGCATTAGTCACTTGCCGCTTAAGGAGTGCCCTAGCAACTGACAATCGTTTCAGAATTAGGCATGTCCATTTATTTCAGTGGATTTAAACCAAGTATGACTTAATATTGGCTACCTCACTGGAAATTCCACAGTTGGGAAATACATTTATTAGGAACTAACACACCACAAAATAGTGAATGAGCTTTCCAGTTCTCAGACAAAATGTGACACAACCCACTATGTGGAGAGAGGGAACAGGTGTAGTCTAGGGTCTTAGAACCCTTACTTTTTTGGGTCCCAATATCTCCAGTGTCCTATGAGCCAATCAGCATGAAAGGGGAGTGTTAGCCACTGAGAAGAGTCTTCTCACATGGTTCCTTGTCCTTTCCTGCGGGCTGGAGCCAATCAGAATGAACAGAACTGAATAGGCCAATAAGCTTGATCCACCATCTGGAGGACCACCCATCCCTTAGCTTCACAACTTCTCTGTTCAGTTCGCTGCCGTCCACACTGGACTGCATATTTACCACCTTGAGCGCTATTCATATAACCAGCAACAACTGAGCTCACCTCACCTTGATTCGCTCCGGTTTGCCTGAGGTCAGCTTTAACTGCCTCATTTCAAAATGCTGGTTCAACACCCTCTTCAGCTTGATTCATTTCACCGCAATTGCTTCACTTCAATTTCCCTCCATGCACCTTCTTCAAATCTAACCAGTTCTTTTTGTTTTCGCTGCATCATGTTGCAAATCATGGGGGGGGAGAGGGGGATCACTGTAAGTCTATGAAACTGGTTCAGTCAGTTACATTTCAAGTCACCTGCAAAACAAGTCCTGTTACACTTCAGTCTCTAGTTAAAAAACCACTTGATGTACATCAAGTACCATTTATTCACTCATCTAGTATCCCCGCCTTAGGAAAACCAGTAATGAAGTTTGCCAAATAAGGTGAATGAGCTTTCCAGGCATTTTAGCCTGGCATTTTAGCCACAAAGTTCACTGGAAAAACAACATGTTATTCATAGGGGGGGAAAGCACAAAACATAAATAAGTTGGTAGGCAGACTCAAGGTTTGATGGCACCAGCAACCAGGCTATGCTGGGCTGGGTTCAAAGGTTCCCCAGACAGAAGGAACTTCCCCCACCGTCAGAATTCTCTTTTCTATCAGACAAAAACCCTTCAAATGCAATCCATTGTGCCCAGCTCTGAAATTGCTTTAGTCCATAATCATTTGTGTTGTATCTTATTGTCCACTTCTTCAGTAGCTTTTGGCTGTGAAGCTGTTTACAAATCTGAAAGGAAAATTAAAAAATGGTAATGATCATCCTGTCTACCTAAGGGGGAGTCCCCAGCGATGTGTCTGTATCCCTTGCCATGTTAAACAACATTTTGTTCAAACATCTACTTGTAAAAATGCTTTCCAAGCAGTTAAAATCTTTTTGGGCAACAGATTAACTGAACAAAGTGCTGGACAATCTTTTCTGCAAACTCAGCCACCTCATCTGTAACATAGGGCCTCTAGCTTTATCCATGGATACATTAATTGATCTGCATGTTCTCCTTTTAATAACCAAAGCCACTGATACCTAACTGTGGTTGCTTCCAGACAGAGGGCATTATAATGCAAACAGGTCATTCAAATTCAGTTTTGGGGTGTGTGTGCACAGTTAGCTCCCATGCATTCCAGTTTCTAATATTCCACTATTTGCTATCCATACCGATGGACAGTGCTTGACAGAATGTACCCGTGCCATTTATTTTTAACTACCCCTTTCCTTAAATCACTCCTCCTCCATTACCTTTTCACAGGTTTATTTGCATGCACACACATCTGCTTTTTTATTGTATGGAGATCTTGAAGAGAACCGCTCCCTCAAACGGGGTTGTCCATATGATCTTAATATTAACAATTCAGTAGATACAATTTTTAAACTTACTATAAAGGATCTGAGAAGTGCCAAAGGGGATATGCAATAACATTAGTAAATTTCTAGGGTGCACAACTAGTAAAAATGGTAGTGACTCTTGACCCCAACCCAGCAACCTATTTCACACAGTGACACACCCCACCCCACAGCAAATTCCTACCCAGGCTTTCCTTGAACTGTAAGATTAGACCTGAAATGTTTTTTTAATAATACTCTTTTACCATTTATATATGTTTTTACGATACCATTTTATTATTTGTTGTATTTTTGTATACCACTTAAGAGATTACTAAATATTCAGTGGTTTGGAGAGGCTTTTAAATAAAATAAAAAAGACTTTTATACTTGGGATAAGATTAAAACAGCTTTCCAGTAGAGGATGATCCAAAGTTCTACTGACCAGAAGGTATGCTTGGGACCTATTGGATATATTTGCACATCTTTGGATGAGGATCAATATTGTATTATTGTCTCATACCAAATAGTTCACTTAAGCAGAAGACATGGATACTGTACTTTCCACAGCTATTAGCTGGTCAGTGTTGATAAAAAACAAAGACACAAGCTCCAAAGTATACACAAGAGGCAGCACTAGTCCAGGCAACCATCAAGACCCAATTATGAGAAAGGAATTGATCCACCTGCAAACTTAGCTTGACCATAGTGGCCACAACTCTGGCCCTTCTATGGAAAGTAACCATATAATTAAAAAAATATCTAGGAACATAAATGCCTCCATCTCACTTTTTCTTATGAAAAACGACTTGATCTCTTGTACAACTGAGAGGCCTACCACAGCAGAGAATCTGAAGCCCTTATGTGAAAATCATTTAGACATGTTTCGCGAGAAGCAAAGACTACAGAGAGGTATCTGCAGAATCCAATCTTCCTTTAGCAATCTTAGCAAAATCTACCCTTTTGTAATTGCTGAGGCGTCTGGAAGTAGAATTGGGCAGACCTATCCAAAATTAGTAGGGCTCTCCACTTCTTAGCAGGAAAAGTTATAGTTTGACCCAAATGTGTACAAAAAATAGGTGCGGTGGGCTATGGAGTTTCCAGAGTTCAAAGCAATGTCCTTATGAGACAAAGCTCTACTTTGCAAAACTGTAATGACATGTGCAATCTCTCTTTGTGAAAAGGGAGGTGGGGGAGCAGAGAATGAAAAGACATACATTCACATCAGCAATGTAGGGTTTTATTTTGAATGCTTAACCTAGAAGTTGACTTCAAGATATGACTTTATTAAAAATACAAGGTATCTGAGAAAAATCAGAACAATTATTTTAATGTACAAATTCAAATACCTGTACCGGGTTTTGTATTTTAGTTTAAATCCTAAAAAAAAAAGCAACAAAGAAAAATCAGGGGCAGACTTTTAAATCACTTATTTATGCTGGCTTAACTCAAAATATAAACCAGGACAATTCATTTTTTACATCTTAGATGTATGTATACTAGCTGGGCTTGGAAAGACCCATCACGTACACTAAACACAACTTTGCTGCTGAAATTTCTTAAAACCTTATCCAAAAATAGCCTCCCCCAAGACAACCCCCTAGATGAAATAAGGAGATCAGACTAGTTCTGATGTTTTGCTCTGTTTTTATTTTTTGAAAATTTTAAAGGGAAAATGCAGTTTCCCTAAACAAAAGAAAGAAAAGAACGCCCCCCCCCAAAAAAACCCAGAAAAATCACAAGCACTACAAAAAACCCAGCAAGGTAAATGTTCAGGGATATTTCAAAAGCACTCGCTCGGACCAGTCGGGGAGGTGAGGTGTGGGAGAGGAGGCATGTATGCGGGTAGGAAATTAAGAGATGCGTCACTATAGACAATATACAACACATTTAGATAATTTAAAAATAAAAAAGGCAAGAGGCAGCATTTCAGCAGCAAAGTGCTCGATAAAAAGTATGTGACAAAAGAAAACAGTACAAGGGGCAGAGCCCGGTCTCAGAGGAAATACGGTGTGGTCGTTCTCGGGGGGATCACACGTTCTGAGTCTGGGACAGCACGGAAGAGCTTTGGTTCTCTCGTATTTACATCTTTAAATACCATGATTGAGGCAATGTTTCCACAGCGATAGCAGTAGTTTGGAGCAGACCACACCGTGACCAGCTTCTCATCAAACATGAACTTATAACCTTCGTGCACCAGCTGGTGGGCTCGGCAGATGAGCTTTAAGTTGTTGATGTGGACAAACTGGAGCGTTAAAAAAAAGAGAGGAGGAAATTAAGAACATTTACAGGAAACACAGTGAAGGATATTTAAACACCTGATATGGGAGGACTTTTCAGAATGCAGTAAGTATAACCAGAGCTATGAGAGGAATCCTTTGGTTACACTATTATGTCATGATGGTTATTGCAAAGTTCAGGAGCTATTTTTCTGCACTTCTTTGTTACTTATTGTCAAATGTGTGTTTCTTTTATTGTTATTTGCACTGGAAGTGCTCTGTATTGGTTTGGAGAAAGTTTTAAATTAAAACACTTTTTTAAAAAATATGTTGGAGGAGGCACCCCCCCCATTTTCACTGATAAAGAGCCAAGGCAATCCTTCAGAAGCCAACACACACACAAACAGCACAAGGAGATGACATTCTCTTAGCCTAATCCTGCGGCTTCCTTCCGAGGACATTCTCCCCTTTTAGCTCTCAGCTTCTCAGTTACGATAGGTGCTTCTAAAACAATGTGATCCTGAGAGCCAAACATTACCTCTAAGAATATGTAAGCCAAGCCAGTGGTCCAGTGATTCTGGAGACAGCATGAAGGCATTTTCAACATGAAGTACTATCACTTTGATTCCTGCATCCAGACACACGACATTATAGCAGTATCATAGTTTTCAATTAAATTTCCCTCAACACAAGATTTCTACTGGGCGACGAATACACCATCAGCACTTGTTAGCAGTGTGAATGGGATGGAATGGGCACACCCAGCCTTAACGTCTCTTGCAAATAACGCAGGTGTGGGGAACCTTTGGCCCTGCGGATGTTGCTGAATGACAACTCCCATCATCCCCACGCATTGGCTTTGCTTGCTGGGGCTGATGGGAGCTGTAGTTCAGCAACATCTGGAGGGCCAAAGATTCCTCCACTCCTGGATGCAGCAGGACACCAAATGCGATCGTTGTGAGAAGCAGGACATTTTCCAAAGCTCAAACATGTTCTCTGAACAGAGAGGCAAACATGGTCGTAAACTCCTTGCTGTTTTGCTTTCTAAGGCAATACTTTGCTCGCAGGTCAGAGCCACTGACAGGCACATGGATGGTAAAATGACCCAAGTTATAGGATGGTGGGTGGTGTGGGGCTTTTTGTTTTTTACCTCATTGGTGACTTTTGCCCCAAACAGCCAGCCAGCTCCTCGGGGACTAATGGCCCAAGTGTCGACATCTTCCGGGTCAGACCAAACGAGGTCGCAAAAAGCTCCTTTGTGTGGGATTTCTTGGTTGCGCTCGATGGTTCGGATCTGGTCCAGTGTTTTGATGTCTGGAGACAGGCCCCCGTGTACGCAGAGGATTTGCTCATCTATTAACTTTAAAACAAAAAAAGAAGGGATGCTTTACAAGCACCACAATCTTGAAAGTCAAAAATCATTTGGCAAATGTATGATTAGAGACAAAGTGACTCATAATTTTTCCAATAAAATCCTTACCGCTGCTACCGTGAGCATGTCAAAGACTTTGGTGCAGTATCTCCAGGCATTAGCATTACCATATTTAGTTTGGCATTCATCTATTGGAGAGAGGAATGGAGAGAAATAAAGAAATCCATATTTTATTGGTTAGAATTTCTCAGACAAACGAAACAGAAGTGTTGTAGGAGCAGCAGCTCCCATATTGATTGAAAACCTGTCATTGCCTGTTCACCTAAATAACATAATTTGGGTAGCATCCCACATGCATTCTAATCACAACAACCTTGTAAAAGAGATTTTGCTATCTTACAAGACTGCGTAAAGGTTTTGTCCTAACTGGTCAGCATTTCTTCAATGCCTTGACGAAATAGGTAACCGCTTCACTCTCTGTTATCATCAGGAGGAGTGCTGTTCATTGTTCCTTGCGTTACAGAGACCCAACTGGTCTCAACCAGACACTAGGCATTTAGTGTCACCGGTCCATGCTGTGGAACACACTTCTGGCAGAGATTCTCACTTTTGACTTTCAGGCCAGTCATTTTAATGATCATTTTGCATTGTTTTTAAATGTTTTTATCTTGTTGTACACAGCCCTGACATAGAGAAAGAAAACCTTTCCCAGCCTGAGAATTTCTGGGCAATCATCAGGGGGGCTGCATGAGTGCATGGGGTAATGCATGTAAATTTGACCTTTGTACAGTAAGGCTAGTTTCACATGGCCCTCTGTATCCTCCATCCAGGAAAGCAAGAGTCATTGTAAGAGTTCATGGACTGGCAAAAAGACTCAAGCAGGGTGTGAACCAGGGCCAGAGAGGGATGAGGCCTGGGAGAGAGAGGGCGTGACTGGGGAAGAGTCCCAAGGACCAGACAGAGGCTTGGAGGGCCGCATCTGGCCCCTGAGCCTCAGGTTCCACACCTTTGCTCCATACCTTCCTGGGGGAGGCCAACTCACCACGGTTTTATATTGATTATAACTGAGACTTGGCTTGGTGGGGTGGGGGGAACTTACCATAAAATCCATACACCTGCGTTATCTGTCTGCTTTCATGATTTCCACGCAAGAGTGTGATGCGATCGGGCCATTTTGCTTTTAGGGCAAGAAGGTAGGTAAATGTCTCGAGGCTGTAATAGCCTCTGTCCACAAAGTCACCCTGAAAGTTAAGACAGATGTTTTACTATATCATATGAAACGGCACACTTGGCCTGCAACCTTAGATGCACTTTTACACACTTCCTTGAACTTGGAGGGGCTTGCATCATAGTAAACAGACATAGAATTGGGCTGTTAGTCTCTACGTCCAAACGTGTTCAATTCATTTATTTATTCATAAGATTTCTTCACCTTTAAGGTCCTAGGGCAGGTTATCGCAAAAATATAATCGTACAATTGAAGCAAAAGAAGTAAAACAGTTTACATGAATACAGTTTTAACAACAAGTAATTCCCTCTAGAGAGGAGTCAGCAGACAGAAACATGTGCCTTATACCACATCACACTCTTTGTTCATCTTGCACAGTAATGCTTATGCTTGCTGGCCATAGCTCTTCAGGATCTCAGGCTAAGCTTTCCTATTACCTGCTACCTGGCCCCCTTTTTTTAAACTTGGAAATGGCAAGGACTGAAGTTAGGACCTTCTGCATCCAAAATGTGTGCTCTGGCCCCAAGCTATGCCCACCCCCAGGTTCTAGGATTGTGAATGTTGAAAACAACTATACTGAAAAAAATACAGGCAGTTAACATATTGGTTTAATTACAGAAACCCACCACCCTCTGTCTCTCTGGCGTTGCTCACCTACATTACATTTCAAATGTTCTCTTCAGAACCCATCCTACCTTAAGGAACAGATTCATGCAAAGTGGGATCCGTGGCAGAATTTCTGTTAGAATGAACGTGGCAGCAAAAAATAATTTAAAAACCCCAGCCTCAATCTCTTTCTCGTTTCCTTGATAAGAATTTAAACCATTTTCTAATGCTGCCAGTTATACACAGGGCTGAGCAAAGGTTTCAAATTTCTGGGCATCTGGGTAACCAAGCACTTGGTATTTTCCCAAGCACTGCAGTTCTTCTACAAGCCTTCACTGGCTAGATCATGTTTTCCCTGACGGTAAGAAAAATCAAAGAGGCAAGCAAGACCCAGGTGCCCAGATTAAGACAACAACAACACACAAAGAGAGTTGCAAAGTCACAGAATTAGTACTACATTTCAAAAACCATTCGCTATTTATTTTTAGCATTTGATTTGTACATACCATAAATATATAGTTTGTGTCAGGAACCTGACCTCCAGTTCTGAATAATTCACATAAATCATAAAACTGAAAGACAAAAGAAAAGGATGAATGGTTTGTACCATTAATTATGTTAAACCCAAATTACTCAGAATTCCCATAAGATCATTAGTGACCCTTTTGTTTTCTTTTTTTTAAAAAAAGAGATGGTTCTGAAAGGCATCAAATGACAACCATAGGTTGAAGAGAACTATGTGTGCTCAGGGATGTTCAAGTGCTAGGCTCCCACATTTAAAGAGTTAAAAAGCTACCAGCTTTATCCTGGGGCTACCTAAACAGGTTGCATCAGTGCAAGACAGACAGCATCTGAGCTATTCCCTGATCAACATTCTATGTTTTGTTTTGATTATGGGTCTTGATGGTATTTCTAAAAAAGTATTTAATGTTAATATTTGTGTCTCATGGTTGCAATGCTGCACAAGGCAGTATGCACCGGTCATGTCACTGAGCATCACTAAGTGATGCCTCTCTCTCTTCTTCTTCCAACCACGATCTCTACACCCATATCTGGTTCTTGCACAGTACATCTGGAACATCACTGCTATGAGACTGCAAATATACCATTCACACTGAAATGCTGTCAGAGCTTTGTAACACTGTACCAGGGGCTATAGCATCGAAGGAACAATTCATATAAAATTCCACCTGTCCATGTATGTCGCCGCAGACGGTAACTGGCGTAGAAACTGGCTGCACGTTAGATTCTTCTAGAAGAAGGTCACACACATAGTCACACAAGCGCTACAAAGAGATAATTAAATTTGGTCATTCATGCAAGATTTCTCTGTATTATGATCATCATAATTTCACATGGCAACCTGATAAAGGGGTACAAACATTCCAGAGTAGAATTTATTTGTATACCACAGTCCTTCTACATTCCACTCTGGGGAAATTGTGAAGGGGTCAGCCTTGCAAACACATCCACTGATATTCCTAACCGATAAGAACTTTGAGCAGTTGTCCTACCCACATAAAAATCCCCCCAAATTCTTTTGACTTACAAGAACTGTCCTTCCAGCTTACTTGGCATAAACTCTTACTTCCTATAGGAAATTAAGCCACACGTCTCAGCAATTAATCCAACTGTGATTTTATTTCCTGTTAATTAAAGACCTCTGCTCTGTGTGAGATCAAATTATCCCAGATTTTATCTACTCTCTCAGAACTCTCAAGTTTCAAAAGATAGCAGAAAAGGTAACAGAAGCTGAACTCAGCCAGACAATGGCTTCACAATACAGGAAAAGTGATAGACCAAATTACTATGATAGACCAAAATAAAATCTCCAACTAGTTTATACCAATATGCATTTACAGTTTGCAAGTTTGTCAACCTGAGAATTTTGTCAGAACACAGTTAGTTAGCACACTCTCTTGCTGCTATAAAGCAGAAGAACAGAAGGTACCACTTTGCCTGTTGCAATAACACAAAGGAGAAAAAACCACCACATACGCCACTCCAAGTACCCAATGCAAGGGAAGCATGCAAAGGTTTAAAACAAACTCACAAAACCTAGTTCAATGAAGCTAAGAATGCAAACATATCACACAATATTAGCTACAAGCCCATTTCCTAGAGATGGCTTCCAGGCAACCTATCTAACAAAGACCCACTCACAGGCAAAAAGCAACCCATGCTTCCCCATCAGTCATTGCCTTGACGCACAGAACATGAAGAGGGAGGCAGTTTGCAATCTTGCAGCTAACCCCATTTGAGATGCACAAAGGAATACATCAGGACTCATGTGACTTTTTGAAGCATGTACAAGGGGAAATTTTGGCAGATGACACTTGCCACACAGAAGCAAGAAAGGCTCCAACTGCTTAAACATCCCATTTTACCCAGTTATAAAAGGCACAGAAGATCCTCTGGTCATCCACTGAGCATTGGCTCATCCTAACTTCACTTACATCTGAGTAAGCCCCACTGAAAACAACAGGACTTACCTCTGAGTAGAGAGGCAAAGGACTACACTACACAATATTGTTGGGCGGCTAGTGTTGGTCTAGAGCAGGGATGAGAAACCTAGGGCCTTCCAGAGGTTGCTGGGACCCATCCCCATCAGCCTAAGCCAGCATAGCCAATGGTCACATCTGATGGGAGCTGTAGTCCAGCAACATCTAGGAGGCCACAGATGTCCCACCCTCTGGCTTTGATGTGGGTTCAAGTCCTCATTCAATTACGAAGCACACAGGCAACCCCAAGCCAGTCATTCTGTTGTAGTTTAGCCTATCTTACAGGGTTGTTGCGAGATTGAAAGAAAACATACACCACCTTGGAGAAGCCAATATAAATAAATATATTTCTGACAAATAATCATAACAATGGAAATACCCAACACCATCACCCCCAAAGTAGACAGAAAGAATATAAAGTTCCCACTTTCCCCATGCTGACTCCTGCCCTCCCCCCCCCACAAAAGCCCACAACTCCACTCCAACCTAGGATTTAAATAATTTCTGCAGCTCCCCGTGGGTTCTCTCCAATGCTGATGTTGCTCAGAGTAGATCCATCAAAATGAATGGACATAAAATCAGTCATGCCCATTAATTTCAACGGGTCTACTCTGAGCAGGATCAGCATGGGAGGCAACCCTCTTGTGTCTTACAAACTCCAGACGGTTTACCAAAGTAGAACCACAAGAACAGCCTATCAGAGACAGATTGCGGGGGGGGCAAATTCCCACCTCACTCACCCCTAGACCCCTCATCCGTCCCTCACCCACCCCCAATCCCTATCCACCCCCACCAAGCCCCTCACCCACCCACCCACCGACCCCCTCAGAAGGCCCAGCCCTCCCTGCCTCTCCTCCTTCTCTCCCCTCACCTTGAGGTCGTTCTCGGGCAGATACTTGCAGAGCCGCGCAATCTCCACATACTTATCCAAGTCCAGGGGCGCCATTTTGGGACAGCGGCTTTGAAGTGGGGGAAGGGGAGAAGGAAGGGAGGGAGGGAGGGAGGGAAGGAAGGAAGAAAGAAAGAAAGAAAGAAAGAAAAAGGAGGAGGAACAGCAGTGGGGGGGGAAAGGAGACAGCAGAGGACCGGAAGCGGGACACGGCACTTCCGGGTTCTGAGGCGGGAAGCCCGCTTCCAGAATTTCCAGACCGAGCACGCGCGAATGTCGAAAGGCCCTTTTAAGAAAAAATTAAAAAGGAAAAGGGGGAGGGGAAAATCGCCTCCGCTTGTCTTTTCTTCTCTACTTCCCCTCCCACGGCGGGAGGGAAAGCGGGCCAGACCGGAAATGAGACTGCCCACTTCCGGTGGAGGTTTGAACTCGATACCGAGAGCTTCTTTCCGGTCTGGCTGAAAGAGACTTCCGGTTTCCCGTCCCGCCCTCTTACAGCGCGGAATATAAAGGCATGCAGCCCCGTGGCATTCTGGGATTCGTAGTCGCTAACGTTGTGAATGTCATAATAAACGCAGGCGTGTTTCAGGGCCGGTGTGTGAGGAGCCTTCCCGGTGTTGCTGAACTAACAGCTCTGAAGGCTGAGCCTGGAACGGATTTAATTTCTTCTCCCCTTTTTAGTTTTGCCTCTTTAGTCCCTTTTCAATGTCACTCCTCTAGATTTCTTACCTGCATTTTATGTATTTTGATCTATTTTAATTGTTTTTCTGTGTGTGTTTGTGCGTTTTATTGTGAGCTGCCCTGAGTGCCCTGTTTTTGGATAGAAGGGTGGGATAGAAATGTTTTAAATAATTATAATAATAATAACAGTAGAACTGCACAAGTTAAAGCTTGCTGAACTGAAGCAAGAATGTTTAGCCCGAGGCCTGGAGGCAAAAGGAAACAAGCAGGATCTCATCAACAGACTCCAGACCTATCTTGAGCAGCACGGTATGTTCCTGTAGTACTTTCTTGCTACATTCTGGCAATGACCTTCTAACAAGATTGAATGGAGTCCGGCAGAGACTACTTTAAGCATTTAAACAAATGTGTTCCTTTGCAGATGCTCCTAGCAAAGAGACATTTCCTGGTTTTGGTCTTGCTGTTCTAGGGCCATAGTCAAACTTTCCCTGTTGGATCTCAGTTTATTAAATGTTCTTGATATAAAGTTCCAAAATGAATAAACAAGACACTGGCTACTTTCTAATGTCATGCTAAGCCATTATTTAGTGTTATGTGATCAGGCCTTGGCAAGCCTCTAGCTCAGGTGCTCCACCTCCACTCTTCACCTCTGGCACAGCAAAGAGGAGTTGGAAGCTTTTGCTTCCATTTTTCATTAATTGCGTTTTAGTGTTTTGCCCAAACTCTTAAGCTATAGCTAATGTTAGCTATTGCTCGTTATACAGACCAACTTTATAACCAATAGTTTGAAGTTAGCTTGTTTTGAACAAACCGTAGTTGACATTAACCACAGTCTGCCAATCCAGATGACGCAATGAGTTGCAATTAAGCAAAAACAGAAGCAAAAGTGTGTTGTATATAGTTTTATTATGTGTCTGGGAAAGAGGCTTTTCCATCCATCGGGGGGACGTGAAGGGGCCCCAATTAGTGTAGTGACGGGCAGAGGGAGGTATGGCATTGGGCGAAGGACGTGCCAGGTAAGGGGAACGCGGACCAGACATGTAGTGGCTGTCCCTCGTTCCGGTTCTTCGCACACCCGCAGGGTTGCTGGTTGTCCTGTCAGCCAACTCTCGGATCTCCAGCTGATGCTGTTAAATGCCAGATCGGTACACAATAAAACCTCCCTTGTCCATGATTTGATTGTGGATGAGGCGGCCGATCTGGCATGTATAACCGAGACCTGGGTGGGTGAACAGGGAGGAGTCAGTCTTTCCCAGCTCTGCCCACCGGGGTACTTGGTTCAGCATCATGGTAGATCTGAGAGTCGGGGAGGTGGGGTCGCTGTGGTCTATAAGAGTTCCATCTCACTGATCAACCACCATGTCCATGTAGCTACTGGCCTGGAGTGTTTGCACCTTGTGTTGGGTCAGAGGGACAGATTGGGAATCTTGTTGGTGTACCGCCCACCTTGCTGCCCAACGGCTTCCCTAACTGAGCTGACGGAAGTGGTCTCCGAGGTATTGGTGAGATCCCCCAGACTACTGGTACTGGGAGATGTCAACATCCATGCTGAGGCCACTTTATCCGGGGCGGCTCAGGACTTCATGGCATCCATGGCAACCATGGGGCTGTCCCAATACGTTACTGGCCCAACACATGTGTCGGGGCACACTCTAGACCTTGTTTTTGCCACTGGACATGGGGATGGTGATCTGGATGTGGGAAGTTTTACATCTCTCCCGTTGTCATGGACAGATCACCACTTGCTGAAGTTTAGACTCACAGCGGCTTTTCCCCTTTGCAAGGGTGGGGGACCCATTAAAGTGGTCCGCCCCCGGAGACTAATGAATCCTGAAGGCTTTCAGAGGGCTCTGGGGGATTTTCCGGCTGATAAGACTGGCGCTCCTGTTGAAGCCCTGGTTGAACTGTGGAATGCGGAGATGACCCGGGCTGTCGACACGATCGCTCCTGCGCGCCCTCTCCTGTGTAGAGCTCATACAGCTCCATGGTACACCCCAGAGCTGAGAGCGATGAAACAAGATAGGAGGTGGCTAGAGCGGAGGTGGAGACGAACTCCAGACGGATGCAATTATGCGCTGGTAAGAGCTTCTACCAAGCTGTACTTAGGAGCGGTGAGGGTGGCGAAGAAACAACATTTTGCTGCCACCATTAAGTCATCTCTCTGCCGCCCAACGGAGCTTTTTAGAGTTGTCCGAGGGTTGCTCCATTCTGGCCCTCAGGACATGGTAGGGTCATCGGTGGCCCGTTGTAATGAGTTTGCTGGACACTTCCAGAATAAGATCTTATGCATCCGCCGGGACCTAGACTCTCAGTTTACAGCAGTTGATCCTAATGAGGTGTCTAGAGCTCAGTCTTGTCATGTTTTATTGGATGAGTTTCAGTTGGTTCAGCTCGAGGACATGGACAAGGTGCTTGGACAGGTGCGTGCTACCACTTCGGCGCTAGATCCTTGCCCCTCTTGGCTAATAAAAACTAGCAGGGATGGAACAGCTAGCTGGGCCAGGGAAGTGATAAATGCCTCTTTACGAGAGGGAGTGGTTCCTGGCCGCCTGAAAGAGGCGGCAGTGAGACCACTTCTGAAAAAACCTTCCTTGGACCTAGAAAATTTTAACAGCTATAGACCAGTGGCGAATGTTCCATTCCTGGGCAAGATCTTGGAACGAGTGGTTGCTGGCCAGCTCCAGGCGCTATTGGATGAAACCGATTATCTAGATCCATTTCAATCGGGTTTTAGGCCCGGTTTTGGCACTGAGACAGCCTTGGTCGCCCTGTATGATGACCTATGTCGGGAGAGGGACGGAGGGAGTGTAACTCTGTTGATTCTCCTTGATCTCTCAGCGGCTTTTGATACCATCGACCATGGTATCCTTCTGGAGAGGCTCGCGGAGTTGGGAGTTGGAGGTACTGCTTGGCAGTGGTTCCGCTCCTACTTGGCGGGTCGTCTTCAGAAGGTAGTGCTTGGGGAACACTGCTTGACACCGTGGGCTCTCCAATGTGGAGTCCCGCAGGGGTCAGTTCTGTCCCCCATGCTTTTCAACATCTATATGAAGCCGTTGGGTGCGGTCATCAGGAGGTTTGGAGTGCGTTGCCATCAGTACGCTGATGACACGCAGCTCTACTTCTCCTTTTCATCTTCTTCAGGTGAGGCTGTCAATGTGCTGAACCGTTGCCTGGCTGCGATAATGGACTGGATGGGAGCTAACAAACTGAGGCTCAATCCAGACAAGACTGAGATGCTGCTTGTGGGTGGTTTCTCTGACCAGATAGTGGATATACATCCTGTCCTGGACGGGGTTACACTTCCCCTAAAGGAACAGGTTCGTAGTTTGGCAGTTGTTTTAGATCCTTCCTTGTCACTTGAGGCTCAAGTAGCCTCGGTGGCACGGAATGCGTTCTACCAACTTCGATTGGTAGCCCAGCTACGTCCCTATCTGAGCAGGGAAGATCTAACATCAGTGGTACATGCTCTGGTAACCTTGCGATTGGATTACTGCAATGCGCTCTACGTAGGGCTACCTTTGAAGACAGTTCGGAAGCTGCAGCTCGTGCAAAACGCAGCGGCAAGACTGATAACGAAGACCAAGCGGTCTGAACACATAACACCTGTTCTGGCTCGCTTGCACTGGCTGCCAATATGCTTCCGGGCCAGATTCAAAGTGTTGGTTTTGACTTATAAAGCCTTACACGGTGCGGGACCACAATACCTGCTGGAACGCCTCTCCCGATACGAACCCGCTCGTACACTACGCTCCACATCGAAGGCCGCTCTCCGAGTTCCGACTCAGAGAGAGGCTCGGAGGGTGGTAACAAGAACTAGGGCCTTCTCGGTGGTGGCCCCTGAACTGTGGAATAGTCTCCCTGATGAGGTGCGCTTGGCGCCGACTTTGCTATCTTTTTGGTGCCAAGTAAAACCTTCCTCTTTTCTAAGGCATTTTAATCTAATTTTAATCTTAATTTAGTTTTAAACTTGTTATAACTGATTTTAGATTTTCATTTTTTTCCATATGTGTTCTTGTTTTATTATGATGGGTTTTATTATATGTATTTGTATTTTTGCTGTACACCGCCCAGAGAGCTATGCTAGTCGGGCGGTATAAAAATCTAACAAATAAATAAATAAATAACGCCCATCAGCCCTAGCAAGCATAGTCAATGGCCAGGGGCGATGGGAGTTTATTTATTTGTTTATTCATTGCATTTATATACTGCCCCATAGCTGATGCTCTCTGGGCGGTTTACAACAACGAAAAACATTTTTTTAAAGTATACAAATTTAAACCATTAAAGCCCATAAAAACTGATAAGCAAGTTAAAAACGCACGTTATTCAAATGCTGTTAAAATGCCTGGGAGAAGAGGAAAGTCTTGACCTGGCGCCGAAAAGATAACAGTGGAGTAGCATCTGGAAGGCCCGAAGCTCTCCACATCTGGACTAGATGTAAAAGGAATAGACAGGGGAGCTCCTTTGCCTTTTCTACACTGTTCTCTCTCTCCCTCTCCACCCTCCCTCCCTTGTGTGACAAGCTGTAGGCTGTTGCGCAAAGTTCCCTGTGTGCCAATATGAAAGGTGGGGAGTGTGACGCCCTTCCCTGGCTCTCACTGTCAGGTTCCTACCTGCTTGTGGCTACTGCCTTTCACTAGGCACCACCAGGGACTCCACCTGTCCGGACTGTCTTTTTTTATGGTTTCTCTCTCCGCTCTAGCACAGATCTCACTAGATCCCCCTGCTAGGCAGCACCACCAGTCACGTTCTATAACCAATGTTCCCAGAGACTTTGTCTGAGCCTCTCTCTGTCTGGTTACTTTTGTGACTCCGTGCTTATGCTGTTCCCAACCCCCTTGTATCAATGTAGATAACTCATATAACGGGGTTGCTCTGGATACTTGTGATGTTATTATTCTCCTCTTCACCGCTGCCACCATTTGTTACTGTTGCCCTTCAGCCTTGGTAATTACCTTACCCTCCCTTCTGGTCTGTGAAACCCCAGCCAAGGATCAGGACTTTGGTAAACCAAAATAGTATTTATTAAATAACAGAAATAACAAGATTACTTTTCTAATGGTACTTAAGCATATGGTTTCATCTATTCCTGTGATACTTGACTTATCATTAACTCAAGTGGCCTCGGTGGCACGGAATGCGTTTTACCACCTTCGCTTAGTCGCCCAACTACGCCCCTATCTGGACAGTGATGATCTCGCCTCTGTTGTCCACGCTCTGGTAACTTCTAGATTGGATTACTGTAATGCGCTCTACGTAGGGCTGCCCTTGAAGACTGTTCGGAAACTTCAGCTAGTGCAAAATGCGGCAGCCAGGCTGTTGACAAGGACCGATCGGTCTGCGCATATAACACCTGTCCTGGCTCGCTTGCACTGGCTACCCATTTGTTTCCGAGCTCAATTCAAGGTGCTGGTGTTGACCTATAAAGCCTTACACGGTGTGGGACCGCAATACCTTGTGGAACGCCTCTGCCGCTATGAACCTACCCGCTCACTTCGTTCAGTATCTAAGGCCCTCCTCCGGGTACCAACTCACCAGGCTGCCAGGAGGACTGTTGTGGTGGCCCCCGAATTATGGCACAGCTTACCGGAGGAAATACGCCTGGCGCCTACAGTTCTTTCTTTTAGGCGCCAGGTTAAGACCTGGCTGTACTCTCAGGCATTTTAATGTCAAATGTTTTATGTTTAATGTTTTAGTTTAATGTGTTCCTTTCTGTTACTGATTTTATTCTATATTGTATTTTAATCTCATTTTGTACACCGCCCAGAGAGCTATTAGCTATGGGCGGTCTAGAAATGAAAATAAATAAATAAATAATAAATAAATAAACTAGAACTCCAATTCCCTCTTTCTCCACACTCTCCTAACATCCACCAACTAACACCCACACACCTCCAATCACATTCGCCACCTCAAAACACCTCTCAAACACCTCCAGATTCAACTGTCATCCTTCCATTTATACTCAGCCATCCAAACACTCAGCCAATCATCCAGCATTCTACTGCTCATCTACTCCCCCCTCCTCTTTCATTCCACTTACCATGTATCTTCTATACAAACAGCACTTACCATATTTACATTAATACAGGAACATCACAGGGAGCCATACCATTAATTAACTAGTTAAGTAACTATTTGGGACAGGAGACCTGTCTGCTGGATTACAAATCCCATCATTGCTGACCATTGGCTATGCTGGCTGGGGCTGATGGGAGGGCCACAGGCTCTTCGCCTCTGAATACAGTGCTGTTCAGAATAGAATAAGACCACACACAAAAAATGGCTGACCCCGCCCTAAGGCATACTGAGTTCAATGGAACTCCTGCTGGGAGGAAAAGCCCGATATACATATAATAATAACTTGCTCCCAGTAGGTATGTATAGATTGAAGCTGGTGAGGCATAGTCTGAAGTGCATAGCGATGAGGACCGTGGAAGGGCCTTTTCCGTGGCTGCTCCCCATCTGTGGAACACTCACCTGCCTGAGGTGCGCGTAGCAGCAGCGGCATTGTTTTCTTTTAGGAAACAGGTAGGCTTTGGGATGAGGGGAACTGCTCACACGCTCTGGCAATTAAGCTGTACGTAAATACCTAAAATCAAAAATAATGTATGAAAAGTTTGACGCTGCTTCTTTTATTATGAAGTGCACTGGAATAATTGTGTTTAAGTTCTTGTGTTGTAAGGTGATCATGTGGTTTATTATGTTGTGAACCACCCTGTAGCCTTTTGGTGATGAGCAGCATGTAAATTCCTTAAAAATAAATACATAAATATTACTGGAATGTACCCACAGTGTCCTTTCCAGGTTTTTGGGGTCTTCCCTTGAGCAAAAGCCCTTCGGGGGCACCCTCCCTGAGTAATCCCTCCTCCTCCTCCCATCATGGATGCTGTTACCATTTGTCCTCTGGGCATGATCCACATCATCACCTCTGATGATGAGGGCAAGGCCAACCGAGGCTGCTCCTGTTCCTTCTAACTGCCAGTGCCGCTCTCATTCCTGCAGGCGAGCAGGCAGAGAAAAGCAAGAGGAAAAATTATAGATCTGAAGGCCTGAACAAAAAATCCCTGGAAAAATTCAAGGGAAAAACAGGTTTTGTTCTGTTTTTTGACTGGGAGGGAATAGAGGGAGATAATTTTTTTCAGAAATTATTTTGGGGAAATGGGGATTTTCCAAAATTTTCCTTTTTTTCCAGGCCTTCACATATTTGCATATGGCAAGGACAGGGCCTCTGGGGTTTGACCTTGGGCCTTGGTTCACCAGACAGTGCCAACCTGATCTATCTGCACATGCCTCATTCTATCTGAATGGTTTTTGTAAGAGGAATTCTGGGCTGGGGAGTGGAAATACGGAGAGATTCATTCTGCGTCTGGGAATGCCTGACTGCAGCATAAAGGCTAAGAGGGAAAAGCTGCCTTTCCCAGTTTGGGGCAAGAAAGCGCACAAGCTGCATCATGGGAGAAATAAACAATTTTCAACAAATGTAGGCTGATGTGACATGTGTATTGTATGTTAGAGTTTCCGTTTGCAGCGAAGTGCAGAAATGACTGATATCTTACGACTGGCAGTTGAAAGAATAAAGGTTTATTGCTACAAAGAGGTAAAGTCATACATGCTGAAGCAGCGATGTGGCTTCCGCTCAGGGAGCCTTAACTAAGTAACTGAGAACAAACATAGGAAGAGAAGGGAGGAAGGACAGAAGCAAAACCTCCAAAAGCAACAAACACTTTAGAGGAGGAATCAGCAGAGGGAAGAATAGCTTGCCTTTCTGTCGCCCCCCACTCATTCAGATCACTTGTAACTTGCATTGGTGCCTTACTCCCAACAGCTTAATTCATCACCCAAGAAATCCTGGGGTTCAGACTGTCATCACCGTAGCAGCCCCTAAATTGTGGAACTCTCTGTCTAAAAAGCTGCATCTATCCATCATCTTCATTACACATCTGGCTTCATAACCTGAAGATGCACCTGCCTTCGACTGGGTAAAGTATTTTGGGGGGGGGACTCACCTCTTCTCTTTTTTATTAATCTACACTTGTGCTGCTTTTGTTTAGAATTGTTTCACTTGTCTTTGTAAACTGTACATAAAATGGATTTTAATTTTGGGATTTGACTGCTGTAACCTGCCCTGGGACCGTATGGTGTAGGGCGCGTAAGTAATCTTGGGTTGTATTCAGCGTTAGTCACACTCAGAGTAGACCCATTGAAATGAACGGATGCGACTAAGGCAGGCTCATTAATTTCAGTGGGTCAACTCTGAGTAGAACTAAGTGGGGTGCAGCCCCTTAAAAATAAATAAATATAAAAATATTTCTAAATATAAATAAGAAATCTTATAAATAAATCAATAAATATAAATGAGAAATGTCATAGATATAGATAAGAAACCTTATACACAAATGAAAACAAGAAATCTCATAAACGAGTCAATAAAAACAAGAATCTTAGAAATAAATATAAATAAGAAATAAAAGAAATATTGTGGAAGAAACAGAGCTTCGCCTTCTGTTTGAAGCAAGAAATATTATAAATAAATTCATATAAATAAGAAACATAAGCAAATAAACAGGAGCCCAATATGTGGAGGAGGCAACGGCTCGCGTGACGCAATGGGGAGGGAGGGGTCTGCACATGCTCAGGAGCAGTCTCTCGCCAATATGAACTTCTCCTGCCTCTGCTACTTAAAATAAAAATAAACATGGGAGGAGGGAAGAGAGAGAAATGTTGCACCCTGGAATAAGTCGAGGAGAACGAATATGCCCATGTAAGGGCAGCATGGATGTTCAAAAGGCCGTGAACAGTGCAGCCTTGGGCTGCAACGGGGGGCTGCCTGCCCTGCCGCCGCGGGGAGGACGGCGCTAGTGGTCTCCTAGCAACGGGCCCCGGGCGGGGCGTGGTTTTCCTCCGGCCACGCCCCCTCTTCCTCCTCGGCCTGCATCCATGGGGCCCGAGCCGGGCTCGCGGGCGTCGCTGCAGGAGCTGAAGCCCGGAGGGAGCCCGGAGGCAGGCAGCTGGTACGCTCGCGGGGCTGGGCTCGGGTGCACGTGGGAAGGCGGTTTTGGAGGAGCAGGGCGTGCAAAGGCAGTCGGGGAGGTGGAGCGGGAAAGCCAGCGCCGCACAGCGACTTCAGCATGCCTGGAAGGTGCCTTTTCGCTTAGGAGAGCCAGCGGCGGTGTAGCGTAGTGGTTAGAGTGTCGGCCTAGGACCTGGGAAGCCAGGGTTCGGATCTCCGCCCCCCCCCCGACTCGGCCGTGAAGCTTGCTTGGGTGACCTTGGGCCAGTCGCGGCCTCTCAGCCTAACCTACCTCACAAGGTTGTTGTGAGGATAACAGGGAGAGGGAGGAGAACCGTGTAGGCCGCCTTGCTTTTTCCTCAGAGTAAAGGTGGGATATAAATGCAAGAAATGAAAAAATAATAAATAGGAACATAGGAGGATGCCTTATGCTGAGTTAAGCCGTGGCTCCGTTCAGCTCAATGTTGTTTGCACAGACTGGCAGCGGCTCTTCAGGGTTTCAGGCAGGGAGGCTCTCCCGGCCCTACCTGAAGATTCAGAGAATTGAACTCGAGAGCTTCTACATGCAAGACACATGCCCTGTTGCTGAGCTATGGCTGTTCCCCAAAATGCAGCTCTGCGGTATTTATTTATTTATTGCATTTATACCCCACCTTGTCTCCAAGGAGCTCAAGGTGGCATACAGACATGGTTCTCTCCCCTCCTCATTTAATCCCCACAACAACCCTGTGAGGTAGGTCCAGCTGAGAGGCAGTGACTGGCCCAAGGTCACCAGGTGAGCTTCGTGGCAAAGTGGGGATTTGAACCCAGGCCTCCCAGGTCTTGCAGCCAGGCTCATAGGCGAATAATAGCACTTACTGGTCCTTGTTCACTTCTTTATTTAATGGGTTTCCTGCCTGCCTTTTAGGGCGCATTCCCTTCCTGCCTGCTGTTCTCCCCCTGTGCTGAATGTCAGAATGTCAGCTGCCCTCTTGCTCTCCGTGGAAGGCCAGGCCCACCAGCCTTTACCAGCCAAAGCTCAGTGACAAGGTCCTAGTTTCAACCCCCTGCAGCCTCTCCAGGGAGGGCTGGAAATGTTCCCTCGCCTGAAATCCTGGAGACTCGCTGCCACTCAGTGTACTGTAGACTGTCCTGAGCTAGATAAACCAATGGTCTGACGCAGCCGCTTCCTGTGAGAGGAGCTTGCCTAAGGCTCTCTGACTGAATTCATGGCCTGGGGACACCCTGGTTCTTTGCTCGTCCTCTTGTTACAAGTCTGTACAAGACAGGCCCGTGCCTGCTTGCTCAGAAATCTCTGTTAACCTTTTCGGCGCCTGCTGAAGACCTTCCTCTTTCAACAAGCCTTTTAAGTAGAGACCTTATCCCAGTCTGCATCTATGTTAGAGTTGCTTTTAAAGATATTTTTAAAGCTTTTCTTAAATCTTTTCTTTCTTTTTTTAAATATGTTTTTAAAGCTTTTTTTAAAAATGTTTTTAAAGATGTTTTGTTTTAATATATTTGAAAGTCTGTTTTTAACAATGTTTTCAAATGTTTTTAGTGCTTCTGTTGGCTGCCCTGGGCTTCTCCTGGGAGGAAGGACAGGGTATAAATCAAATTAATAAATAAATCAGCCCCGCTTTGTTCAGAGGTAGGCCTAGATAAAAGGCCCTCTCTTTTTTGGAACTGCAGCCTTGCTGAGAGCTCTTTTGCTTATTTCTCTGTACCAGGTATTCCCTGCTCCTGCCCGGGGAGAGTCCTTGTGCTCGTGTGGGCCAAAACTCTTTGTATCTGCCACCCACAGCGCCCAGCAGTGGAAAAGGGAAAGTCCTCATTGTCGGGGGAGCAAACCCAAGCGGAAGTTTCTCAGACTCGTATGTCATTGATCTTGGTAAGGGATAGGGAGCCACTGGCGGGGGGAAAAGGACGTCTTGATGACAGCAAAATTCAACTTCCTAAGCAGCCTCAGCTTTCCTTTTTAATTTTTATTTATGTGTTTATTAAGGGAGTAGAAAAAGAGAAAGGCCAAACAAGAGATGGATTGATTCCGTAAAGGAAGCCACAGACCTGAACTTTTCAGATCTGAACAGGGTGGTTTACAGCAGATGCTCTTGGAGGTCGCTGAGGGTCGCCATAAGTCGTAATCAACTTGAAGGCACTTAACAACAACAATTTATTTATATATAGCGCTTAATATTTCAAAAATCTCTTAAGAGGTGTTTTAAAGCAAGTTCCTAGTCCTCATGGCAGCGGTGCAGTCAGGTCTTTTTTAGACTCTGGACTTAGAGGATCGTAATGAAATACGAAAGGCCTCATCAGTATTGGTTGCCAGTTCTTTTCCAGGCCCAGTTTAAGGTGCTGACGTTAGTGTTCAAAACCCTAAACGACTTAGGTCCCAAATATCCTTCCCTACAGACCCTCTCAGGTGTGAAGATCAGCAGAGGGGGCCCTTTTGGTAGTTCTGCCACCCTCGGAAGCTGGGGGGGGGGAATGGCCCGAAAGAGGGCCTTCTCTGTGGCAGCCCCTAAGCTGCGGAACTCCCTCCCCACCGAGATGCGTTTGGTAACTCCATTGTACAACTTTTAGAGAATGCTGAAGATGCACCTCTTTACCCTGGCCTTCGACATCTGAGATGTGTATTTTTATGATCCACCCTATTTCTGTAATTTTGTTCAGGTTGTTTTTAACTTTTTAATTATGTGTTTTAAAATTGTTGTAACCCGCCCTGGGACCTTTGGGTGAAGGGCGGGTAGTAGTGGTAGTAGTAATAATGAAATGTGGAAATGGTCTGCCTTCAAGTTGATCCCGACTTATGGCTACCCTACGAATAGGGTGTTCATGGTAAGTGGTATTCAGAGGGGGTTTCCCATTGCCTCCCCCTGAGGCTACTCCTCCCCAGCTGGCTAGGGCCTGCTCAGCTTGCCACAGCTGCAGAAGCCAGCCCCTTCCTTGTCTGCAACTGCCAGCTGGGGGGCAACTGGGCTCGTTGGGACTATGCAGCTTGCCCACAGCTGCACAGGTGGCAGGGCACGTAACTCCTGAGCCACTCACTGTGGGGTGATCTTTAGCTGGTCCTGGACACCCAGGAGACACAAACGGGGATTTGAACTCACAGACTCTGGACTCTCAGCCAGGCTCTCCTCCCCACTGTGCTATACCAGCTGTTAGTAGTAGTAGTAGTAGTAGTAGTAATAATAATAATAAATTAGCATTCTGTCAGGTCCTGCAGACAGCAGTTCTTTAGGCAAGCATCCCCTGAACTTGAACTTCTGATTTTATTTGTTTTAAACTGTTTTAGTTTGTCATGCTTATTAACCGACTTGCTTTATTGTATCTCTTAATTAAGGATGTATTAATGTGCTGATGGAATGGTTATTGTGTATTTTAATAATGTGTGGATTTTATCATTGATACTATAGTTGTAAACACCTACACCTCCAAAGGATAGGCAGCATCTACCCTTTGGAATTCCCTGCCTATTGACATCAGACAGTTGCCTTTGCTCAATGCTTTTTGGCACGTGCTTAAAACTTTTTTTATATAGGCAAGCCTATCCAGACACATAGGTATTGATGTGTTTTAATCTTTTTAGCCGGTTGCTATTTTAATCATTTTTAAAACGTTTTTAATTGCTTGTTTTCACCGTTTTATTGATCATTTTAATGGTTTTTGTAAACTGCTTAGAGTTTTTTTGCAATCAAGCGGTACGAAAATGTTGCTAAATAAAAGAATAAACAAACTGTTCGGATGCTATTTGGGCATATCAGTGACACATAGTTTAATACTAATAAGAATGTGTATGACTCCACCAATATAAAAATATGGCCCGCTGTTGTGACCAGTGACCTGGTTGGCCACTGTGCAAAGAGGATGCTGGAGTAGAGGGGCCTGACCCGGCAGCCAGGCTCATCCTGTGTCCTTCTGTGTCTTTCTGCATTCCAGATGCACACTGCTGGAGAGCGCCTGGCTGGCAGGGGCTGCTGCCGCGGTACGAGCATGCTGCTTTCATCCCTGCAAGCCAGCCCACAAGCCTCTGGGTGTTCGGAGGGGCCAGTGAAACTGGGAACAGGAGTTGCATGCAAGTTTTGGACCTCCGTAAGTATTCATTACTCCTTTTCTTTGCTACTTCGAATAATATTTTGCTTTACTTAGCCATCTTTAGAAAATAACAATGTAAGATACAAAGCTGATAACCAGAACATAAGAAGAGCCTGCTGGATCAGGCCAGTGGCCCATCTAGTCCAGCATCCTGTTCTCACAGTGGCCAGCCAGGTGCCTGGGGGAAGCCCGCAAGCAGGACCCGAGTGCAAGAACACTCTCCCTTCCTGAGGCTTCCGGCAACTGGTTTTCAGAAGCATGCTGCCTCTGACTAGGGTGGCAGAGCACAGCCATCATGGCTAGTAGCCATTGATAGCCCTGTCCTCCATGAATTTGTCTAATCTTCTTTTAAAGCCATCCAAGCTGGTGGCCATTACTGCATCTTGTGGGAGCAAATACCATAGTTTGACTATGCGCTGAGTAAAGAAGTACTTCCTTTTGTCTGTCCTGAATCTTCCAACATTCAGCTTCTTTGAATGTCCACGAGTTCTAGTATTATGAGAGAGGGAGAAGAACTTTTCTCTATCCACTTTCTCAATGCCATGCATAATTTTATACACTTCTATCATGTCTCCTCTGACCCGCCTTTTCTCTAAACTAAAAAGCCCCAAATCCTATTACGCAGTTTTTCCCAGGCCGCTCCTCTGCGTCCCTTCTGATTGTTTTACTTGAGGGTTCAGATAAGGAAATTACTGAGCAAGTGGCAAAATTCCTGAACTTGGCCATCTTGACCAGACCCCATATGATTGTTAATGGCAATTAAACTAACTGAGTTGTTTTTATAATCCAGTATGCTGTAGTTTGTGTTATTAAGTAGTCTTTTATTTCTTAACATCTAATATTATGTTCTGTATTTGTGGTCATTTGGCTGTAAATAAAGATTTGATTGATTGATTGAAAGCTGATAACCTTACAAATGCAGGATAACAGAAGGACCGAGCGATTCAAGAGGTAGTAAAAGCCATATGCTGTACCAGGAATTTTGTTTGTTTGCTTGTTAGAGCATTTATATCCCACCTTTCCTCCAGCTCAAGGTGGCATGCCAAACGGGTTCTCAACCTCCCAGTTTTATCCTCACAACCACCCTGTGAGGTAGGCTAGGCTGAGATGCAGTAACTAGCCCAAGGTCCCAGTGAGCTTCATGGCTAAGTGGAGATTTGAACCTTGATCTCCCAGGTCCCAGGCCAACACTCTAACGGACCACTACGCCACACTGGCTCTTGTAACCCATAACTCCTGCAGTGGTTGACCTACTTATTTCATCTAGCAAAAAAATATATATTGTTCCTTAAATCTGATGTAAAGCTTTAATTTTCCCATTGATGCATACTCCCGTACTTTGTTACACCATTCTTTTCATAGATGGAACTGCAGTTGTTCTCCACTTTCCTGCATATAAAACTCTTTCAGCTGTCAGCAAGTCAGTTCCACAAGCTCTCATCTTACTGAACCCTCTAAATAATTTGGAAAAATACTGCTGGTTGCCATGGCACTTCATAACCCAAAATTCTGTGGGCATGAATCTTAATTCCCCCCCCCAGGTCCCCCCCCCACCTATGATAAAAGTCTCATATTACTTTTTAGTAATTGTAATGTTAAGTCAGGGTAGTTTTTGTTGATCTTACTGATTTTTACCGGTGTAATATAGGAATAATTTTTTAAAAATATTTCTAGTATCTTTCAAACAAGTAGCTGCCAAACATCCAAATTTATTTATTTCCAACATTTGTACACCGCTGTCCAAGGATTTCACAGCACCATGCATAGTTCTCCCTCCCGTTGTATTCTCACAACAAGCCCTGCGAAGTAGGTCAACCTGAGAGACTGTGATTGACCCAAGCTCATCTGGTGAGCTTCATGGCTTAGTAGGGATTGAAATTGAAACTTAGTAGGGATTTAAACCAGGGTTTCCCCAGTCCTAAAACAATACTCTAACCACTATACCACACTGTCTCTCTGTTAGATGATGATGATAATTAAAAAAATCTGTAAAATAACAATAAAAACATCTAGAGGGGTAGCCTGCTGCGGCAGAAACAACAGTGACTCTTGTGTCACCTTAAAGATCTAACAAATTTATTATGGCCTAAGGTTTTGTGGTGTGCAAGCTTTATTCCCGTGGTTTGCGATATGTCTGCGTCAAATATTCATATTGATTTTTACTTGTATTTTATTGCCTCTTTTCTTCCTTACATTGTATTTAATTGCACTACAATTTGAATTCAACGGCATGCAATTTGTAATAAATTATGGTATAAGAAATAAAACAAGTGATAACGTTGCAATGGAAAATCATGCATCATCTAGCATAAGCACATTACAGTTGACACGACAGGCAGAAAAATCATGAAGTGGCCCACCAAGGCCATCTGCGGTTTTCAAGCGGTCTGTGTGGGAAAGGGTTTGAGAAGCCCTTGCCTACCGTCTTCTTCCAATGCATGAAACGTTATTGTGAGTTACAGGGGATGAAGAGATGGAACGATAAACAGTGAGGTCAGAAGAAAATAAAATGCAGAAAGTACAAACACTGATAATTGTGTTGATAACATCTTAGCATTGGTGAGCAAATTAGCACATGCAATGTGATTAAAAAAAAAAAAAAAGTTCCGATCAAGTCCAGAAGTGACAGCTTTGAATCCCATGATGAATTGCAGTTCAGTGGTTTCAAGCTGCAGTTTCTCTTTGACTTTCTTTTGAATAAAAATATCACTATATTAGCCTTGTATTTAAGCCTGGTAGCAAAAGGTGACTAGGGATTCCATGGTTTTCTCCTGCATGCCACACTAAATTCCCTCCTCCCCATTTTTGTGGATTGTATCCAACTAAGAGTTAGACCCATTGAAATTAAAGGACCTAAATTAGTTATGTCCATTAATTTCAATAGGTCTGCTCTGAGTAGGACAATTGTATCTCTCGCTAATTTTCCTGTGTGCAATCCCTAATTTTTCAGTCTTGCAGTTTGTAATTCTTGTTTTCCTTATTAGAAACTGGAACTTGGAAGAGCCCAAATGTGATTGGCACTCCACCATCCCCTCGCACGTATCATACGTCCTCAGCAGCGATTGGGGACCGATTATACATCTTTGGAGGAGGCGATAAAGGGGTGGATCCAGTCAGAGACCAGCAACTTCACGTATTTGATTCAGGTAAACATGATCAAGTTGGAGTGTTGATTTTTCCAAAGTCGAAAGAGTTCCTCTGTCTGAAATAATTGATGGTGTGGCATATTCTGCCCAGTGTTGGCCACCCCATCTAAAAAAAAAAAAGATGTTGTGCATTTGGGAAAGGTGCAGAAAAAAGCACCGAAAATGATGGGGTCTGGAGCAATTTCCCAATGAGGAATGAATACATAATTTTTCATTTATAAAATAGGCATCTGCGGGGAAGTCTGATGCAGGTTTATAAAACTGTGTGGGATTTGGAGAACATTGAAAGCTGCCTTATACTGAGTCAGACCTTTGGTCCATATAGTCAATATTGTCTTCACTGGCTGGCAGCAGCTCTCCAGAGTTTCAGGCAGGGAACATTCCCAGCATGACCTGCAGATGCCTGGAGATTGAACCTGGCACCTTGTGTATGCATTTGCCAGATGCTCTGCCGCTGCAATTCATTGAAAACCAAAACAAGGTTCTAGTTCTCATGGCGCAGAATACATGGACAGAATTAAAGGGGAACACAGAAGGCTGCCTTTTACTGAATCAGACCGTGGGTCTGTCTAGCTCAGTATTGTTGACAGTGGCCGGCAAGGGCTCTCCGGGGTTCTCTGTTCTTTTGGGGAAGGGCCGTAGCTCAGGAGGAGAGCAGCTGCTTTGCGTGCAGAAGGCCCCAGGTTCAACCTTTATGGCATCTCTGGGTAGGGGCAGGAGAGACTCCCTGCCTGAAATCCTGGACAGCGCCTCCCAAGTCAATGTGGACAATCCTGAGCTCGGAAGGCCATGGCTCTGACTCCGTCCAAGGCAGGTCCCAGCATTCCTAGTATGGAGGGGCTTTGAAGGGTTATAATCATGGGGGGGGGAATCTAGAAGAATATCAAGAGGCTGGCTCCCCATTCCTGTCAGCAAGAGGAAAAGCATATGTGGGGGGAGGAGGTCTTGCAGGAGGGGGGTTGCAAAATGAGTTTAAAGAATTACAAGCCGAACCATTGCAATGTGGACTCTTCAGGATTCCAGACAGCCATTTGTACCCTTTTCTAAGATACTCCATTCCATTCCACTTCCTCCCCCCCCACAATAGTCCATCCCCCCTCTCTAAATAGTCAGCCAATATTCTGTGCCTACTGAGCATGCTTGCCTATGGCCATACTACCCTGATCACGCCCAATCTTGTCTGATCTCGGAAGGTAAGCAGGGTCTGGCCTGGTTAGTACTTGGATGGGAGACTGCCTGGGAATACCGGGTGCCGTAGGCTTAGAGGAAGGCAATGGTAAACCACCTCTGAAAACCTCTTACCATGAAAATCCTGTGAATGGAAATGGACTGCCTTCAAGTTGATCCCGATGGCTACCCTAGGGTGTTCATGGAAAGCGGTATTCAGAGGGGGTTTACCATTGCCTCCCTCTGAGGCTAGTCCTCCCCAGCTGGCTAGGGCCTGCTCAGCTTGCCACAGCTGCACAAGCCAGCCCCTTCCTTGTCTGCAACTGCCAGCTGGGGGGCAACTGGGCTCGTTGGGACTATGCAGCTTGCCCACGGCTGACCAGGTGGCAGAGCACATAACCCCTGAGCCACTCACTGTGGGGTGATCTTTAGCTGGCCCTTGACACCCAGGAGACATGAGCGGGGATTTGAACTCACAGTCTCTGGACTCCCAGCTAGGCTTTCCTCCCCAATGTGCTATACCAGCCCTACCCTGTGAATATATATATATTTATATATATATATATAAAAGATCCATAGGGTCACCGTAAGTCGTAATCAACTTGAAGGCATATAACACCAACAACTCTGAGTAAAACTTAGTTGGCTACAACCCTAGGTGTATGTTGGAGCAGGGGCCTTAAGGTTGTTTCTTTATCATCCTGATGCATTTACTCTTGCCATACGTAGCTACGCTGACATGGTTGCAACCAGAGGTTCGCGGCAACCCTCCTGCTCCTCGCCACGGTCACGTTGTGGTGGCCATCAAGAACAGACTGTTCATACACGGTGGTTTGGCTGGTGATACCTTTTACGATGATCTGTTTTCCTTTGACATAAGTAAGTACTCAGCGGTGCCAACTTCGGGAAAGGACTGTTGGCTCTCAGACTTGTCCCTTTTTAAGCCTTTCTTTTTTTAAAAGAAAAAGAAAGTGCAGATCTCTAGCTCCCAAAAGTCACACGTTATAAACCCTTGAGGGCTAGGAAGATGCTGTTTGAGAAAAGAGAGAGGGAATATTTAGAAGCCTGGCGATCTGCAATTTCCATCTGTGAGTGGTGTGCCCGCAGAACTGTGGCAGAGCCTTAGAGCAGGAATGGTGTAGCAGTTAGAGTGTTGGAGTATGAACAAGGAGTCCCGTGTTGAAATCCCCACTCAGTTATAATTATTTATTTTATTTATTTAACAAAATCTATGTACTACTTACCAGAATGAATGGCCTCTAAGCAGTTTACAATAAAGGAAAAAAAGGCATTAAAATGCCAATAAGTTACATTAAAAAAAAAGGTTAAACATAAAATAAGATCAGTAATGATAAAACATTTATACTTATTAAAACCACATGTCAAGATGGCATGTTAAAGTTTCCTGCCTGGGTAGGTTTGCTGGAACAAAAACATGCTTAGCAGATGCTGACAATAATACTGTGAAGGTGCCTGCCTAATATCAATGGGCAGGGAGTTCCAAAGGCACAATCTAGCAGCCTACCTCACAGGGTTATTGTAAGGATAAAATGGGGAGGGAGAAGAGAGAATCATATATGTTGCCTTGAGCTCCTTTGTGGAAAGGGGGGATATGAATGTTAAAAATAAATGATACTAAATAATGCTCAAACCTCCTTTGGCTCCTGCCATTTCCCACCTGCGGTGTCTCAACCCCTACCCCGCCAATCATCTTTGACGCCATGAGGGTTAGAAACTTTTCCTCACCAAATTTTAGACCAATGCAATTGCAGGACTGCTGAATGCGCATGCAGCCCGGCCTGTGTGTTTCAAGCTGTTTGCTTAAACTTTGCACCGGATGAGGATCGATGATGATCCGTTTTGTCTGCTTGCAGCCGAAATGAAATGGGAGCCGCTGTTGGCCACAGGATCTGTCCCAGGAGGGCGGGCAGCCCACTCAGCTGCTGCTTTTCAGGGCCATTTGTACATCTTTGGCGGAATGGACCCAACAGGAGAACTGGACACAATGTACAAATATCACATAGGTGAGTTTTCTGAAGATGTTACTTAGCTTCCATTGGGTAGGTAAGATTGCCGCCACTTTACATGGGCGGCGCTGCTAGCAATTTTGGAATGACAACTCCAACCATATAACGCTTGTGCAAGCTGGTGCCCTCCAGCTGGCTTGGATGCTGGCTGGGGCAGATGGGAGTTGTAGTCCGTCCAAAGCAGCAAACAAGGGCAAAGAGCCTTTCCTTGGCCTCTAGTTATACCAGGTGTGGGGAATGGGTGGCCCTTCCAGTGCTGCTGAACAACAACCCCCATCATCCCTAGTCTGACTGTGCTTGCTGGGGCTGATGGGAGATGTTGTTCAACAACATCTGGATGGACAAATGTTCCCCACACCTCAGTTATGCAGTGTGGCCGCTTTCCCCCCATTGGGATCGTGAATGCTGTCACCCCAGACCCAAGTGAGGGACAGCAGATGAGAGTTCATGCTTTTGCATGCAAACAAAGGTCCCAGGTTCAATCGCTAGAATCTCCTGTTTAAAAAAGAAAAATGGAGAGAGGAATCTTGGGGAACAGATGATGTCAAAGGCCTCTGCCTCCAAACCTGTTGCCAGTTGAGTGTAGACATGCCTAGGCTTGGGACCACAATACCTGACAGAACGCCTCTCCCAACTCAAACCCACCCATACGCTACGCTCAACATCCAAGGCCCTCCTCCGGGTGCCTACTCTGAGGGAAGCTCGGAGGATGGCAACAAGGGGGAGGGCTTTCTCAGTGGTGGCCCCCAAATTATGGAATGTTTTCCCTGACGAGGTGCGCCTGGCGCCAACACTGTTATCTTTTCGGCACCAGGTCAAGACTTTCCTCTTCTCCCAGGCATTTTAGCATGTGTTTTTAAATTGTTTTCTTAAAAGTGTTTTTAAATTGGTATATTTGTTTTTAATGTTTTTAATTGTTGTAAACCGCCCAGAGAGCTTTGGCTATGGGGCAGTATACAAATGTAATTAATAATAATAATAATAAATAGGCTAGATGGGAAAATAGCCTGATAGGGTGTAAGGAAGCTTTTATCAAGACCCTCTGTAGCTTAGTGGAAGAGCGAACGCTGGGCACGCAGAAAGGCCTCACATCGTGTCTGACTCGCTTTTAAAGTCATCTAAGCTGGTGGCCGTCACTACACGCGGTAGTGAAAAATCTCGGAGGGCAAAGGGAATGTCAAAGCTGCTTTTGCACAAAGTCGAACCATGGGCACAACTCGCTCAGAATCGTCTACACTGGCTAGCGGCGTCTTGCCAGGGCTTCAGGCAGGCAGTCTCTCCTGGCTCTGCTTGGGAGATAGATGCCAGGGATTGAAGCAGAGACCTTCTGCATGCAAAGCAGGTGCTCTGCCATTGAGCTGTGGCCTTTCCCTGGAAGGTGCATGTGAGGCTTCGTTCCCAAGCCTTCCCCCTCTCCGTAGAAGCTTCAGGGCCGTGTATTATTTCAGCTCCTGTGTATTTCAGGGACTGACAATTAAGGAAACGGCGACCCCTTAGTTTACAAGCAGCTGGTGCAATTTCTTCTTTTCTGCAAACCATTTTCCCAATGAATTTTTCGTGCTCTTTTTTAAAAAAAATAAAAACCTGTAGCAAAGGGCTATTGGACACGATTGGAGTTCAAGACTCCTGCACCCCCCGCTCGTCTAGATCATTCTATGTGCATCATTCGTTGGAAAGCGCCTTCCAGTGAAGACAACAGCAGGAATGAAGTAGCTGAAGCGTCTGATGCAGACAATCTGTCTAAAAGCTGCCCTGAGGAACACCTGTGCTTAATATTTGGTGGAATGGACATTAAAGGGGAGATCTACAAGGATTGTGCTGTCACCCTTCTTGAGTAAAACATTCTTAACCAATGTAGTTGTGTCATCTTCTACAATCTCGCTGCCCGCACAATCCAAAGTTTGCAGAGGGTTGTATCCAACCATGTAGATCTATTGAAATGGATCCAAGTCCCTTATTTTTGACCAATCTACTCTGAGTAGGCCTAAAAGTGGATACAGCCTGGGCAATCCACATTGCGTGCCAGAGGACTACGAGTGAAGTATCTGCATTTGTGCATAATTCTGCTTCTTGGAAAAGTTTCAGCTTGTCTAGAATATTTGGAAGGGGTGGGTTTCTCCTGATGCTGCAACTAAATGGTCCTCTCCATCTTACAGCCTGGGAAGGTGTAGGGTGACCACTCAAATTTGGAGGGGGTAGGATGAAGGTGACAAATCCACAAATGCATTTCAAAATACTTGCAAGTTTTGAAAGCACTCTTAAGATGGGGAAAATCAACCTTTGCCAACTTTGGTGCTCCCTCTAGGTGTTTTATAGACTACAGCTCTTAGCAGCCCGAGCGGCTTATGGGAACTGAATTCCAAAATATCAGAAGGGCAAAGGCAGGGATCATCTTAGGGTAGATGGCTTGCTGTTCTCCCTCCAGAAGGCAATGCTATCTATCATCTCTTGATGCAAAATGTAGTACTGAAGCAGTCACCCTCGGACAATGAGCTCCCTCAACAGCTGTCAAAAGGCTCTTGGTTCTGACCTTGGTCTGCAGCTTGCAACAGCCCCAGCCACCGTGGTCAAGGATGAGTTGGAGTCGAACTATCCATGGAGGGCTCCATGTTGCACCCTGGCCAAAAATTAAGCCATTTTGCAAATCGAATGAGCTTACTCCAGAATTTCCTCTGCTTTGGATATGGATGGCTGCCATTGGACCCAGAAGTTAAAGAACTCCAGTGTAAGGTTGTAGGCTACATATGCTGGATTGTGGCCTTTCAACTTCTGGGTTTCTTAAATGCCATGGCAAGTACTTGATGCATCTATTCTCCCCACACACAGGACAAGGAGCTGGCACCACTTCTTAGCTAGATGCCTGTAACTTGTGCACCAGGGTGATCTACTGCTTTAAGTGTGGTAAAATGGTAGCCACAAAAAGACTTAAGGCTATTTTGTGAAGCACAGTGTGGATCTAAAGCCTTGGTCCCCTGCTTCTCTCTCGACCGTTTTCCTCTTGCCACCAATAGGTTTTCCCTTCTGAAGGCTCTTCACAATTTGTCAGGCTCCTAGATGCTTGTCTGTTATATTAAAGATGCCCCCCATTCACCCTCCGCTAGTTGAAACCACTGCTTGCATCTTATAAAACTGCATAAGTGTGACACCAGAAAGGAATCTCAGTGTTAAAGGGACTCTGGGCTATGGTTCAGTGACGGGGAGAGACTTCCATCTCAAACACTGGAGACTGGGCAGTCAGTCTGGACAATACTGCACTAGGTGGACCAATGGTCTGACTCGCTGCAAGACATCTTCCTAGGTTAGCAATTGCCCATTTCCATGGATCACAAATACACATTTGTGACCCTCGTGTGATGGGGTGCAGATAGGGAAGTACCAAGAACTCCTACAAAAGGCACATGGGAAGCCACAGATTTTGCCAGTGCAAGATCTGTTCCTAGCCCATAATAGCACAACATTACAAGCCCAGCTGTAACCCCTTACAGTAAGGAGACGGCCTAATCACTGATAGCCCTTCCCTTAGTGAGGAAGAGGTACCATTGTATTTGCTTACATTCAGACATACAGCAGAATGATAGTTAATATCCTACCTAAAAGGGACACTGAGCGGGTTGCTCTTTTGAGTGGTCAGAGAATCCCAGGAATACGTTTAGCTTTATCAAAGACCAAGTTATTCAAGATCACCCCTCCTGCACATCTGGTACATAACAGCTCTTGTATACTCTGAGGCTTGCATCTATTTCTTGCTATCAACTGGTGGGCTATAGTATAACTGGTACTCTCTGCTGTGAGGAAGGAGGCACTCCAGGGGTTAGACTAGGGAGAATGCTGACAGGACCACAGCTCTGCAAGCCCTGCTGTGTTCCTCACAACATTTGCCCAACTATGTACCAATGAGACCCAGATCCAGTGTAAGTAACAAATTTATTGTTGCCACTTGGAGAGTAGAAAAGTTCCACAGAATGCACACAACCCACTTGTTAAATAGAATGGAACACTTCTCCACACCCTTCTCCTTGTCAAGTTTGTTTTCCCCCCTCCCCCTCCCTCCCCCGGACATTTATCAGCTGCTAATGAAAAGCAGTATACAGCCACTTTTGGGCTAGCATTTCCAACTCCACTCAAGTGAAGATTCTGATCGCATTCCAGATCTAGAGTTCAAACAGTTTAAACAAAAGTTCCAAGTCCAATATTTACAGTGTCAACACCTAGGAAACAGGCCTACAATTCATCCTTCTCGCCTGCTTCTTCCTCACCAGGGGGTGGGCCTGCGCTGCCATACAGCTTGCCTACAATTGGCTGCACTATCTCTTCCAGTTCCTTCTTTTGTGCTTTGAAGTCCTCAATGTCTGCATCTTGGTGACTCTCTAGCCATTCAATCTTTTCCTCCACAGCCTTCTCTATTGTGTCCTTGTCTTCAGAGGACAGCTTGCCACCTAGTTTTTCCTTATCCCCGATCTGGTTTTTCAGTGAGTAAGCGTAGCTTTCCAGCTCATTCCTAGCATCGATCCTCTCTTTGAGCTTTTTGTCTTCCTCTGCAAATTTCTCTGCGTCACTGACCATCCTCTCAATATCTTCTGGAGTCAGACGGTTCTGGTCGTTGGTGATGGTGATCTTATTTTTGTTGCCCGTGCCCTTGTCCTCGGCTGTAACACGAAGGATTGCGTTCACGTCGATTTCAAAGGTGACTTCAATCTGAGGGACACCACGGGGAGCAGGAGGGATTCCAGTCAAGTCAAAAGTTCCCAGCAGATGGTTATCCTTTGTGAGAGGGCGCTCTCCTAGGGGGGGGGGGGAAGGAAAGCATTTACACAGAGGTACTCTAGAAATCATGCAGGATTACCAACTTAATTAAAAACAAGACAAATATCTTTCCCTTGCATTTCTGGGAATGATCAGTGGCCAGTGATTCCCCAGCACATTAAATGTACCCCACAAGGGGCTGATGCACACCTTGCTAAATTGAGCTGCCCTGTTGGAGTCACCTTTTACTTGATGCCCAGGAGATGCAATACAATAAAGCTTCCAAGTTCAATTAACACAGGTCATTTACCTTCATAAACCTTGATTGTCACAGTTGGCTGGTTGTCAGAAGCTGTGGAGAAGATCTGCGATTTCTTGGTGGGAACAACAGTGTTCCTTGGGATAAGTTTGGTCATGACTCCACCAACCGTCTCAATGCCCAGGGTCAGAGGGCACACATCAAGCAGCACCACATCACCTAGTAATGAAAGGAGGGTACAGTAATGAAGCATCATCACTGCAGCTGGGTTTGGTATCATCCCTACAATACACACGAACAAGACTTTTCCATGCCAAAGAGATGTCAGACATACTGAGAATAACCCGCTTCTGCCAAATACACCTCATACAGCATTTAAGCCACTCTGACTTACCGATGCCTTCATCTCCAGAAAGTACGCCAGCCTGGACAGCAGCACCATAAGCTACAGCTTCATCAGGATTGATTCCCCGAGAGGGTTCCTTGCCATTGAAGAACTCTTTCACAAGCTGCTGTATCTTGGGGATGCGAGTAGAGCCACCCACAAGCACAATCTCATCAATGTCAGACTTCTTTAGGTCTGCATCCTCTAGGACCTTCTGAACAGGCTTCATAGTAGAGCGGAAGAGATCCTAGAAGCAGAATTAAGAGACCTTCAGTTGATGGAAAGAGCTACCTGCTTATCCAATGGCAAGGCATGACTACTGAACAGTGCGCTAAGGCTACAGGAGGGTCCAGATACCAAGTTATCAGATAACATTCCCACCCTCCAAGATGGCTTTGTGTTCCATCACATGATGCGAGACTGGCTTTTCCACATAGCGCCTCACAGTCTTATTTTGGCCGTAACTCACATGTGCTGCATGTAATCCCATTTCTATAATCTTAGTTCTCCCCCTCATTTTAGTGGCATATACAGCATCTCCCCAAATGGTAGATCCATTTTCTCAGAGAGGATCCAGCTTTAGATTTGAGGTACCTACCATATTCAGTTCTTCAAACTTTGCCCTAGTCAAGGTCTCAGAGAAGTCTTCCCCTTCATAGAAGGATTCAATCTCAATTCTAGACTGATGCTGAGAGGAGAGGGCTCTCTTCGCTTTCTCCACTTCTCGGCGCAGCTTCTGGACTGCTCGGTTGTCTTTCCGAACATCCTTTCCAGTTTTCTTCTTGTACAGCTTTATGAAGTGTTCCATCACACGCTGGTCAAAGTCTTCTCCACCCAGGTGAGTGTCACCATTGGTAGCCACAACTTCGAAGACGCCATTATCAATTGTGAGAAGGGAGACGTCAAAGGTTCCACCACCCAAGTCGAACACAAGGATGTTCTTCTCACCCTCCCTCTTGTCCAGTCCATAAGCAATAGCAGCAGCAGTACTGGAAGAAACAGCAAAGGTTAGAGTTGTTCACTGCATCTGCCCCATGATGCCCACAGTAGAGTGTTCAAAGCCTACTTACGGTTCATTGATGATTCTCATGACGTTCAGTCCTGCAATAGTACCGGCATCCTTCGTGGCCTGACGCTGCGCATCATTAAAGTAAGCTGGCACAGTGACAACAGCATGAGTAACCTGGAACACAAGAATAAGCCTGGTTGCCAAATTTGCACCACCACTGAATACTGTTCCTTTTTTGGAAAACATCATTGTCTGGAAAGCACTTTCCAGGACTATTAGTTGTGGCTTATCTGTGGCCCTCTGGATGCTGGACTTTCATCAGGCTCAGGAAGCATGGTCAAGGGTTAGGGATGATAGAAACTGTAACCCAACACTGGTAAGGCCACAGGTTAGCCACCCCCAACTTGGAGACCAATTTCCCTCTGAACTGTATGTCCTTGAGAAGCCTAAGTACAGACTCTCCATGTACAATTAAGCAGTCAAGCTTGTTAAGATGGATCATGACTCAGTGGTAGAGCACATGCATTGCATGTGGAAGATTCCAGGTTCTATTCAGAAGCACCTCAGGATCAGGAAAAGGCATCCAAGACCTCCTAATCAGAGCAGGCAGTATAAAACTAGACCAAGCACTGGCCTGACTCTGTATAAGGCCGGTTCCTATTAATACATGGCAAGCCACCTAATACTGATGTGCCAGCTTTGTTGCTCATATGCTTCAACTGCAACATCTTACCTTCCTGCCCAAGTAGGCCTCAGCAGTCTCCTTCATCTTAGTCAGAACCATAGCTGAAATTTCTTCCGGGGCAAATGTCTTCATTTGTCCTTCTCCAATATCAACTTGAATATGGGGCTTGGCCTTCTTTTCAATGACCTGTTAAAACAATTGAACACCGTTACAAATCAAAAGCACCCACATCTACAACATTAATATTTGAGCGGAGACATGAGGTTCCATTGAGAAAGTGTAAGGACCAAGGATCTCCCCCACAACAACCATTAAGGAATATGCTGCCCTGGCAGAGGCCAAAACTTATAACAGGTCCAAATACTGTCCCAGATCTGTCTAGGACTGGTAGTTGTACGCAGATGATACTCTGAGAAATATGACACGATGGCACCTGCATTTTAGCACATTGCAAGCTATTGCCATATTTGTAGCCCAGGTATGGGGAACCTTTGGCCCTCCCGCTGCAACTATCATCAGCCCCAGCATGACCAGAGATTATGGGAGTTGTAGTTCAGCCACATCTGGAAAACCAAAGGTTCCTCATTCCCGATCTAGCCCTCTGAACTACAATTTGTGAGCTACCAAGTCAAATGCAGCCCCATCCAGTTGTCAGATGCATAATAACCTATTTGGATTTTGCAGTCTCAAGCAGATGAGGTCATACTGAGCCCCTGGAGAATTGCCATATGGCTTGGGAGCAGAGCTTGGTGAACCACAACTTCTGGGAACTGCAGAAACACTTCATACACAGTGTACTAACCGAGTATTCCAAGGACAGTGTTAAGGCAAGATTTAAATCCCAATTCTGCTATGAATTAATCCCTTAATTCTGCTATGAAGTACATACCTTAAAAGGTAGATATTTGATATCCTGCTGGACAGAAGGATCGTTCCATGTTCTACCAATCAGGCGCTTGGCATCAAACACAGTATTCTCGGGGTTTGAAGTCAGCTGGTTCTTTGCAGCATCACCTATAAGACGTTCCCCCTCTGAGGTAAAGGCCACATAGGAGGGGGTAATTCTGTTACCCTGGTCATTAGCAATTATCTCCACACGTCCATTCTTGAAGACACCAACACTGTGGAAGAAAATACAAGCCATTTTTTGATATGTATATGAGGTCTAGTCCTCTGGGTGTTTCACAAAACAGAAGTATACTCAAACATACAAGCCTATATTAACGCTGTCAAGAAAAACCAAACCTCAGCGTAAGCAGTCAAAACGTGCATAAAACCAGCACAGAGTAGCTAATAGCAATATAAGACTGTCTAAATGAGCAACATATTGTCAGCAGGGTAAGTGCATCAGGCACAGCAAGCTAACAACCTAAACTGTCTGGGTAGCTGTGAAGAGATGCTGCATGGAAGTTTGCATCCTTTGGGCTATCTGGCTTAATGCTGACTTTTTGGCCAATGCTCATGTTTTTAGTTGCACTATTGACACTGAAGCAAGGTGGTGTATCAGTTTGACCTGAGGCTTGTGCCAAATGCACTAAAGGAGTAGTACAATAGCAGTTTGTGTGCACTAGCGCAGCATCATAGTTCAAAATGATGCATCAGATCTTACCAACTTTTTGCACCCTCTACAGCAAACCATAAGCTGTTCAAGACACCCAGAAACTAGCCCATTAAATAAGCTCCCTTCTTCTACATACCAGGAGTACGTGGTTCCCAGATCGATGCCAACCACTGTCCCCACATCTTCCTTTTTATCGTCATCATCAGCCAACACGCTGCCGATGAGCAGCAGACAGACAAGTGCGTACTTCATGCTGTACTCGTGGTAAGTCTTCCCAGCCAGAAAAAAAACCTCTGTGGGAAGGAAAGTCAACCATCAGTTGCAATGCAAGCAACAAAGACATCAGAAAGCCTGCTTAACTGAAATGGCAGCAGTTTCACAAAAGTAGTATTTCCAGTCCCACACATCCCTAGCAAAGCCTGGGAGGGCAAAACATGGCAAGAGGCTACCCAGGCCCCATGCTGCACCAAAAGCACAAGGACAGAAGTCGTGAGAATACTGTAGATGTCAGGCAGTTCAAAGGGAATTGCTTAGATTAGCTCCCACCTTATCTTAAGGAAAGCAGGCCTAGAAAACATTTCTGTCCGTACAGCAAAGGAGTAAGGGGAAATGCACCTGGGTTCACAAAAACCCCACAGGCTTAGAGGCCCAGTATCATCTACCATCAACTGTAATTGGCAACCAGTGATTAGCACAAGGACAGGCCCAACCTTTCCTACCAGCAGGCACTGAGAAAAATCATGGGGTAAGGCACAATGGGAGTGCTCCAGACCTAGACCCAGCATAAAAATGGAAAGCTACCAAGCCCCATAACCTGGCCCAGACAATCCCAGCATTAAAGGCAAAGCAAGCTGGTATCCAGAGGCACAGATATCCCATCTCCCCTCACCCCATCCCCTCGGTTTTTGACAAAGGATATCACTCTGAACCCAGAGACATTTCAAGCAGGGAATTAACATTGCACATGGCAGAGAGCCCACTGCCGTTGCAATCTCATAAGGTAAACCTAACAAGAACTGGGAGATGTGGGGCGCTTGTGTGTGTGTGGAGAGATCAGAAATAATCCCACACACATCCACAAAACAATCACTATTATCCTCTCCCCTCCCCCCCCAAAAAACAGGCAGGTTCTTAACGTACAAACCCACAGCATACAGAAGCACTGGATAAGAGCCTTTTACTTATATAAAAAAAATCCCCTTCCAGATTTCTCTCTCTCTTGAAACCCCCAAATGTGACACAAGCAGATGTCCATATTTCGCCCTATATTTTTATAGGCAATCTCATTCGTATTCATTCAAACCTTCATAGCAATTTCTCATTTATCAAGTTAGCAAGAAAACAAATAGGGATGCACAAGACCTGCCTGGGAGACTACAAAGCGTATACGTCGGACCTAATTAATAATAATAATAATAAGGATGAAGGCCTGGAGAGTTCTAAACCCAAATGGCCCCCACATGCACCAAGAAGCCCCTCCTTACTTTGGGGGCGCCCCCTCCCCCGAACCAGGCCGCACCAAGCCTCACCTCTGTTATGTCAAGATACCCGTCCGCACAAATCGGCCTCGTCTCCCCACGTTATATCCGCCGGGAACAATAAAAAAAAACCCCAACAACTTCTATTCCAACCGGTTTACCCACGATTAGCGCTCAGGCCCAAGCGCCCCTCCGCTCTTATATACCTTCCCGCAGCCTTGCGTGGAGGCCTGCGATTGGCCCTTTCCCCCTCGCTGGAGCTTCCTGATTGGTCGCTTGCCACCAAGCTGGCCGGAGCCGATTGGCCCTGTCTGTTTGTGACGTTGCGCGCCCCGTCGCGCGCCGCACCGTCGCGTCGCTTTCCTTTCCCCCCCCTTTTCCTCCTTTTTTTCCCTGTTCCTACCGCCCATGAGTGTCATTGGGCCGCCCTACCGGTGTCGCGGACCAATTATAGGCCGCAGTATGGGCCAAGCGGAGGGATCCCATTGGCTGGGAGAGGATATCATCTTTTTTTTAAAATCGCTAAGCAGGGCTGGGTCCTCCTGAACGTTTCTATGGTTACGAGGCCTAGGGGCCCGTTATTGACGGGGGCAGAGAAGGGAATGAGCTCCTACGGCTATGGCCGCCAAAAGGTGCCCGTAAACAACACTGAGGGCTGCTACACGTAGGGCGAGGTCGTGGGTAGCCTGCAATCCAATGCATACTTACCTGGAAGTAAGTCCCACAACCCAATGGAGGTTCCTTCTGAGTAGGCAGGTACTGGATTGCCTCTTTAGTCTAGGCCTGGGGAGGCTCAGGTCTAAGTCTCCCCTCAGCCATGAACCTCACATGACCTTATGACACCTTCCATGTGGAAGAAAAGAAGGAACCTGAATGAAAGCCGTCACACACAACTATCATGCACACATGTACATTAATGTGCTGCGCATAGGCTGAGAAGCCGCAATCAGCCTTCACTTTTTATAGATGTGTTTCCATGGCTGTGTAGTCGTCGCATGTATCTACCCATAGGTTTTGTGGTGGGTTTTGCCTACACAGAACTGATTTCATGTGGCGAACCACACAGCCATTTCCCATTGCTGGATCCTCGTTCCTGAATCCTGACTAACCCCCACTGTCTTGTAACTTAAGGGCACTTCCAGGCTCCTGCTATTTTGGGGTGGGATTCAATCATACCAACCAATTCAGATTGCACAATTACAGCTGATTTGGAGGTTTTGCACAACAAACTCCCTCCCTCTCCTCCCCCCATTGGACTTTTTGCAACAAGGAAAGTGACCGGAGAATTTACTGGAAAGTGTGCTATTGCACTTGGTTGACGCAACATTGTGTAATCTCCCTGAAAAAAAATGTGGTGTAGTGGTTAGAGCATTGGATTGGGCCCTGGGGGACCAGGATCCAAATCTCTGCTTGGCCATGAAGCTCACTGGGTGACCTTAGGCCAGTTGCTGTCTCTTAGCCTAACCTACCTCACAGGGTTGTTGGGAGGATAAAATTGGGAGGGGGAGAACCATGTTTGCATGCCACGTTGAGCTCATTTGAGGAAAGGCGGGATATAAATGTAATGATAACAACATACATTTTAAAATGACAATGAATGCTCAGTAAATAGCCAACATTGTCTTATTCTCTTCGCAGATTTATGCAAACAGATGAAGAACGAATAGTCAGTAAACAGGTAGTCTGAAAGTGATCTAACTGCTCCTGCGAGTGGCATCTTCAGCAAAGCAGTGAAACAGCCTGAAGATCTAAGGTAGGGAAACACAACACTGTAGCAGTTTCTCTTGCAACCAGAAAAATAGCATTGCAATTTTCTCCTTAGTCACAGAAGTAGCGGCTGCAACTGTAGGTGTGCACGACTTCAAACAGTAATGGCAAAACCAACATATTTTTAAACTGTAACATTAACACTCACTTCCTGAGGCCTGTCTTTCCTGTAATGCATGAAATTGTCCCCAAGGGTAAGACAATGTTGCCTATAGGTTGCATATGCACTAAACATTTAAAGCACATGACTTCCTCCAAATAATAATGGGAACTGTAGCCTGCCCTTCACAGAGCTACAATGTTCAGCAAACTACAGTTCCCAGAATTCTTTGAACCATGTGCTTTAAATATATGGTGTATGTGCAGCCTATATGTCTCTGCATGCATGTAGATGGGACAAGGAAAATCCCACAAAGATAGTTGGGGGAGGGGAAGCATGGTCAATTGTAGCTTCTTGGTGTGCACACACATATTTTAAAGTGCACGTGTCTTACCCCCAAACACGATTTTAAGTCACATATGATTCATTACATGCAGGCTTTCCATTGACATGTGGGGACACTGTTTACTTGATCCGGAATGTCCAGTTGAAACTCCCTATGAGGAAAAAGGAGTCACCTCATCCATTCAGAGGACACTTTGAGGTGGAACTATTAAAGTTGCAATCATAAATACACTTACTAGTGAGTAAGCCGCATTGGACACCAAGAATGATATCTAACTAGGGTCTCTTCCAGGAGACCTGTTTATTAAGCATTCCTACTGAATTGTTTGCACAAAATTGGGGGGGCAGTTAGACAACTTTAGCTATTTACTGAGCATCCATTCTGATTGTTTGTGGGTAGGCTGCATGATGTTGCATCATGCAATTGTTGTCCCTCAGTTTCCTGTGCATTTCCACATCACTTTACTAATCACAAAAGGTGAGGAAGAGAGTTTGTAGTACAAGAGAGCCAAGCCAACTTTAATTGCGTAATTGTGGGTATGTGATTGAACCCCACTTGAAAATTGCAACAGTCTTGGTAGAACCCTAAATCATACTCAGAACAGACTTACTGAAATCCATGGACTAAGTCATGAGTCATGACTAACTTAAGCCCATTGATTTCAATTAGTCTACTACACTGACTTAAGCGAGATACCACCCAGTAGGACTAATGTCTGAGTAAACATGAATAGGAATGCAAGATGAGTCACCTCGCAGTTTCTTAGAGTTGCACCATATCCTGTCATATAACTTCCTATCATTAATTCAGGCAAAGGATGAGATGCGGTTCTTCAGTTACGTGAACATAAACTCCCTCAACTGGTTTAGCTGCCTTCAGGGAGAACCTGTGAAGACTGTATAATCAACCAAACTGTAGACCCATAAAATGGAGCAAGACATGTCCAAAAAGACAGGTTAGATTTGGGTTAATGTCACTAACACACAGCTTATCCTCCGAGCTGTTGTCAGCGATCTGTAGGATAAAACAGAAGCAGTGCCATTTTTTTAAAAAGGACAGTCTCTTTGCATATCTCTCTCTACAGAATTAGATAGGGTTAGGGACATCATCTTTTTTTGAGGGAAGTCAGAGAATTATAGCTCTGTGGTGATGGATGATCTTTAACAGAGCTGACTCTGTTCTTCCCAAATTACGATTCCCAGAATTCTTTGGAAGAAACTGGTTGAAGCATTTATAAGCTTGTTGTGCTGCTAGTCCTTCCTCAGATTAATTACTTCTGCCCTACCGCACAGGAGAGCTATTTTTTATTCTGAGGTCGATCGCACTGTCACTCAAGGGCAAAGAGCTACAAACAACAGCTGGATGTTACAGCAATTATTTAACACCAAACTACCCGGCTGCTGTGAAATTGTGCTGTGGCAAGAGAACAGCCTTCAGTACTTGCATCTGTGACCTGCGGGTCCAAAGACACCACTGAAGGTGGAGGCTGGTGCCCTTTTGGGATTGGCAGGGCGGAAGGCAGGGAGCCCAACAGTAGGTGGAGCCAGAGCCAATCAGAGCGAGAGCCAGTGACAGGCAAACAGAGCCAACTGTTGGAAGTGGGGCAAGAGCAACTCCTGTTTTGTTTTGTTTGTGCTCCAGAAGGAAGATAGAGCTAGGGTCCTGCAGATGGATAGGCTTTGTTTACCTTTTACCTGTGATGCTCTCTGACTGACTTCCTTCTGTCGCTAGACTGTGACATCTTTAGGGAAGCTAACCTGCCCCTCCTCCTTCTGCCCTTTCCATTCCTTTGTTCTCCAGCTGTTTAGGAGAGAGGAGACATCCCTTTGTCTCTGCTCTCTCTCTAAGCATGGGGCTGACTCCCACACCTGGGCGTTATGCCTCCAACTTAGCTAGTTAGTCAGAACTAGGTATGCCTTTTCTATCTACTATGTATTTCTCTAAATAAAGTAGCTTTTCTTATTTTACTAAGTCTCCAGTCTCAGTGATGCTGTTGCAGGGTAAAAGCCTGCTTTCTCAGGCAAGCGCATGCACACGCTGGCACACTCGCATTTCAACATCTGCTGTTACTCTCTGCTGCTGTGGTGCTGCTTTTAAACGAAATTAAGCAACACAACTACACACAGCGCAACACCAACTAATTCTAGTTTTTGCCCCGTCCTCTTTTCTGCTAGGTTCTAAAGAGCAACACTGAGACTAAGGAGGAGGAAGCTGACAGCCAGGACCACCCTCTGGATTGGTTGCAAGTAAGAAGGCAGGCAGGTGGGGGGTAGCTGAGGGCATACCGAGATTGGTCGGGCAGCATCCCATTTGTCTTAATGCGGCAGCCTCCCCTGAGGCCACAACCCAAACAGCAAACAGTGTGCAAGTCTTTGAGTCCCTCTACAAAAACAAGATCGCAATCATCATACATTAGGCAAGAGGTGGGACAGAGTCGCAATTGGGATCAAATCTGCTGGTAAAGAATAAAAGAACATTCATACACCGGGAACTTGTCACGTGATTGTTTGTAGCGCCTTGCCTAGAACCGACACTGGAAAACAGCAGGATCCTCTTGGACAGGATGGTTGGACAGGGTTTGGAACATGGCCCTATCAGAGAGATTGGCCTGTCATCACAGGATACTCAGAGGAGTAGCAAAACAGGATTACGTTTGATGCCATTTTGTTACCCTTCTTGTCTTTCATGAATGGAGATGGAAATACGGTGCACCCGCCACTGACGCACATTTCTATGTGGAGGGGTAATATTCGGAATGATGCTCCCCAGTCTAATGAATCTGAAGGCATATAATACTTGACTCACACTCTGTATTGACTATTTTGATTACTTTTATTGTATACAAAGGCTTTTTGTACTCTTGTTAGGTTTTGTTCGTTGGTTTATTAGTTATATATATTGTTAAAAATCTAATAAGAAGAAAAAGAAGAAGGAGGAGGCAAACTCTGTTGGGTCAGACCAAAGGCCCACCTAGTCTATTACCCTGTTATCCCACAGTGGCTACTGAAATGTCTCTGGGAAGCCCATAAGGAGGACATGTGTGTAATGTACTACCCCTGTTTCCCAGCAACTGGCATTCAGATGCATGTCTAATCTTTGCTCCCTGGCTGAAACTTTAAAGCAGCCTTCCCCAACCTGGTGCCCTCCAGATGTTTTGGACTGCAACTTCCACTAGCCCCAACCAGTGTGACCGTGCTGAGAGAGGCTGCTGATGGGAGCTGTAGTCCAAAACATGTGGAGGGCATCAGTTTGGCGAAGGCTGCTTTCAGTCATGGCTTGTCAGAGGATATGGTTGGGTAATGACTCTGCAGGTGGGAGAGATTGATTTGGGGTGTGTGTGAGGGGGTGGTGGCTCTACCCACCATCTGCTCTGGCCCTGCCGACTGGCCTTTTAGATGATCAGTCCCTTCCTATGCACATCTTGTCATATTTTCAGCCATTTTGCTTAGTGCCGAATTAATTTAAAAGCCTTAATGATATTGTAAACACAATAACAATTGTAGAATCAATTCAGAGTAATGAGCTGCATTCTTCAAGAGTACTTTGCGTGGAGAGAGAGAGAGAGAGAGTGTTTTTCTGGGCATGCTTTAAACCAGCTTTGCAAAGAATGCAGAATTCTGAGAATACATCACAAAATAATTATTTTTCATTCAGGCTATTTTTCATTCATGATACTGAACCCTGGAGCTGGGAAGATGCCTCTTTTTTCTTTTCTGGATCAAATGCCAATTTGTCTTTCAAGGTGCTAGCTCCTCCTACCAGCCCAACATCTCCAAAAATAGACCTACGCCAGGAGAAAAAAAGGAACACTAACAGGCACTCAGAAAATACTATATAAAGAAGGTGTCAAGATGGGAGCTGTTGAGGGGATGGGGAGGGGGATTGTTCTGTAATTTGAGGGAGAGCAAAAATTGGTGTCGGGATGTGCACAGAGCTATTTGCCAATTTAGGAAGCGGAGTCAGAGAATATACAACTCGCATTCAGTTTCTGCAGCTTTCGATCTCTATTTTAGGTGCTGTAGTTAATTATGTGTAGTCCTTAAATCACAGGTGGAGATGCTGCGACTCAGGGGCCAAATATACAGCCCCCAAACCCTATTCAGCTGGCCCTCAGATCTCCCCCCAGAACTTTCCTCTCCCCACCTCATCTCCATGTCTTGAATGCTTTTTTGCATGGCTAGAATTTACCCTTGAATTGTGATAAGCCTGTTGCTTGTCTGGATGGAGGCTAGAGAGATGGTGTATGTATGTGTGTATGGAGCAACCTCTGATTTTGGCACAGCTAGAATGGAACCAACTGCGCAAAAGTAAGAGTCACATCTGTTGCCCTGCCCACTTGTTGGCTTTGGTCCCATCTACGTTTTGCCTGTGGTCTGCCTTGGTCTCCTGGTTCATCCAAACCAGGAATGAGGTGGTGTCCCCTGACAAGCCATGATTGGGAAGCCAACAACAAACCATGGCTTAAAGTTGGCTAGGAATTGTGGGTTATCCGGCAGCAACAAATCATGGTTTGGATGTAGCAGGGCTTCCTGGTTTATTGATCTCGTTTGGGCTGGGGAGAAGCAAAGCAGGAGCAAATTGGGCTGCATGAGCTAGCACGCTGCTCATTTACAATAAACCATGACAAGCCAGAAAGTCTGACTTGCTGTTATGTGCAAATGTGGACTATGTATGCAGTGACAGCTTGTTGTGCTCTGTGCATCTGGGGCTGTGATTCTGACCAAACATTTATTGAAGGAAGGGCCATAGCTCAGTGGAAGATCATCTGCTCTGCATGCACAAGGTCCCAGAGTCAATCCCTGACATCTCTAGGTGGGGATGGGAGAGAAATTTCTGCCTGAAACCCTGGAGAGCTGCTGCCAGTCAGCGTAGGCAGCACTGAGCTAGATGGACCCGTGGTCTGACATGAGGCAACTTCCTCTCTTCCTAACTCCCTGAAAGTACTAGTTGTTCCTCGGTGGAGCAGACTGACCTAGAAGGTGGCAGACTCTCTTTTGTTAGAGGTTTAAAAGTAGTGGCTGGATGGCCAGCTATCCAGGATGTTGTAGCAGAAGATTTCCTGCATTAGCGGGGGGTTGGACTAGATGATCTTTGAGGTCACTTCCAACTCTATCCTCTTTTTTCTTTCTTTGCAAACTGCCATACAATTATGCACTGCCTCTCCCCCAACCCTTTGCTGTGGAAGAACTCAAGCTGAGGACCCACCAAGTTTTCTGTAGTTTGAATGCATCTTAGCAAGCAAGAATGAGACAGAGAGCCTTTGTAGTTGCCCTGTGATGGGTGTTGCCTTTTTGGCAGACTCACAGCTTATATTTGAAATTTTAATACACACCTGTCTGATCCCTTACAAGATAACCCTTGTCCCCAGGCCCTTGGAAACCCAAAGTAAGAATATAAAATCTTGAAATGTAATCCGTCACCATAGCAACAGATTCTGGAACTTCTGCATATGCTAGCCTTTTCTCACCTATTTCAATTTATTATTTCAGAGTGGTTGCTCTCTCACCCTTCTTGTCTCTGTCCCCTCAAATAATCCCAACTAAAGGGGCCACAGGATGACCGTTTTATTGTTTTTGCTGTGAGATGCTAGGTCTTTGGGATTGGCTACATTATTGATTACCCCCATATATCTGCAAGGAGGAAGCTAGCACCTCAGGGAGCAGGCTGAGTGAGGGCCTTTCTCCCTGAGGTGCTAGTTTTCTCCTTTCTTTCCTTGTTGTGTTTGGGTTATTTTGTTGTTGTTATTAACAGCGGGGAAGCTTACGTGCCTACATGGTGTAGGACCAGGTTATTTGAAAGATAAACTGCACCCACATGAGCCTACCTGGGCCTTACAATCGGATTCAGAAGCCCTATTCTCTGGCTTGTTACTTAGTAAGATCAGACTGGTTAATGGAAAAGAGGATAGGACTGCTGCATTTTTAATACTTATACAGAAGAGAGAATTCAGCAAGTACAGCTTGCATGACAAGCAACAGGGGTGTAGGAGAGTTAGTACGGTGTAGAGCAGCCTTTTCCAACTTTTAGGCCCCCAGATGTTGCTGGATTACAGTTCCCATAATTCCTGACCATTGGCCATGCTGGCTGGGGCTGTTGGGAGTTGTAGTCCAGAAGCATCTGGGGACCCAAAAGTTGGGAAAGGCTGGTGTAGAGGTTAGGGTGTTAGACTAGAAGCTGGGAGACCAGGGTTCAAATCCCCACTCAGCCAGGAAGCTCACTTTGGGCCAGTCACCACAGTCTCACAGCCTAACCTACCTCACAGGACTGTTGTGAGGATACAGTGGGGAGGAGAACCTACCACATACAGCACCTTGGAGGAAAGGTGAGATATAGATGTAATAAGAATTTGTAACATGCCATCATTTTTTAAAGCGCTGTACATATTAAAAACTAAGGCAGTCTCTGCCAGCAGGCTCACAGTCTTAATTATCCACAATACTAAAGGAAGTGGGGATGAGAAGGGAAGGAAAGCAAGCATAGTAAAATTCCAGCATTCCCCTTTCCATCCATCCTGAAATGGAACAGCCCACGCTACCCACCCAACTCAAGAGGATGCCACCACTTCCATAAAGTAATAGACAACCACCTCCCCCAACCCCTACACACACTATATATTTATCCATTTGCATTCTTCTCCTTGGGATTTGATACTGTAGAAGCAAAAAGCCCCTATTGCAAACCACCAACTGTGTCTAGATACCATTCTCCACCCCCCATACTTCCCAGCCACCAGCCAGCCAAGAATCCTTATTATAAAGAAACCTCCGGCACTGAATTTATTTATTTCGTGTATACCCCACCTTTTCCCCCAAGGAGCTCAAGGTGGCGTACATGGCTCTCCCCCTCCACAGTTCAGTCCCACAACAACCCTGTGATGTAGGCTGAGAGGCTGTGGCCCAAGGTGTCACCCAGTCAGCTTCTTCATGGCAGAGTGGGGGATTCGAATCCTGCTCTCCCAGGTCTTAGTCCCGAACTCCAAACACTGCACCGCACTATCTATCGATCTATCTATACATACCTACATTGTTGTGATATGCCTTCAAGTCCATTATGACTTATGGCGACTCCCCTCCTCAAAAGCGCAAGTAATTCCTTCCTCTCTCCCTCCTTCCTCCCTCACACGTGCGCGCACACTCTCTGTCATTGGGACTACATTTCCCAGGCGCACTTGCGCTCCCCTTTCTCCCCTGCATGCGCAGTCGCGAGTGTGCGTGTGAGCGGGTTGGGGGTTGGGTGGCGGCGACGGCTCTTCTGTGGAAGGAGCTCGCGCGGGGCGGCGGCGGCGGGTCCGGAGAGGCGGCGGCGCTGTCACCTCGCAGGTGGGTCCCCTCCGTCAGGCGCGAAGGCCTCTGGCTAGGCCTGCCCTCCTCTCGACCGTCTTTTCTCCCCTTCCCTGCCCCCCTCCAGTGGGCCTCGCGGTGGGGCCGGAGCCGGGGGCCGGCGTGAGGGGGGCTGCCCGAGCTTGGCTGGGGAGGAAGGGAGGCGATACACACTATGGGGGCAGAGCCCGGCCTGAGCAAAAAGGGAGGGCCTGGCCTGCAACGCCCCCCAACCCCTTTATCTCAGGATATCCCTGCCCCACCTTGCCATGTCTGACTCTTTCTCCCCCTCATATTTTGCATTGACATTTCCTTTTCTGTTTCTCCCTTTGGCTACAAAACAACCGCAGCCTAAATTCAGGATGTCGCTGCCTCACCTGGCACCCTCCCCCATACCTTTGCCTGTGTTGTCTCCCCCCCTTTGAACCCCTTCCCCGTTTTGCATTGGTGCCCCCTCCCTTTCTCCCCGCCGTCAGCTGGTCCACACTCTTCCCCCCTTCAGCCTAAAATCGAGGTATTACTACCCTACTTTGTGGTTGCCCTCACCCCCAGTTTTGTTCCCCCCTAACATCCCCCCCAGCCGCAGCGTTTACAGCTTGCATGCGACTTCCCCACCTTTCAGTGTCGGGTCAAACTATTCGCAGAAACACACACATCTTGCATTGACACCCCCTTCTCCACCCCCCTCGAGCCTAAAATCAGGCTAACCCTCCCATATTTTGCATTGACGCTCTGCCTTGCCTTCCTTACAGTTTTCCTTTGCCCTCCTCGCCTTCATCACGTGAACCCCCCATATTTTGCATTGATGCCCCCCATTGCCCTTTTCCCAGAAGTAGCTTAGCCTAGCTTATATGTGTCTTCCCCTCCCCCATATTTTGCATCGGCACCCCTCCTTTCCCTCTCTACACCCTCTTCAGCCTAAATTCAGAATATTATTCTTTTCTCACCCCTTCTTGCTTGCCTCCCTTCATACCTTCCAGTGACACCTCCTTGCTCTTATAGAAGTATCTTAGTTTTCCTCACAGGTGTCTGCACCACCCCAGGTCAGGCAACTCACCTCAAATATTGCATTGACACCCCCCCACCGCATCTACATTCCTGTCAGACTTAGGCATTAATTGGCGCTCCCCTTTCCCCTTCTCACAGAAATTGCACACAGATAGGTGTTACCAGCCCCATCTCCAGGCTGTTTCTCCCCCAAAATTTTGCACGGACGCTCCATCCTTCCGCTTGCGTTGGCCTTGCACCAGGGCATTCTTACTTTCTCTCTTCTCCCCCCTCCCCATTGAGACCCCCCTTGTCCTCACAGAAATAGCCTACTGTGGATCTTCCTCTCCCCCATTATAACTTGCAATAACATCACCCTCCCCCCCCACACCTTTGCAGAAGTGTCTTAGCTTAACCCCCACTCTTTTAAGTCTCAGGTCAGAGTATTCCTTCCCTGCCTTATGTGTTTGTATTTCCATCCCATCTCAACTAGCTTAGCCTGTCCTTCGCCCTCCCCCCCTTGAGCCTAAAGTAAGAATATCTCCCCATGTCAACTGGGTTTGTACTTCCTTCTCCCCCCCCATTGTTCTTTGACATTTCCCTCCCAACCGTCTTGCTGAAGAAAAAGTTTTTCTCCAACCTGATGAAGATGTTGAACTTTTAAGGTTCTGAAGAAAAGGTGTGTGGGGAGAGAAAGGTTAAGCTTAGAAGTCTTCCAAATTGGAGGGTGGGGGGTGAGATGGGTGCTGCTGTAGAGAGAGTCAGATGTGCCACTCCGTGTTAATTTCTTACGCACAGTTTTACACATTTTAGCAGCACTTTGCTCTTACCCAATTCTGTGTCGAAGTCTAATTTTGGAGGTTGGGATTGATTTCTAACACCAAATATATTTCTGTGGGCTCATTCTTAGAGTGTTTCCAATTTAAAGGATCTCAGGCAATAAAGCTCAGAGAGCCCCCCCCTTTTTTTTTTTGGAGATGGGCTCTGTAGTCTGGCCCAGAATCAGGCAGCTTCATAAAATCAGTCCGTGGTAGGTTCAGTGCAGGCAGAAGGAAGTCCTGTTTCACACAGCTTGTGATTAATGTGTGGAATCCAGTGCCACAGCATGTGGTGGTGATGGTAGCCTCTTGCTTAGATATCTTTTGCAAAAGACCATGGGGGAGAAGCTGGGCAATGAGGCAGGGGCTGTATGCTCAGTGGCAGAGCACGTGCTTTGTATACAATGCCCCCCAGATTCAATTCCCTGCATCTCCAGTTGAAAGGATCAGGTAGCAGGTGATGGGGAAGGGCTGTGCCTGAGATCCTTGAGAGCTGCTGCCAGTCAGAGCAGACAGTACAGGCCCCAAATATCTGAAAGACCACGTCATAGGAACATAGGAAGCCGCCTTACACTGGGTAAGACCACCGGTCCATTTAGCTCAGTAATGTCTGCAGCGGTTCTCCAGGGTTAATTGCCCTTTATCTAAAACAAAGTAAGACGACAGTCCTCATGATTCTGAATAGAAGACGCCATTGGGGATTGAACCTGAGGCCACGTGCATGCAAAGCAGATGCTCTTCCTCTGAGTTATGCCCTTCCCTACAGGCGCTCTTGGGTGTTGTGATTGGCAGAAGGGGCTCTCTTGGTAATTCTACCACCCTCAGAAGTTCAGCAGGTTGGGGGTGGGATGAGGGGCTTCTCTGTGGCACCCCCTAAGTTGTGGGATTCCCTCCTCACAGAGGTGCTTCTGGCACCTTCATTATACAGCTTTCGTTGTATGCTGAAGACGCACCTCTTCATCTAGCCTTTGGCATTTGAGATACATATTTTAGGGCCCTCTCTAGTTGTGAATGTAATTGTTTTAATCTTTTAATAGTGTATTCTATATTATGACCCACCTGGGACTTTCTGGTGAATGGTGGACAATAAATATTATTATTATTATTGGTTATTATTATCTGTGTAAGCTTATTTTATATTTTCACATTTTGCTAGCCATGATAGCCAGCAGAAGCCTCCATGTTCAATGGCAGACTATCCCTAAATACTAGATTTTGGAGGTGGGGAGGGTTACAGCTTCCTTCATGCCCTGCTTGTAGGCTTCCTGGAGGTGTCTTGAGTGGCTGCTACTGGAAACAAAATGCTTTGTCTTACACTGCCTTCCTTAATCTTGGACCCACCAGATGTTGCTGGATTTCAGCTTCCATCAGTCCCAGCTAGCATGGCCAATGGTCAGGGATTATTGGAGTTGTAGTCCAGCAACATCTGGAGGGCACCAGATTGGGGAAAGCTCATCTACTACAAGTCTGCATCAAAAACAACAGAATGTTGTGTCACCTTGAAGATTAACAGATTAATTGTGGCATAATCATCATCACATATGGGGTCTTAACATCAGTTCGCATATATTTACAAATATATATTTATAGGTATGTGGGAGGTGGCTATAAAAGCAGTGGCCAAAAGGAAGTAAAATTCAAGAGGCACAGCCCATGACAATTCTGTGCAAAACTCATGTGTGCAGGATAAGCATGAACACTCACAACAGCAGCAGTTGGTGATAACACAATCTTCCCAACTTTGCTGTGCTAATTTAATGCCTGTAAATGGGATAACACTTCATGCATTTGATGAAGTGGGCTCTGCTTCATGGAGGCTGATGCACAATAGGTCGTTTAGGTCTTTAGAGATGAGGCAAAATGGTCTCCTGAGATTTCTCCATCCTGTTTGCAGGCAGTAAAACTGGCAGTACTATTTTGCCAAAAATTCTCAGGGCAGGGAGGAGAAATTACCCCACAGTTTCTTGGGGGCAGAGCTGATCCTTTGTGGCATGGCTTCTTTCTTTTTATTTGCAAATGCTGTGTTGGCAGTGTGGCTCCCGTTTTGCAACACCCACAATGCCATGGATGGTAACATTGCTCCAGGGTTTTTTTGTGTTTTTTTGAGGGGGTGGAGTAGCAGAACTATTTGGAGAAATGGCTCTCTGTTTGGGGTCATAATTGTTCTCTTTTTGTGGGAGAGGGCAAAAAAGTTATCAGAAAAATATACTGTGAAATTTTGGCACAATTCCATTTGAAAGTGCCACTAGAGTGTTGTGGGTTTTTGTTTTGCATATTCTTGGTATTCTAAGCAGGGCATGGAATTATTGCTCCCCGAGAAAAAAGTGGCAAACCTCACACATGCGTACTTGCCAGGAAAGACTGAGAATGGGGAAGAATCCCTGGCTATTTTAAAGTGGTAACTGGTTTGTTTGCATTGAAGAGATCTTGAATACCTATCCATGAAGTGCAAGCTTTCTTAGGCATGTGCTGGCTGGGGCTGATGCGAGTTGTAATCAAGACATCTGGAGGGCACCCGGTTGACGAAGGCTGATAAACAAGATTCCCTGACAGTCTCCCATCCTGACACTGAGGAGACCCAAAACAACTTAGCTTCAGCAAGGTGGTTGCTTCATGTGCCTTCAGACACAGCCCCAAGGACTTTGTGACAAGGGTGGATCTCTGGACCTGAATGATCTTCCATGGGAATATAGAGGAAAGGTGTCACTCCGTGTACATGGTTCATAGTCCCAGCCTATGGTCTGAAGGCACATGAGGCCACCACCTTGCTGAAGCTAAGCAGGTTTGGGTTTGGTCAGTGCCTGGATGGGAGAGCACCTGGGAACATGTATGCCGCCTTGGGTTCCATGGTGAAAGAAAGGTGGGGTATAAATGTAATAAATAAATTAATTAATAGTAAATGTTTAGATTTGGATCCTTTTTGCTCATCACTCTGTTTAGTAAAATGGCAAGTTGTACAGCAGAGACTAAGGGTAATATGGTTAATTGATCTTCTGCCTTACTTGAAGGAGCTGACATATACCACAAAGGAGGTCTTAAACTTAAAGTAGCTACTTCTGTGTTCTGGGCGGTAAGCATTTGTCATGTATTATAAAATTACTGCACCATCAACCACAAAGGCAAATTAGTTACCCTTTATCTACTGGCACATAACATTTGAGTCATGACAGATTTATATCTACTGTCCTCTAGTAGTTACATACCTTAACCTCTCTGAGTAGAATGGAAATGATACTACTAGCTGTGGGTTTATGAGTGTCTTTTTAAAATTGTGTTGAATACGGTTGTGGCAAAATATCCTGTCTTTTCTTTCTCTTGATGGTTGGAGATGGGTTTGTGACTAGCCACTTGCCTAGTCACCTTTGGTAAATACTCATGCAGGTGACCAGCAGGAAACACTTACAAAAATGGCTTCTCTTTTTCTTTTTAGCCACAAAACAATTTGTATAGTCATAGTTATGTATGGCCAGACAAGTGGTGTAAACTTTTGAAGGCTGCAATTCTATACACTTACCTAGGAGTGAGCCTCAGCAAGGCTTAGTTCTGAGTAAGCACATTTAGTATTGCACTGTTAGGCTAGAAGCTTTTTGGGTAACTGGTTGTTGTGAAGACATGTTCTGGTTTTTCCCTCTCCAGTTTAATTTTTGAAGGGGCAACAGTTTATGCTGCTGTAATGAAAATATCACAGTTTGTTCAGCTGCGCTCCGCTGGACCATGTAAAAGAAAAGGAAGAAAATGCAAAGCAAGTTGGAAGGAAATTAGAGCAACATTCCTTTCATTTTATAGCCTTCTCATCCAGCAGTGAACTCGGAGCATTGCAGATAATGAAATTGGGGATGCCTTTGGGGGCAACAAGAGTTGCATCCCTTGGAGTGTTTCTGGATAAAACATTGCTCTGGGCTGTGCAGACACCATGGGCTCAATCCAGCTGAAGCTGAGCACTTTGATTTAAGTAGAAAAGGTCAGCATGTGCTTAAATTCTCCAGTTAAATTTAGTAAGCTTCAACTTGGCTGTATTATTCCGTCTTCACATCCTGTTTTTAAGAGTTTTCTGCTTTCATTTTTAATCCAATCATACGGAAATGCACAGAATCCTAAGCTCGAAACTGTCTGGCTGGAAAAATATTTTCAAATTCCAACACACCGGTATTTGATTTTTAGGTGCCAGAATCAAATATATAGACATCTCTGCGGGAGGACAGATGTTCAGGTTTCTTGAGTGCTGCCTGCAAAGTTTTTAGATGCCCAGGATTTTCTTGGCCCTGCATAACTGATACCAGCATCTTACTATGATGATATTGCTGTCTATTGATGGTATGCTTTTGCTGCTGAAGTTTTTGCTACTCTTTTACTGGGTTTGTTTTATAGGTTATTTTATGGCTTTTATTATAATACATTGTTGTTCCTTTTTTGTGTGCCATGATTTATGCTTTTAATATTTTGTAAGTTGCTTGGAGTTTGTGTCAAGTGACTAATATATTGAATAAATAATAATACTATCCTAGCTTAGGACTCTGGCTGCATTAGCCAAACATCCTCCACACTCTGATATTGGCCTCTTGTGAGTGTGGCCTAGTATACAAACTATAAGCCTTGCCAACAGACAGACAGCTAACAGGGCTTTGGGGGGGGGTTCAGATATGTAGGAGCCAAAGTTCAGGGTGATAGCCACCCTACAAAAGCTAGCTAATTGGGGTGTTTTACATTTTTGTACATTTCTGTGTTTCAGCCTTGCAAATAAGTCTATAAAATTCGCTAGCCTGCTTGCCCCCGTATACCTGTGTTAGTCACTGATGGCAAGCTGACGTTCTGAAAGGGAAAGTACCAGTCCCGCTCCAGCTTGGAAATGTTCTCGCTACCTAATTTTCTTGTGGCAGTTCTTCTATACCACAGGCAGCTAGACTGGCAACTAACTTTTATGACTGATGTACTTAACAGCCTAGTAGTTGGGTGGCACTGGGATTAATAAGAAAGCATTCTTTTATTCAAAAGGTGAATTGTTTTGGTAGCACTCAGTTCGGAATTAATACCAAAAAAAGTCATTTTTTTAATTGCTACGGATATCAGGTATTGAAAAGTGGAGGCGTTATCATTAAATGATTTCAGTTGGAGCAGATGGGTAGGGGATTGTTTCAGTTTATTTTTAAATAATTTATTAACAGAACAACAAGTACAACTTCCACTATCAATAAGACATACAGAGTATATAAGAGAAAATTAACCAGGTAAGTCAAACAAAAAGTAACATGCCAAATCCCAACCCTCCCCTAATTCAATTGATATATTTAGTTGGGAAAGTTATGTTGTATAAGTCCGTTTCAGGTTTTTAAAAGAAAAGCTTCATACAGATGGGCTGGTGCCAACACTGCTTTATCTTAGTCCACTTTGTATTTGACCTGACCTCTTTTGCATCGGTAGATAAATCTTATATTGGCTGCTACGGCCATGTGGCATGAAGCAGAAAGATTCTAGGGGGAAGAAAACCCCATAATTTTCAGAGGGCTTCTTTAAGAAGAAAGGGTGGGGAATACTAATCAACTTTGCTAAAGTCTTGTAGTAAATCATAAACTGTTGCCCAATGCAACCCAACAGGTTATTGTGCCAAAGAGCAATCCCTTAGAATCCTCTGTGATAACCATGACTACAGTGGTGGATGTGCAGGGTTTTCTCTACAGATAATACTGAAAAGTGTCTCCTGGAGGTAAGAGATGTTGGATACCATCCTGGTGCAACTAATGTCTTGAGTTTGAAATGTTAGTGTGCTGTACTCTAGCCAATAAGATTTCAGCAAGGCAGTAGTGAAGAAAGTGCTTGAGAACTGGAAGTGGTGGAAATCTAGTACGTTGTCAGTTGCAGAGAGCAAAAGCACTCTGTGCACACATGGAGCTTCTGTGACCAGGGATGTGTCCTGATGCACTTGGCTGTCTTCTGAATTGCAGACTGTGCATATTTAAAAATAAAATCAGATTGTCTGGTGGTTGTCATCTGGTGGTGTAGTGCAGGGTGGTGATTGTCTTTGCCTTTTGAACACAAAAGAATAAGTGATACAAAAACAAACATTACAGATTTACACACAAATGACTAATAGTTCCTCGCTCCTTTTATTTGCATTGAGCTCATAAGCTGATGCTGGACTAGTTCCGTATTCTTTTTCGAAGAAACCGCCAACACATTTCATACCACTCTTAAAAACGAGTATAATCAATTACTTTTTCCAGCATAATACAAGTACAGCATGTAAACTATTTGTAATATCTGTTGCAGAAACCTGATGAAAGAATATCCACTGTCTTTCATATTGTGGCTGTAGTGATTATTCTTAGGGGATTTTCCACAGCAGACCATTCTCTCAGTTTCTGCGTAGACAACAGTGAAAGTGAGACCGAGGCACACAGTAATCTCTTGACAGTATTTTTTTCTTTTGGGCTTCCCATTTCACTGAATTCAAGTATCACTTTTGTTCACACAGACAATTTCTAAGCACTTCCAAAACAGCATAGGGTTGGTCTTGCAGCTCTGGATTGCAACTGGCAGCATACAGGTAAAAATGGGAGATGGGTAAAGGTAAAAATGCAGTGGAGTGGGAGAAGGCTTAGCTCCTGGGGCCAGAACTCGACTTTCGTTCTTTTTCAGATGCTGAGGCATCACCAGAGGCAGCCTTATGGTGAGGAGCAAAGGTGGCCATCTCAGACAATGGGTTTTGAGCCCTTAGAAAGGTTTTGGTGTGGGAGACTTGGATCTCGTCTAGAGGTGCAAAAAATTTCTATGCTCCCATATGTTTCAGTGAAGCTTTCACAGGAGGACAAGATCCTTCAAAATGAATGGTGATGCAGTAGAGCTTTAGCATACTTCCTGTGCCGTTTCACAATATGAGATGTCCTGGCTCGAAGGACACTATGTTTTGAGATCAAGTGTGGCAAAGTGGTTAAAATGTTGGACTAGGACCTGGGAGACTGGGGTTCAGATCCTCTTTTAGCCATAAAGCGCGCTGGGTGACTTTGGGCCTGTCACAGCCTTTCAGCCTAACCTACCTCACAGGGTTGTAGTGAGGGTAAAATTGAGAAGGGGAGAACTATGTACGCCACCTTGAGCTCATTGGAGGAAAGGTGGGTTATAAATGCAATAATAAATACTTTTCATTTGGGCTTGCTCTTGAGAGCTTCCCAGTATGCTATCCTGGATGTTAGTCAGGGGCGGGGGTTCTGGTTTTTCAGCCTCAAATGGCAAAGTATTTTGAACCAGGTGTGGCCACCAGGATCACATTTACAGGGTTGTATTCAGTGCTTGTCCTACCCAGACTCATTGAAAATAATGGGCATGACTAACTTAGATCCATTAATGTCAGTGGGTTTACTTTGGGTAGAATCTAGTTGGATACAACCCTTAGGCTCCAGCTTCAGGTCTTTTATAATTGGATCCTGAAAAACCTTTTGACGTTATTGCCAGCCTGAAACGTTTCATAATGGGCTGGATTCTTTTTCTAGTTCTCATTGAGGCAGTGGGGAGTGCATGGTGTGGTGTTTTTTCTCTTCAAAGGCTGAGGATTGTATCTGTTAGTTCTACTCATCGTAGACCCATTGAAGTTAATAGACTTGGCTAACTTAGGTCCATTAATTTCAGTGGGTCTACTCTGAATAGGACTTAGCTGGATATGGCCTTATGGCTTCCATGAGGGGACATTGCCAGGCAGATAAATGCGCTTACCTGAAAAACCAGCAAACCATGACAGCTTTGAGCCCCCTTCTCTTGTCTCTGTGCTCTCTTGTAGAAAAGGCTGAACTGACAATGTCGTGTAATTATTTTTGGGGTGTGTGAGGTTTTGAAGCTGTGTTCCCTGGTGTAATTATACTTGCAAACCGCTCCTTTAGTTCAGTCAGCTCTTTCACACCCAACCTGAGACTTGGGCTGCTTTTGAATTTCATGTTTGTTCTCCTTATTATTTAGATTTGTTAGTTGTAGGTTACCTAAAAGGTCTCCAGGCGACTTACATTTAAATACATAAATACATAATGCCATTAAAAATCCCTATAAAGCATTTTCTCATACAGCCCCCTGCAATTCATGTATATGCACATATATAGAAAAACAACCCTTCCCACCCACCCCAGCAGCAGAACAAAATCAGCTCAGGCCATCAAAAACAGGTGAGGTGGGGGAGTCTTTCCCTGGGGTCAAAAAGATGTCAGAGAAGGTGCCATTCATGGCAAAACCAGGTATCTTACCATCCCGCTACCGTTTCTACCTAGATTTCCGTAGACTTTGTAAACAGAACCCAGCAGACGGATATCTCAGTTCCCCAGCTGGCGAGTTCAAGGAACAGGAGAGGGCTGGCTCAGGTAGTTTCCTAAACGGGTTGCACAGGGCCTGTCCAGTCTGCACCATGAATTGCTTTAAGACAGTGCTTCCATTGTGAGCACGGCTATGTAAAACAGCTTGTTGGCAGGTTTCTATAAACAGGGTTACTTTGGAATGGAAGCAGAGTTTTCAGTAACAGCCTGTATTTGTCAGAAGGGGCGTAGCTCCGGATTGGAAGAGACGCTGTATGTAGGTGGAGAGGCCACAGCTCAGTGGTAGAGGGCACATTCTTTGCATACAGAAGGCCAAGGTTCAATCCTTGCCCTCTTTGGTTAAAAAAGGATTTCAGGTAGCAGAGCCTGCCCAACAGACCTTGGAGAGTTGCTGCCTATCAGAGTAGACCGCGCTGTGTTAGCACTTGACATGAGGCACCTTCATATGCTCAACTGCTTAAAATGCCTGACCGTCTTCTCTCCCCATATTTCAATGTGTGTGTATAGCATGGCATTGAAAAGTGTGGGTTTTTTTTCTTTTTCGTATCTAAGTGAATAAAATCATCCCACACAATGTTGTGCAAGTTCTGAGTAAGTTAAATTATCATAAAAATGCGGAATAGTTGTCCTGAGTAAAATTGTTCTTTTGTGACGCACCAAGTTTTGTTTTGTTTTTAAAAACAACACTGCATATAAGCATTTGCATGCTGCTACTATTTCAAAACAGCCTTTATGAAACCTCTTTAGTACATAAGGGTACAGAAGAAAATGGGATACAGTTTTTGATTTATTTCAGTTTATTTCAGGTATTAAAACAGGAATAAATTAAAGTGAAGAAATTGCCATGCCTCAGAAACCTCTGTGTTCACACATATCAGTAAGCCATGGCTTGTTTTTAACCATGGTTTGTGGAACAAACTGGGATCAATCATGCAAACAAGCATAGTAACTGTAGCTTGTTTTACCTAATGTTGGTTTTGCTTTCTAACTGTTCTTGACATGTACCACTGTAGCTGGGAAAGTTTTTTGGCGTGCAGTATCCAAGTTATAGTTATTTTTTTCTTTATTACTTCATTACTTTTCTATCCTGCCTTTCCTGCACGGTGCTCAAGGAGGTGTATATGTTTCTCCCACTTCCCATGATGGTTACGTTGGGTTCAGATGCAACAAGAAACCATGATTAATGCAAGCCAAGATTTGTAAGCCAACTTCAAACCATGTTTTCATATCCTGGTTTATTGATTGCAACCTTGGAGTGGGTTCAGATGTACGAACCACGGTTAAGCTAAACAACCCATAGCTTAACATTGTGTGCAAAAATGTGTAGATTTTTAGAACAGGTTAGTTTACCACTTACTATAATATCTGTATCCTGCTTGCCTATTAAAATAACCAAAGTGTCTTACAATAAAAGAGAATGCAGGATTGACACCACAATAAAAGTATGTGTCCATTTAAACAAACAATAGTTAGAAACTTCAAGAGACAGCCGAGCTGAAATTTCAGCGAAAACACAAAACATCAAGTCACTGATTACAAGCTAGCTTGGATATATATATTTACCATCCATTGCAAACAAGAAGCTTTCATTGGGAGGGGGTTTGGCAGTTGTGGTGCTGCTGTTGATAATGCCCTGTGAGTGTTCTCTGGTGCTGAGCTGAAGCAAATCTTATTCTGTGTTTCCTTCACAGCGAGTAACCAACATTCTGCTGTCCCCCCTTGAAGATGGTGAAGCTGGACATTCACACGTTGGCTCATCACCTCAAGCAGGAACGGCTCTATGTGAACTCCGAAAAGCAGCTGATCCAGAGACTTAATGCTGATGTGCTGAAGACTGCCGAAAAGCTGTACCGCACGGCATGGATTTCCAAACAACAGAGGATTAACTTGGACCGGCTGATCATAACAAGGTAATGGCTAGTAACATTGGAAACTGAGGCCCTAATATCTGAAATTGTATATAATGCTTTGCATGTTGAAACACTGCAGCTACTATGCATTATAAATGTAAGCTTTCAGGTTGCACAGAACTCTTGACCAGGCATAAAGAAAAGGTAGCTTTAAGCTGAGTCAGCTCAAAAAATGCATGCATGAGTCCGAGGACTGTACCACTTCAGAATGCAGGTGTGGAATTGCATTTGCCAGGGTGTCCCCTGTTCAAAAAGAAAACTCTCGTTGCTAGCATGTTGTGGAGAAGGTTTTTTTGGTCTAGCATTCTTCCTGACATACTTGCTTTCTGTGAGCAGGCAGTTTTTACCTGAAGAAGCTTTCAAGTATGATCCTTTTTCTTCAGTCAAAAGTGGTACCTACTCTCTCCCACCCCACTCTCCCGCCTCCAGCGCACATATTTGAATTGGTGCAAGATATATACAAACATAGGAAGCTGTTGGACACAGAGTCAGATAATTAGTTTATCAGTGTATTGTCTACACTGACTGGCAGCTGTCTTTCCCAGCCCTGCCTGGAGATGCTGGGGATTGAACCTAGGACCTTCTGAGTGTAAAGGAGATGCACCTCCACTCTATGAATATGATAGTAAAGCTGATTACAAAAGCAAGGTGTGTGTGTTTTTAAAAAAATGACACACAAAGGAAAGATGTTTCACTATCTTTAACCAGATACAACTTGATAATTGATGGTAGCCTATATAACTGGGACAAAGAAGTGCTTTCCATATATTTATTCATATTGTTCATTTTATTCTATAGAAAATTTAAAATCTGTGTTTATTTAATGTATAATGGCACGTTGTACCTTAACTAGGTTTTTTTTTTTTAAAAGCCTGCTTCTAATGTATTTGTGGCCATTTTTTCTGTCTGCCTTGCAAGAATTTTAAACTTGAATGGCTTGAGTTCATGTTTCTCCATTTGTATGACCAGCATTAATGTGGAATGTGCGAGAAGCCTTAACATTAGAAAATGATAGATAGGAAAGAGAAGAATTAGGGACCGAGAGAGGAGTAGGAATAAGAGACACTTTTTCCTGAAAACATCTAAAGATTTTAAACCTCAGTCAAGGCAACCTGTTTAAATTAGCTTCTGATCTCAGATGTGCTCACACAGCAAAGCAAAAAGTTGGTGTCACATGTACTTTGAATATGTTAACTGAGGCTGCATGCACACCATGCATTTAAAGCACATGCCTTCCCCAAAACAAACCTGGGAAACTGTAGTTTGCCCCTCACAGAGCTACAATTCCCAGCACCCTTAACAAACTAGAGTTCCCAGGATTCTTTGGGGAAGATCATGTGGTTTTCATATATGGCATGTATGCAGCATGTATGATTGTTAGGGGTTAAGGATAAAAACCCTGCATATAATGCATTCCAGTCCCATTGGTCTTGATTAGGGTTAAGCACGTATAATCATTGCTTGGACTGTGTCACTAAGCCATTAGTTATATCATTTTTATATGTTTCCTTGTCCTTTTGGTTTGTGGTTGCTTTACAGCATTAAAATGACAGTAAAAACAATTCCTTGTCAAATAATAACATACATATTTAGCAATACCACAGCAGTCCATTCATTACAGAAATTTATAGCAGATATTCTTAACTGGGGACTAACCAGTGATCGGTGGTCTTCAAGTGCTGTGGGACTCCTAACTTCCATATTCCTTTGCCACTGGCCATGCTGCTAGGTGGGGCTGATGGGAGTTGGAATCGCCAACATTTGAAGGGCCCAAGGTTTCCCAGTCCTGGCCTTAACAGAGCCTCAAAAATCAATCGGGTTTATAGTCTTCTGGAAACTACTGAGAGGACTTAGCTGTGTCATCTTCTTCATTGATGAGACTTAGAGAATGTTCAGGGGTTCCCTGTGTTATGTGTCTGGATGTACTCAACAAAGTTCAGATGATTCTCTTTCCCTTGATTTTGTGGCTGTTCACATGGACAAGCCTTGAGAATCCAGGTTTGGGGTGTTAATGTTTCTAAATAGTTTCAGTATATAGATATTTATATTTTTCCTAGTGCTGAAGCTTCCCCAGCTGAATGCTGCCAGCATGCCAAGGTCTTGGAGGACACGCAGTTTGTGGATGGGTACAAGCAGTTGGGCTTCCAAGAGACAGCCTATGGTGAATTTCTTAATAGGCTGCGTGAAAACCCTCGCCTTATTGCATCCTGCCTGGTTGCAGGAGAGAAGCTCAACCAGGAGAACACACAGAGCGTCATCCATACCGTCTTCACCTCCATCTACGGCAACTGCATCATGCCAGAGGACGAAAGCTACCTCCTCCAAGTCTTGCGCTACTTGGTTGAGTTTGAGCTCAAGGAGAGCGATAACCCCAGGCGGCTTCTCAGGAGAGGCACGTGTGCATTCAGCATTCTGTTCAAACTCTTTTCCGAGGGGCTCTTTTCGGCCAAGCTCTTCCTCACTGCCACTTTGCACGAACCCATCATGCAGCTGCTGGTCGAGGATGAAGACCATCTGGAGACCGACCCCAGCAAACTGATCGACCGCTTCTCACCTGCCCAGCAGGAGAAGCTCTTTGGGGAAAAGGGCACGGAAAAATTCAGGCAAAAAGTCCAGGAGATGGTGGAGTCCAATGAGGCAAAGCTGGTGGCCCTGGTGAACAAGTTCATTGGCTACCTCAAGCAGAACACCTACTGCTTCCCACACAGCTTGCGGTGGATCGTATCCCAGATGTACAAAACGCTCTCGTGTGTGGACAGGCTAGACATTGGGGAAGTGAGAGCCATGTGCACGGACCTTCTCTTGGCTTGCTTCATTTGTCCCGCAGTGGTCAACCCAGAGCAGTGCGGGATTATTTCCGATGCCCCAATCAATGAAGTGGCAAGATTTAACCTGATGCAGGTATAGCATCCTTTGAAATATATATAAGCAAACACACAAGCATGGGCACACATACCTGTGTATTTTCTAATAAGGTGGTGAGCCTGCAAGAAAATAGGAAAAGGGTCTGTGTCATCTGCAGATCTTAAGGGTTGCATTCAACTAAGTTTTAGTCAGAGTAGACCCATTTAAATTGACCTAAGTTAGTCATGGCCATTAATTTCAATGGATCTACTCTGAGTAGGACTAACATTGAACATAGAAGTGATAGGCCTGTGTCTAAAAGGCAACATAACACCAGCTCTTTACAAGGATGGCACCTGTAATGTCACAAATGCATGACAGAACACTGGAAAGCGTTCACCATCTTGAAGAAGACATTGTGAGCTGGGAGGGAGCGGCCTTATTGTATCCTCTTGGGCAAAATTGAGGGAGCCACCAGTCACCCACTACTTGAACTACTACCCTTTGCTACTACGGTCAGAGGGAGGAGGGCTTGTGCCACTCATGAGGTTGCCTGGGTTACTCTTCTCCCTCCAAGGGCAAGTTAGTGTACTGGTCTGCGTTTTGCCGCATTGACCAGCTTTGTAGCTGATTGGTGTTTATACTGCACCATCTGTGCACATGACAGTTTGCCGAGAGTTACTTAGACCAGGGGTTCCCAAGCCGCAGTGGTCCATGAGCTTCACCCAAGTGGCCCACAGCATGTCTGTGAATTTGTGGCTGGAGATGGGAGAGGGCACTTCTATTGCATTAAATGTTCATATTGATTTTTAATTGTATTTTATTGCTTTTTTTATTTCTTATATATTGCATTTGATTGTATGACAATTTGAATTCTATGGCATAAAATGCAATGTATAAGAAATAAGAGAAGCAATAAAAGTTATGTTAAAAGCCATACAACATATAGCACAGCACATTACAGCAGCAGCAACAGGCAGAAAAATTAAGTGGTCTGCCAAGACCGTCAGCAGTTTTCAAGTGGTCTGTGGGGGAAAACAGTTTGGGAAACACTGATTTAGATGACATAGATCCCTGCTGCCAAGGAGATTACAGTCTAAAATAGACAGTGCAGGAATTAGGGAGGGGAAGAGGATATGGTGCCTAAAACCTAGTTACAGTTGGGAATGAGGATGAAGAGGATCAGCCAAAGGCCTCCCCGGGAAGAGATGGTATCATGTTACATGTGTAGGGAAGGAGTTCCATGCATGTGAAGGATGGGCACAATGGAAGGACACTTAGACCTTTCTCCTTCCTCAGCTGGGAGCTAGGCTAGCGATCTAGCTGTGGGTATTCAGGGTTGCCGTCGTTCTAATGAACGCGCAACTTAAAAAACATCAGCACATGTTATTTTGCATTACGTACCCTGCTCTCTTTTGAGGGTTTTTTGTGTGTGTGTTGTGTATGTGGAATTAGCACTGGTGTTGCAGTCTAGAATGCATCGGGTCAGATTTTGGTGGGCAGGGAAGAGCAGGCATGGAAGAGGGAGAGGCATGCGTACAGAGCACTGCCAGCCAGTCGTGTCGTGTCTGGCCCTCTGGTTTGTAACTCTTCACTAGATAAGCAGGCAGTGTTGCAAGTCTGATCCCTGCAGATGTCAGAGCAAGAGGCTTGTCCTTTATTTTTGGAAGAGCCAGATACCCATTGGTGTAATGGTGTGTGTGTTTTCTCCTCCTCCCACTGAGAGTCATTCTTTACTCACATAATTATAGTGCTGGTCTTTGACCATAATAAATGATTGATTCATTTACTCACATAAAGAACTGCAGTTGAGGGGTGCATTGGCCTTCCCAGAGGGGTGCAGTCTTTACATTTGCTTTCATAGCAGCTTTTTGTTTTGTATTGTAGAATTCAGTGTTGACCCATATCTAGCCTACCATACTAAGGGACACTTTTTGATACTGACCTGCTGTCTTCCTCCTTCTGCAAAGTGCTGGTCACACTGCACTTCCTGTCTGTGCATACCCTCTGCAGGAGAAACTGACACATTACACTGGAAGTGCAGCGTGGCCAAGAGACAAATTGGGATTTCTGGCTTGTGTTCAACGAAGTTTTACTCAAAGTAGACCCATTGAAATTAATGTACTCAAGTTAGTCATGCCCATTAGTTTCAGTGGGTCTACGCTGAGTAGGACTAACATCAGGTGCTACCTTGTGTGTTTATATAAATATGGTATAGGTTCAGTGGAGGCTGATGGAAAGATGGCCTGGTTGGTCTTGGTGGGCTTTTGGTTCCTCCCAACTCTAGACCATAAAAGCTGTGATTTTTCCTGCCAGATTTGTTTATTGCCAGATGCTTCTTCTGTGTTTATGTGAAAACTGCACGGAAAACTCTTGAGCTTAATTCTTTGGCACCCATTAAATAGGTATGGAAATAGGCTTATCATCCGGCTGGTATCTGTGGCTTGCAACCATTCTCACAATAGTACAAATAGAAGTAAGAAGCTGCTCTTGCTGCTAAGATGAAGCAAACTCTTTTGAGTTGAGAAGAGATATCCAAAGTTTTCATAAGGGGAGTAGAAACTCTGTAAAGGCATTTTGCTGTGGAATTTTTCCATGCAAAATACTTGTAATGTGTGGAAAGAAAAGATTACTGCTGTCTTTCAAACCTTGGGCAAGCTGAGTAGGAATGGTTCTTTTTAATCCAGTTTTGATTTGGAAGGTGGAGACAATTTTCTCTCTTTGTGGTAGTGTTGTAATCCTGTCTTTAATTTGTTTCCCCGTTGTAGGTTGGGAGACTTCTGCAGCAGCTGGCAATGACTGGATCTGAGGAAGGAGACCCCCGCACAAAGGGCCACCTGGGTAAATTTGACAAAGTAAGAGCCAAGACTATGAAGCCTTTATTTCCGTGCGTGCCGATGTTTTCTCTTTCTTTGTAACTTAGACAAAGGCACCCTCACACACACAAAAAGACTTTTGCCATGTCTGTGAAAAGATTCAAGCAAGCAAATGGCGACCTTAAGGGAAGAGGCAAATGACGCTTTGCGCCAATAGAATCTGGAACAGGCAAGCAAGATAGTTAAGTGTAGAAGAGCTTCAGGGCATTTGCATGAAGAAGTGAGGTCTGGCATTTTTTGTGTTTCATTGTTTGTCTTTTTAACTATTAAAAATGTATAGCTGCTTCTTGCCATGCTGCCTGTTTAAAATCATTATTATTATTATTATTAATTCAATTTCTTACCTGCCCTTTACTTTGCTGAAAACCTTTCTTTGCCACCAGGCGTATGCAGATAATTAAGAAAAACATTTTCCATAATAGTTAGCTCGTTATCTGTTTTATTGTATTATAACTGTTGTGAGTTTTGTGTGGGTTTTTATATTGTAATAGGTGTAAACTGCTTTGATTTTTTTTAAATGAAATTGCAATATACAAATATTTTTATAAATAAGGTCCCAGGTTGAGTTGCAGCAATTCAGAATACAGTATTAAAATCAGTCAAAAGCAAATAGAATCAAGAGAATAGGATGGGTCTGTCTATGTGTGTATGTATTCGTACACAGCTGCCATCTCCTTAGTAGGGGCGTAAAGGTTTCAAGTTGAAACGCCTATACTGAAACGGTTCGCTCTCCCCTGTTTTACCCTTGCAGGGTTGTGTGGCCGCGTTCTTGGATGTTGTCATCAGTGGGCGTGCAGTGGAAACCCCTCCCATGTCCTCAGTAAACCTCTTGGAAGGGCTGAGTAGAACCGTGGTTTACATGACGTACGGCCAGCTCACTGCCCTGGTAAATATCCAAACTCTTGGGGAGGGGGGGTCCAGGAGGAGACGAGCTTGGGTATCTGTGGTGGGCATGCGTTACTTCCTGCTTTTAACAGTACCCATATTTTTAGGTCAGCTTTATGCGGAACGTTATGTCAGGCGACCAGCTGAAGGAAGACCACATGGCCCTGGAAACCCTTCTGTTAACCTTACCCCAGAACAAGCCAGGAAAAAGCAGCAGCCTGGAAATGACCCCATACAACACCCCTCAGCTTTCGCCTGCAACCACGCCAGCCAACAAGAAAAACCGGTTGCCTATAGGTGAGGAAGGCAGAGGATCAGGCTTGGCGTGGCGATGTGTCCTTATGCGGAGTCTCCTTGACTCATGCCAGTCAACGTCACATTGATGGCATGCAGCAACATTTCCCAACCTGGTGTCCTCCTGATGTTTTTGACTACAACCCCCCTTCATCACTGATCAATATTATATTTATTTATTTGATTCCATTTATGAATCGCTTCCTGTAAAGTATCTTTAAGCAGTTTCATAGTATAGACATCAACAATCCCAAACAATTTCAAATCCGATATAGATACAGACTGGAATAAAGGTCTCCATTTTAAAAGGCTTGTTGGAAAAAGAAGGTCTTCAGTAGATGCGAAAAAGGCAATGGAGATGAAACAGGAGGGTGCTGGCTGGAGCTGATGTGGGAGTTATCATCGAAAACATATGGAGGAAACCAGGTTCAGAAAGACTGGTGTGTGGGCTTGTTTGGTTCCAGGACCAAAATGGCAAAAGTCCAATTATTACAGCTTCCTGTTCTTGTCAGTTGTTCTTCTTAGTAGAAGGTGATGAATGGCACACTCTGTTATAGCAAACGTCACATTTTTCTTTGGGGAATTAAGGAAGTGGTTTGGGGCGCAGGCTGTATTAATCCTGTCCCCTCCATAAGCTCGGGATTGTGTATGTGGTCCAATTTAAAAAAAAAAGGTTGAAAGCTGCTTACTTGCATGACTTTTGCATAATTTATTCCACTGGTTAAGGAGAAGGGCAGCAACCCCCTTGGGGACGGGATTCCAACTGCTGTGCCCACTAAACATTTCATTCAGCAACTGTGAATCTGTAAGGTTTGTGGTATAAGGTCTGTGACATTTGTGACAGGCAGAAAGAAGTACTACTTCCCACAGTGCACAGTCAAAGAATGGAATTCACTCCCACAAAAAGTAGGGATGGCCATCAAGCCTGGATTAGACGGATTTGTGGAGGATAAGGCTGTCTATGGCTACTAGCCACAAAGGCTAAGTTCCGCCTCCACTGTTGCTGGGAGAGTGCTGTTGTGCTCAGGTCCTCCTTGTGAGGTTCCCAGAGACGTCTGACTGGCCACTGTGAGAACCAGATGGGTCCTCTTACATTCTTAGTAACTTGCCTCAAATCTCTCTCTCTATAAATGCTCAAGAAACTGGAGTTTTGCACCTAGTATTGCCTTCTGTGGATTTTCTGCACCCATACACAATTGGAACCAGGGATGTGGAGTCGGAGTCAGGAGCAATTTTGGGTGGAGTCGGAGTTGGAGTCAGTAGAAATGTACCGACTCCAACCTCCAAATAAATTTTGATTGACAAGAAGCAATTTTGGGTGGAGTCAGAGTCAGACAGTAGAAAAACAGAGGAGTCGGAGTCGAAGGTTTGGCGTACTGACTCCACAGCCCTGATTGGAACTTGCACACAGCCCTCTGCAAAGCCGCGCCTGACTGGTTGCAAAGCCAGATCTTTCCAGTCTCAGATAATTCCTGGCTGCCATTCCCCCCCCCTCCATTGAACCCTTTGTTATATCTGTGTATTTTACAACTGAACAATGTTTTCTCTCATCCAACGGCTTGACTTCTGTTTCTGTTTTTTAACGCTGCCAACTCAGGACACCAGTTGGCAGCCATCACTGCCTGGGATACGTCTGCTACCAACCTGACAGCTCACATAAACCTAGTAACCCCATTTGGTGGGTAATGGAATCCTTCCTCTTTCTTAATGTCTCTACGAAGCCATGCTTTGCATGCATGTTCGTGTCACACCAGCTGCTCTTTTCAAAAGGCATCTTCTTTTGTTCTGTTTGGGAGCTTGCTTTCTGTTTCCTAAGCTTTTTTTTTATATATATAAATGAAGTGTTGGGAAAGTCCAGTCAGTGCATGAACAAACTCTGCGTTAGAAATCTTGGGGTCTTGTCTAAGTTCTACTCAGAGTAGGCACATTGAAATTAGTGGACCTAAGTTAGGTGTGTTCCTAAATTTCAGTGGGACTACCCTGAGCAGGACTATCGTCGAAGGCAACCCTCGACTTTGAGATTGTTGCAAGGGGGGAAAAGGAACCTGGATTAAAATATTGGGTTGGTATTCTAGAATTCTGAATGGACCTTGCATGTTCACCCATGATCCAAAGAAGTGTCAAAGCATTCCCCAGGCTGTTGTGATTCGTGTGGTTCATTGGAAGCCATTCCCAGGCTCCTTGTAGTTCCCAAGAGCAGCTTTCCTGGTTCATAGGAACACAGGAAGCAGCTTTATACGGAGTCAAACTGTTGGCCCATCCAGCTCAGTATTATCTACACTGATTGGCTGCAGCTGTCCAGGTCTCAGGCGGGTCTGTCTCAGCAATCCCCTGGGGATTAAACCTAGAAGTACCTGCATGCAAAGCAGGTAAGATGCTCTGCCACTAGCCTGGCAAGTGTATTTTTCTCTTTTAGTTTTTTTTTAACTAACGGGGACCTGTTCTCTGTATATCTTTTTTCATTTATTTAGAAAAATGCATGATCAGCGTTTCAGTATCTTAAACATTCTCAAAACAGAATCCACTGGCAAAAGCTGTTTAACTTTTCTGTTGCAATGATCAGCTACTCCTTGGGCCAGTTTATACAACTGACAAATTCAAGCTGTTAACATTTTACCTGGATTGTACTTCTTTAGGCTGCAGATCTGATGGAGTGCATATTTGCACTTTGCCCTATAAAAAATCAAGCAAACGAAAACTCCCTGCATGCAGAAAATTGCCATGTGAGGTGGAAAGGTTCAGCCTAACCTCACAGATGTATTCTCTTTCTACCAGCGGGTATACTCCTCCCCCCCCCCCTAAAAATGGGGAATGTTCAAACATATAACTTACTCCTGCAGCTTGAAATGGTTCACTACAGGAAGAAAGAATACTGCTTAATTCTGCTGGTCTGTGTAAAGTGGCCTTTCGACTGCTCCAAGCTGCTAGCTCTGGAGAGTCACCCTTCTCTTGAAGTCCAGCAGTAGTTGTGTGCTGTTGCTCTATTTTGTGTACTTAGATGTCTGTCCAAAATGTTAACGTTCTGAAAAGTTTCTCTGTGCGCATGTAAAGCATTGCATGTTTTATTCCAACTTTATGCTTATGAGCTGATGAAAAGAGCTTTAAAAAAAAAGCTGAAGAGCCGCTGTCGTTTTTCTGCAAGCACCCCAAAGGTTCAGACTCAGCTGTTTTAGATTCATGCTGGTCCTGTGTCTGCATTTAGATGCTGCCCAAGATCCAGGCCCCTTCCTCTTTGTGACACGGTGATATTCGCATGGAGTTGTTCAAGCATCTGTCTAAGTAGCAGGATCTGAATTGCTGCCAGTGTGACTCCCTCCCCCCCTTACCATGAGAGGATGCCCTTTTAATCATGAATTTGCTGCTGTTGGAGGGATGGGAGACAGCACACTGGCCATTACTCATATCGAGAGCTGATTCTCTCACATTGAGGTGGCTTTACTAAAGTTACTCAGATTTCCTCCCATTTTCTGGGGGATTCCTGTGGGTTTTTCTCCCCATGAGTAGTCTACACACTGGGTGGGATTTCTTTTTTGTCCACTGCAAGGCAGGTTCTTCTAGAACAGTCTCCCCTAACCTGGTGCCGTACAGATATCTCTGGGACTACAAGTCCCATCAGTCCCAGTCAGCACGGCCAAGGTTCAGGGATTATGGGTGGCTGCAGTCCAGCAACATGTGAAAGGTACCAAGTTGGAGAAGGCTGCTGTAGAAGAAAGACTTGGCCAGGGGTAGGAAGCTCCATCCACAGCCTCGTTGGAGCAGGTTTTTCCTGCCTTTGTTGGAGATCTGTAATGGCAGAAATGTTTGATAATGGGTTTTATCTCTGGGGGTGGGTTATCTCCCCTACTGTATTCCCAAAATAAGATTGTAGTGAGATGTAGACTTTAGGAGCAATGTCTGCTTACACACTGTACCATTAAAGCACTTTTCCACTACCACCAAAGAATCCTGGGAACTGTGGTTTGTTAAGTGTGCTGGGAATTGTAATTCTGTGACGGTAAACTATGGTTCCCACAATTCTTTTTTTGGGTGGTGGTGGGAATGTGCTTTAAATGTATCGTGTGTACGCAGCCGATAAAAAAAAAGTCAGATTATTTGGGTAGTGATAATACAAAGGCGTGTGTTTGTGGGGCGGGAGAAAGACGAGTCATCCAAACAGACGCGTTATCTTTTCGGAGAATAAAGAATGAACAAAACAGGCAAGTGGGAATAATTCAATTGCAGCTTAAGTCTCTGGCATTTTTACAAAAGGAGTAGTAAATGCCAAAAGGAGTAGTAAATAAGACACAAGGAAAGCATGGCCACACCTTTCGAATGACTTGAGCGGATGCCCCTGGGCTTTTAGTGATTGCAGGAATTTTGGTTAGTGTATTTTCTCCTGTTGTGCCACCCCACCCTCACCCTGGGCAATACGGTGGCAAGCCCCACCTGCCAAAATTGCTGCTTCTGCACAATTAATGTACAAAGTTCCTGTCCATACGACCATTGGAAGAATCTGTAAGACACAGAAATTACTGTGGTCAGTGGCTTGTAGCCAGAGGTTTTTCCTCGCCCTTCTTGAAGAATTGCAGTATGGTAGCCAGATACTTGCAATATGAAACACACACACACCACACATACTTTTCTCAACAACTGGAGGGTAGCATAGCATAGTCTGCCTGGTGCCAGTCTATCAATGCCATTTTTGCCTTTTCTTCAGCATGCATGCAGTAGACATCACCCTCTTGTATCGAGTTGGCATTTGCCTCTTTGTTTTTTTTAATTGAATGTTAGGAATCCTTCATAAAACATCCCCCCCCCCAATGTTCCAGCTACTCGCAGCAGGAGCCGATCGAATATTCAAGCAGACCAGCATGCGGACCATGATGGATTCTCCCAGGAGACGATACAGGAAGTTCAACCAGAAGAAGTCTTGGTTATTTCTCTTGGGACGGGGCCCCAAATAACTCCAGGAATGATGTCGGAAAATGAGGTATTGAGATTATTGAGATCTGTGTGGGTGGAAGTGGTGCTGTTCAGCACAGGGTGTTGGGCCTCTGATGTGGAGGCTGCTAGCTGCTGTGGAATTCTGAGGACATTAATGGCTTTTTTCACACAGCTAGCACATAACTGGCCCTCATGGATCCAAGTCTTCAGCAGTCATGACATAGTACTTCTTTCACTTGTGTTATGGTTAACTGCCGTTTGTCGTGTTGACTGGACCCACAAACTGGTTAATATTAAAACCAGTTTGGAGTTGGCTTGTTTTAGTAAGTTAATGTTAAGCACAGTTTTGGGTTCAGACAACACAAAAAACTATGGTTAACCAAAAGCAAAAGCTTGCAGACTCTGCCAACCATGTGGGAGGAAGGGAGGGGGAAGCACAGAAGCCTGAGAGGCTCGTTCACATCACCATAAACCTTGGTTTAGTGTGACACATGAACAGCCTTTAAATGTAGGCTCTCTGGGCGAGGTGTCTTATCATTTCTATATTCAGTATGGTACTTGCATATCACTGGAGCTAAGTAAATGTCATGAAGTACCAGTGTTGTACCTACATGGCAAATTGATAACATTAAATCAATTTAATTTAAGTATTTATGCTCTGTTTTAAGACTCTGAACAAATTGGAGAAACATTCCTGACACCAAACAGCAGTTTCTGAAATGTTTGATGGCAAGAAGCCAGAGAGGCTCTAGAGAAGTTAAAAATTCTGGCTTCTATCTAATGCTTGTTCTACTTAGAGTAGACCCCCTGAAGTTAATGGGCATGACTAACTTAGGTTCATCCATCTGAATGGGTCTACTCTGAGTAGAGTTTAGTTGTATAAAGCCCACAATCTTAAGGTGTTTTGACACACGGTAAATCTTCTTGGCTGCCGATTTCAGAAGGAAATTCTGACTTTTGTTTTCTTCCCTTCTCTGTCCAACTTGTCCTAGGTTTTAAACATGCAGCTTGCTGATGGAGGGCAAGGAGATGTCCCTGTTGATGAAACCAAACTCCACGGTAAACCTGATAAAACCTTGCGCTTTTCCCTCTGCAGTGATAATCTGGAAGGAATATCTGAAGGTGAAGGGTCACTTTAGTACCTTGTCTGTCAGGCTATATATAAAAAGAGCTTCTTTTCATTGTAGTTGGTGTTTTATCTCAGCCACTATTGTAACCGCTATGATACCCGCTCATTCCATCGACCAATATGCGTTTGAAAACAACTTTTGGGGTTTTCTTTTTTTCCTTTTTCTTTTTTTGGTCACTTTGCCTAGTGACTTTTGTTTTGTCTTGAATTGCCTTTGTTGCATTTACTGGGTGTATCTTTCTGTTGGCGGGGGTCAGACTTAACAGTGTCATCTCCTTCCCACAGGCCCTTCAAACCGCTCTAATTCCGTGTCCTCCCTGGATTTGGAGGGGGAATCTGTCTCTGAACTCGGTGCAGGCCCCTCAGGAAGCAACGGAGTGGAAGCTCTGCAGCTTCTGGAGCACGAGCAAGGTCAGTGCTTGGAGATGCACGCCGCGCAAAGAGGATGGCCCCTCGCAAAAGATAAACTCAACGGGCTTTTATTTGGTTTGCATATTTATTTACTTAGAAGAATTTTTAGCCCACTCTTCACTGAAAAAAACAAAAAAGAAGGGCTCCCAGAGCGGCTTATAAATATTAATGTTAAGACAGTCCCTGCCCTGAAGTTTACAATCTAAAAATGCATGACACAAAAGGGAAAAGAGATTGGGAAGGTTGAGGAAAAAAGCAAACTCAAGAACTATTTCCACCCTTACTCTAAGAAACCCAGTGCAGCGTACATGATTTTCTTTCCACCCCACCCCACCCATGTTATCCTCACAATAACCCTGTGAGGTAGGTTAGGCTGATAAGAGCGTGACTGGCTTTAATGCTTCATGGCCAAGCAGGGATTTGAATCTGGGCCTAGTCAGACACTGTAAGAAACACACCAGCTCTCTCTCTCTTTAAAATGGCTTTGAACATCAGATGTTATCTAAGTCAGTAGCCATCAGCCTCTTCAGATCTTGGACCTGGTTTTGACCCCAACCAGCAACATGGAACCCAATCTTAACTTCTCATAGGTGTCCATCTTGGTCCTTCTGTTTGGTAGGGAGTTGTCCTGGTCCACCTAAGGTTCAGACACAGCATCCATGCTCATCTGTGACTGCTGAAGGGAGAGATCCCTCTTGTGTGCATGCCTTCGTAATGTTCTCCCTGATGAACTTGTGCCGCTTTAGAGTTCTCATCCTCTAATCTTCTATGATGAGCTTCCGCCGGGCCTTGAAGACCTGGCTCTTCAGGCAGGCTTTTGGGGTGGGTTAGGTTTTGACTGTTATGGTTTTAAATTTTAACGTTTTAATGTATTGTTTTATCTTGTACGTCGCCCAGAGTGGCTGGACAACCAGCCAGATGGGCGACTAATAAATTTAATAAATAATAATAATAAACCTCATCCAGCTGTTTTCCCATGAAAACCTGGCCAAGACATCTGTGCCGTACAGTGGCCATACTTAATGGCTGGATATTCCTAGAACACTAGACCATGGTTAATCTAAACCAAGACTTGTAAACCAACAACAAATGATGGCTTATGAGTGATGTTTATTCCTGGTTAATAAGCCATGATTAAGACCTGGAGACAGAAAATAGGGATAATCGCATTAATGGAAAAACTATTGTAACAGTTGAGAGCCTTAAACGGCAGCCAAGGGGATGATGACTTTATTGAATTATGGTACAACTTTATTATTATGTGAACTCTCAAGATCACACATTGCATCCTCCTGCAACCCACACTCATCTGTAGAGAGATATCCCGGTTGAGAGAGTTACCATGAATTGTTTCATGTACTTAACTTTGAATAGCCTTACTATGGTTTGTTACATGCATCTGGGGGGAGGGGGCGGGAGGGGAGAGGAGGTGGAGGAACTTGCTATAATTTACCTTGTCTGAAAATCAATAAAAACGTTTTTTTTAAAAATAAGCCATGATTAAACTACTTGGCCAGCTTCAGATGATCAAATAAACGACGGTGCGCTGCTAAGCAAGAATAAAGGTACAAGAGCCCTTCAGTCTTCTTTGCATCTGATCGTTCTGCCTGTTGTTTGCCTCTGCTTCCCCCTCCCTTTTTTTCCTCTTTAAAAACACAACTAAACAAAAATGAAGGGTTATAAAGTGTGTTGACCCAAAATGTCATCTTTTTTTTTTTAAAATAGCCACCACTCAGGATAACCTTGACGACAAGCTCCGTAAATTTGAGATCCGTGACATGATGGGGTTAACGGACGACAGGGACATCTCTGAAACTGTCAGCGAGACGTGGAGCACAGACGTTCTGGGGAGCGACTTTGATCCCAATATTGATGAGGACCGCTTGCAGGAAATTGCAGGTAGCCAATCCTGTCGATGCAATGAAAGCAGCGGGCTTTCTGTGAAACAGTGAAGTGCCTGTACTCTGGGTTGTATCCAGTGCTAGAGCTACTCAGAGCAGACCCACTGAAATTAATGAACGTGACTAACTTGTATCCTTGAATATCAGTGGACCTATTTGAGTAAAACTTCATTGGCTACAACCCTCTGTCTCTGGCTGCGTCTTAGGAAACAGGTACATGAAAAGAGCCCTGTGCAATTACCGTCATTCTTTAAGGCCTCAGCCATACATTTACTTAAGTCAGCCGCTGTCTTCCAACTGATCAGAGCTGGGAGATGCCTTTTAATCAGCTACAATTAGTAAGTTAAGAACAAAGAGTGGCTACAGATCATGGGTTGTTGGGAGTGAAACAAAGCAACAATCCCTGGTTTGGACATAATGTCAAGTGAGGGATTGTGGTTTGTTTCCTCCTCGCACTGGCAGGGAAGATCAAAGGAGAACATAAGAACATAAGAAGAGCCTGCTGAATCAGGCCAGTGGCCCATCTAGTCCAGCATCCTGTTCTCACAGTGGCCAACCAGGTGCCTGGGGGAAGCCCGCAAGCAGGACCCGAGTGCAAGAACACTCTCCCCTCCTGAGGCTTCCGGCAACTGGTTTTCAGAAGCATGCTGCCTCTGACTAGGGTGGCAGAGCACAGCCATCATGGCTAGTAGCCATTGATAGCCCTGTCCTCCATGAATTTGTCTAATCTTCTTTTAAAGCCGTCCAAGCTGGTGGCCATTACTGCATCTTGTGGGAGCAAATTCCATAGTTTAACTATGCGCTGAGTAAAGAAGTACTTCCTTTTGTCTGTCCTGAATCTTCCAACATTCAGCTTCTTTGAATGTCCACGAGTTCTAGTATTATGAGAGAGGGAGAAGAACTTTTCTCTATCCACTTTCTCCATGCCATGCATCATTTTATACACTTCTATCATGTCTCCTCTGACCCGCCTTTTCTCTAAACTAAAAAGCCCCAAATGCTGCAACCTTTCCTCGTAAGGGAGTCGCTCCATCCCCTTGATCATTCTGGTTGCCCTCTTCTGAACCTTTTCCAACTCTAGAATATCCTTTTTGAGATGAGGCGACCAGAACTGTACACAGTATTCCAAATGCGGCCGCACCATAGATTTATACAACGGCATTATGATATCGGCTGTTTTATTTTCAATACCTTTCCTAATTATTGCTAGCATGGAATTTGCCTTTTTCACAGCTGCCGCACACTGGGTCGACATTTTCATCGTGCTGTCCACTACAACCCCGAGGTCTCTCTCCTGGTCGGTCACCGCCAGTTCAGACCCCATGAGCGTATATGTGAAATTCAGATTTTTTGCTCCAATATGCATAATTTTACACTTGTTTATATTGAATTGCATTTGCCATTTTTCCGCCCATTCACTCAGTTCGGAGAGGTCTTTTTGGAGCTCTTCGCAATCCCTTTTTGTTTTAACAACCCTGAACAATTTAGTGTCATTAGCAAACTTGGCCACTTCACTGCTCACTCCTAATTCTAGGTCATTAATGAACAAGTTGAAAAGTACAGGTCCCAATACCGATCCTTGAGGGACTCCACTTTCTACAGCCCTCCATTGGGAGAACTGTCCGTTTATTCCTACTCTCTGCTTTCTGCTTCTTAACCAATTTCTTATCCACAAGAGGACCTCTCCTCTTATTCCATGACTGCTAAGCTTCCTCAGAAGCCTTTGGTGAGGTACCTTGTCAAATGCTTTTTGAAAGTCTAAGTACACTATGTCCACTGGATCACCTCTATCTATATGCTTGTTGACACTCTCAAAGAATTCTAATAGGTTACTGAGACAGGACTTTCCCTTGCAGAAGCCATGCTGGCTCTGCTTCAGCAAGGCTTGTTCTTCTATGTGCTTAGTTAATCTAGCTTTACTAATACTTTCTACCAGTTTTCCAGGGACAGAAGTTAAGCTAACTGGCCTGTAATTTCCGGGATCCCCTCTGGATCCCTTTTTGAAGATTGGCGTTACATTTGCCACTTTCCAGTCCTCAGGCATGGAGGAGGACCCAAGGGACAAGTTACATATTTTAGTTAGCAGGAGCCAGCTTAATAACAGGAGCCAGCTTAATAACAGGAGCCAGTTGTGTGGTCACTTCCCTTGCCAGTGACCCACTTTCATCCCATAGATGTTGCTGTGGGAACTGTACAGTTTGGCAACCCACATGGAAGACTTGTCAGCAGTTCATGGGCTGTGACCCATATTATATATGATAACTATTGCAAAGTGAGGCTAGGGGCAGCTTGATGTTTTGCTAGTGGACAGGGTCCCCCTCCAAGTCTGTGTTCATCAGCAGGCAGCCTGAAGATGAATCCTTCCAGTGCTAGGTTGGGGGTGGGGAATAGATGAGGTTGACTTTGGGTACCTCCTTGCCTTTTGACAATTTCAGGGTTACTTCCTCAGGTGCTGCTGCAGAGAATATGCTGGGAAGCTTGCTGTGCTTGCCTGGCTCAGGATCGGTGCTATTCGACCCCTGCACGGGCTCAACCATCTCGGAAACAACCAGTGAGGCTTGGAGCGTTGAAGTGCTACCAAGTGATTCAGGTTAGAATCCTCGATGTAAAGAGACGACATCCTTATGCATTTCCCAGATAAGCAAGGCAGCTGCTGTGAAGGATGCAGCCCTCTCGTTTCTGCTGCTAAGGAAGTTTGAGTCATGTCCTTTCCCTGCCTTCCACTCCCATATCCAGTAGAAACTCCTTGTCGTTAACTTTAAAACTCCCCCTGATGTTTCTCCTCTGTCTTTTGTCCAGATGTTCCTAAAAGCACCTGCCATGGTGCCACTTCTCTTTATGCCTTCATTCCCTTAATCCCCATGCCAATAAGTGTGGCAGTATTGGAACTCCCTGCCCGTTGATGTTAGGCAGGCACCCTCATGGTATCATTTTCAGTGCCTGCTAAAAACTTCTTTGTTCCATCAAGCCTACCCAGGCGTGAGTTTTTAGTAGGTATAAGCATCTTAAAATTACTGGCTTCATTTTATTATTTTTAAATGTAACTTGTTTTTAATGTTTGTTATTGGTATTTTAAATGAATATTTTAGATTGTCTTGTATACCTCTTTGTGGGGGGGTTCTAGCAAGCAGTATATAAATTTTGTACATATTGCTGCAGGTGCCTACATCCATTTCACCTCCCCATCCCCCACTTTATATTGCAGGCAGGGATCTCTCTGTTGCCTATGAATTTCTGTCAGGCACCATGTTAGCTGAGGGTGCCCTTTTTCTAAGCGATACAAGTAATGCCTTTTCTCGCCAGTTCTAGACGTCTGCAGGTGCTCGCTGCATGAAAATGCAATTTGTCCACATGCACACATGTTGTTTTTCATTATGGTGAAGGAGGGTATCCTCAGTTTTGGTTGCTCCTCCCACTCACTCCAGAAAGCAGGGCTATTACAGATCAGACAGCCATGCAGCCGTTGGGCAGCATCCAAGGTTAGACTCCTGCTCAGAGTAGACTCATTAAAATTGATGGACATGACTCACTTAGGTGCATGGATTTCAGTGGATCTGCTCTGAGTATGATAATATCATTTCTGTACTCCAGCCTTGCGTGCTAGGGCAGGGGTTCATTCAGGTGGTCCACAGCGTGTCTGTGGATTTGTGGTTGAAGACGGGAGGCGGCACATCCATTGCGCTAAATGCTCATATTTATTATGTTGTATTTTTACGGCTTATTTTATTTCTTACACTGTACTTCATTGTATTAGTTTGAGTTCTGTAGAATTCAAACTGTAATGTGATAAAACGGCAATACATAAGAAGCGAAAGGAGCATTAAAATGCTGTTTTAAAAAAATCACGCAGCATCTATCAAAATGCTTTACTATTGCTACCGTAGGCAGGAAAAAAACATTATGTAATCCGCCAAGACCTTCAGTAGTTTTCAAGTGGTCAGTGTGTGTGTATGTGTGTGTGTGGGAGATTTGGGAACCGCTGTTCTAGGGAATTCTGACATTCTTCAGGAAGTTCATCCAAGGTTCCTCAGTGAGATGATTATTAGCAGCATGTGGGCTTCCCTGAAAGGCATCTTGCCTGCCAGTACAAATCTGCAATGCGCAGCCATAAGGGAGTGTGGTGAGTACATCTAAGGCAGCCTTCCCCAACCCAGCACCTTCCAGATGCCGTTGGACTACATCTCCCATCATCTCCGACCATGTTGTCTGGGGCTGATGCCCAACAACTTCTGGAGGGCTGCAGTTTCTCCCTCCTTGGGTGTTCATGTGGGGCTGATGATGAGGCCCAAAAGCCCAGCTCAGCACGCCACATGGATTGAGCCCAGTGGAGGCTAGGCGACTGGGGCACTGCCCCACCAACTTCAGTCTGCTCTCATCCAGCCCCCACCTGCCTGCCTTATTTCTTACAAGTAGTCCAGGGGGGACACTGCCTGTCAGTGTCATCGTTAGTTTCCAGGGCTGTAGAACCAAGCAGGGAGGAGGAAGGTGGGGACAAAACTGGGATTAGTTGGTTCGGCCTCCCTGCCTTCTGTTCTGCCCCTCCAGTCTCAGTGGTCTCCGGCCACCACTGAATTTAGCGTGTGCAAACATGTCCCGGAGTCCATAGTCCTCTTGGTAGTTCCACCACCTGCCAACGCTCGGGGGCAGAGGGCATTCCAAGTTGCAGCTCCTAAGTTGTGGGACTCCCTCCCCAGAGAGATTTGTCTGGCAACTTCACTGTACAGTTCTTGGCACGTACCTTGACACCTGAGGAGTATATTTTTAGGACCCACCCTATTTTTTTTATGATGTTGTGTGTTTAGGTTGTTTCAGTTGTTTTTAATGATGTATTTTGAAACTGTTGTAACCTGCCCTTCGGTGAAGGAAGGGTAATAAATTAAAGGCTGCAGTCCACTACTTGTCTGCTTAGAAGTAAGCTCCATTGGGTTCAATGGGACTTACTCCCATGTAAGTGTGTAGTGGATTGCAGCCTAAGATCATTATCATCACTGCATGGCAGAGCTGTATTGGGGTTCCAATCTGATGTGAGAACCCTGAACTTGGTCGAAAGTCTAACAACTGCTGATGTTAACAAGAATACAATATCAAGAAGGTAACCTGTGCATTGTGGGTTCCCCCCCCCTCCCCATTTAGAGGCCCCAGACCTAAAGCAAGAGGAAAGGCTGCAGGAGCTGGAGAGCTGCTCTGGGGTTGGGAGCACCTCTGACGATACCGACGTGAGGGAGGTCAGTTCCCGTCCCAGCACACCAGGCCTCAGTGTCGTGTCAGGTGAGACTTGTTTCCAGAAAGCAACAAATTATTTGAACAGGTGAAACTCCCTTATGCCATGTCAGGCCGCTTGTCCATCAAACTAGTACTGTCTACCCTGAACAGCAGCAGCACCAGTCCAAAAATCTCAGGCTGGGTGGGCTCCCCTAGTCCTGCTACTGGAGATGCCAGATATTTGGGAACTGGGGAAGGGGGCCTTAGCTGAAATGGGCAAGAGTGTGCTTTGCATGTAAAAAGGCCCCAGGTTCAGTCGCTGGTATCTTTCAGTTAAAAGGGTCAGGAAGCATGTTATGAGAAAGGGAGTTCTCCGTGCCTGCTCCGACCCTGGAGAGCCACTACCAATCAGAGTAGGCAATACTGGGCTAGGTGGACAGGTCTGACATGGCATTAAGGCAGTTTCTGATGCTCCCAACTACATGTGTTTCCCGTGTGATTTCTCAGCATCTTTGTAGAATTTGTGGACGAGGCTGTCATCTAGGTGAAGGTCAAGTCATTTTTCTTTGTGCAGTCTGGCTTCACGAACTTGCTTCTCTCCTCTTGCCTTCATATCAAAGGTGGCTCTTGTGGAAGGGGCTCCTCTGCCCCCCACCCCACCATGACAGCCTTTCAAAGCCAGGCTTACTTTCCCAACCATCAGAAGAGCCTTAGCTGGTCTAAGGTACCTGACAGGGCTGGTGCCTGGATAATGAAAAGCCAGTGAACATTCAGGACGGTGGTGGGTGTATATGTTTCCTGCTTTAAAGGAGGAACAGTTCATGCTCTAAGTGGTTGAGAGTTGGCAGAGAAAGAGAACGGAGGGATGGAAGTTGATAACGTGGGAGGAAAGTAAGGAAATGGAGTTAACACCTTCCTTCGTTTTGGTCGGGGTGAGCATGAAAGAGTTAAGCCCAAAGCATTAATTGCAACCTCTCTGCTTCCTAGACTGGTCAAATCCACATATGAGACTTGCACCGGGAGGGGCAAGGGGAACTTGCTCCTCCAGCCCCAATCCTGGTCAGCCTTATCATCCAGCTGTAAAATAAAGGAGGAGCAAAATTGCATCGCTTCAGTTGCCTTCTGGGGATTGCAGATTGTGACCTGGGTGAACAGAAGTCCAAGTTCCAGAGAGAAGGCCCCTCGGCCTGTAAACCTGGCGCACTCGTTGCTGGAACCAACATCCACTGCAGTGCTCTGGTTATAACTGTGCCCAATAGACTTGGTGGTTTCCCTGTTAATGAGTTCTCTTCCTTGTTCTTCTCAAGGCATCAGCGCGACCTCTGAAGACATCCCAAACAAGATTGAGGACCTCCGGTCTGAGTGCAGCTCTGACTTTGGCGGGAAAGATTCAGTCACCAGCCCCGACATGGATGAAACAGGTCATGGTACGCGGAGGCACGGCCAGTGAATTTGCCAGCCTCATTTACAGAGGGCTTCTGAAATCAGATCAAGGGGCTACTGATAACCTATCCTTGCATTAATTTTATTTATTTATTTACTATTACATTTCTATCCCACCTTTCCCCCAGCAAGCTTAAGGTGGCGTACAGACATGATTCTCCCCCTCCTCATTTTATCCTCACAGCAACCTTGTGAGGTAGGTTAGGCTGAGAGGGAGTGACCGGCCCAAGGTCACCCAGTGAGCTTCATGGCTAAGCGGGTATTTGAACCCTGGTCTCCCAGGTCCCAGTCCGGCACTCTAACCACTACACCACACTGCCTGTCATTAGGGCTTTCAGGGCTAAAAAACCCTTTGAAGTGAGAGCCACCGAAGTGACGTTTGAACCTGGCAGGAAACGTCTGATGCAGAAGACCTTTATTTAATTTGGCTCTTTGCTTCCCTTTCCTCGGAAGGAGCAAGAGGAGGATTGCAACTTGTCCTTAGGACTTGTGAGAAGCAGGGGGCTGGGGTACAGGCATGAAACGTGGTGAACTTGCTTTGCTCTGAGTGACGTCAGTCCATCGTGTTATGGGAATGCAAATCCTGTTGCGTGTCAGGAAGTCGGCATGGTGGAGCAGGTGACCTCTGGGAATATCCCCAGGCAAGGGTGGGGAACCTTTCTCAGCCTGAGGGCCTCATTCCCTTCAGGACAACCGTCTGGAGGCCACATGCCAGTAGTGAGACGGGCCAGAGGCAAAAGTGGGCGGAGCAATGAATGTGAATTTTACCTTTGCGCAGTAAGCTAGTTCCTGCACGCACACTCACACACACCCCTCTCTGTGTTTAGCCTGGGGAAGCAAGAGGCACAATCAGAGTTCAAGGACACATTCCAACTAGGCAAACACACTCCAGGAGGGTATAAAGTAAGGACGTGGCCTTGAGAAGAGTCTTGAGGTCCAGAGAGGCTTAGAGGGCCACCTTCAGCCCCCAAGCCTCAGGTTCTCCATCCCTGGCCAAGGGGGTTCATTTAGCCTGTTTGCAAAATATATATATCTGATGCATTCTAACCCACTTCTCCCTGTTTCAGGAGCCAGCCAGCTGACCTCACCCCCTTCCCAGGCAGACTCCTTGCTTGCCATGTTCGACCCCTTGTCTTCTCACGAAGGTAAACTTGCAGGGTGTGGGCTACATTCATATAAACTGCAGCATGACCCCAGTTTCAGTATCGGAACTCTCTCCATAGCCACAAAGCTGTCGTGTGTTTCCTATGACTGCAGAGAGATGTGAAAGAACAGCAGTGGCAGTAGTAGTAGTAGTAGTAAATTTATTACGGTCAAAGACCAGCATATAAATACATAGCATTAAAACAATAGGGTATAATTACAATTCAAACATCCACAAAGCTAAACAAATTCTAGTGCTGCTGCTGCTGCTGCTGCTGCAGTGACACGTCATGCTTTGCTCAGTCTAACGCCGACGTTTTCTCCAGCAGTGGTGAGGCCTAAAGTGCACTATGCAAGACCTTCGCACCCCCCACCAGACCCCCCGATCCTGGAAGGGACCCTAGGAGGCAACGAGGCAAGGCTCCCCAACTTCAGCTCCCACACAGCGATACTCATTGACTCCGAGGCGTTCAGGCAGCGGTACTCCTACCCCGAAAGACTTGTGCGGAGTAGAAGTTCAGATATAGTGCCCTCGGTTCGGCGGCCGATGAGCGATCCTGGCTGGAACAGGCGTGCCGGTAACGAGGAGAGGGAGCTTTCCGCGCCTGGTGGGAGTGTTGGAGGAGCTCCTTTGATTGCAGCCCCTCAGTCCTCTTCCTCGTCTCCCAGCAAAGATTCCTGTCGAGGAGAGGTAAGAGCAGACAAGCGAAGCCTTTAAAGCAGGTTTCTACAGCTAAATAACGCACACGTTTTTAGGTTCCAACAGCATTATCTATCTAAAAGCATTGTGTGTATTGGGGCCATATTCTTATTAGCTTGGATGCCACGGCAACAGTCTCTTGAACTGGAATTGCATGCATGTTGTATTGGGATGTGGTATTGCCTGCAGAATTCAGCTTCCTAAGAATCTCAAGATTTTTTTTCTAAAGCAAATTTGTAGTCCTTATGAAGGTTTTAAAAGCAAGCCTCTATCCCTGATGTGAAGGTATGTTTGAAAGCGTATGGCTAATAGTTTCCTTGCCCCTTTCCGTAACTAGCCAAAGCAGAATAAACTATGCGAAATGTACATGTTCACTTAAGTTGCAATGTTTTAACACAACTAACAGAACTCAGCTTTCCTCATAGAATTCTGTAGGTTTTTGTAGCTCAGGGTAGATACCACTCTGCCTTTTAAACCAGCTCCTCTTCCTGTGGGGAGACGGCAAAGCAGCTGTGAAAAGATAAGGAGTCAATCACCCTTCACCTCTGGGTTCCCCTCCCCCCCAATCCTTCTCTGAGGCTGAGCCAGGGAAAGAGAGGCGCCACCATCCCTTTAGTTCTGTACAGAAGAATCCACTATCCCTCCTTTCCTTCATATGCAAGCCTATTGCAAGACCCACCAGAGCAAGTGTACAAAATGATGCGTGGCATGGGAAAAGTGGATAGAGAAACGTTTCTCTCCCTCTCTCGTAACACTAGAACTCGTGGACATCCAATGAAGCGGAATGTTGGAAGATTCAGGACAGACAAAAGAAAGGACGTCTTCACACAGGCCATAGTTAGACTATGGAGTACACTTTCTCAAGAGGCAGTGATGGCCACCAACTTAGATGACTTTGAAAGAAGATTAGGCAAATTCATGGAGGATAATGCTATCAGTGGCTACTAGGCATGCTGGCTGTGCTCTGCCACCATAGGCAGATGCAATGTGCTTCTGAAAACCAGTTGCCCAAAGCCGCAGGAGGGGAGAGCGCTCTTGTGCTCGGGTCCTGCTTGCGGGCTTCCCATGGGCATCTATTTGAGCACTGTGAGAACAGGATGCTGGGCTAGATGGGCTACTGGCCTGAGCCAGCAGGCTGTTCTTACGTTTTTAAGAACTGCACAAGCTGAGCCTCTTGGCTGGCCAGGGGAGACTTGGCTCTTTCTCCCACTGGATATGGGGTTGTGTGCCAACAATCTCTTTGCATAACAAGAGAGAGAGAGAGACCATGATTTGTGCAGAGGGCTAAGTTGCAGTGGCTGCACATGTCGTGAAGCATTAGGGGAAGGATATCTTTAAAGTAGCCAGTGCTCTCAAGCAAGCCTGGGGAGCCTGTGGCCTTCCATATATTGTTGGACTACAACTCCTATCATCCCTGACCATTGGCTGTGCTGGCTGGGACCAATGGGAGTTGGTGTCCCACAACATCTAGAAGGCCACAGGTTGCCCACCCCTGATCTCACGTATTTAATTTAAATTTGCTAATGTGCAATTTGTATTTGAACAGATTACTTGGTTGAAAACTATTTTTTTAAATAAACCTTAACATCTTGCTTGTGGGAACCAGCCTCCAATCAAATGTTAACGTTACTTAAACTTAAAATGTTTTAAATTTGTTTTCCCTGGAGAGTTGCAAACACAGCAGAATCTGATGAGCAGAATGAAAACAGTGGGTTGGATCTAGTCATAAGTTGAACTTGGCTTCCTTTGAAATCAATGGGAAAAGTTGGGGTTGTATCCAACTAAGAGCCAGTGTGGTGTAGTGGGTAGAGTGTGTGACTGGGACCTTGGCAGGCCAAGGATCAAATCGCTGCTCAGCTATTTATTTATTGTATTTATATACCACCCCATAGCCAAAGCTGTCTGGGCGGTTTACAATAACTAAAAACATGAAGCTCACTGGGTGACCTTGGGACAGTTGCTGTCTCTCAGCTTAACCTACCTCACAGGGTTGTTGTGAGGATAAAATGAGGAGGGGGAGGGCCATGTTTGTTCTCCACCTTCAGCCCCTTGGAGGAAAAGTGGGATGTAAATGAAATAAATAAATAAAACAATATTCTACTTGGCGTAGACCTGTTGTAATTAATCCTAAATTAGTTATGTTTATTAATTTCAGTGGGTCTTCTGTGAGTAGCACTAGCATTGGATACATCCTATTATTATTACTATTTCCCCCCTTTCCTCCAAGGAGCTTGACGTGGCGTACATGGTTCTCCTTCCCATTTTATCCTCACAACAACCCTATGAGGTCGGTTAGGCTAAGAGACAGTGACTGGCCGAAGGCCACCTGTATGAGTTTCATGGCTGAATGTATACATTGGATACAACCCTTACTCATGACTTTGTTCCCATTGATTTCGATGGGACTGTTCAGCCCACTTAGTCAGGACCCAACCCAGTGCATCTCTCCCTCTCCAGGTCGAGGATCGAAAAGACAGCGATGATGAGAAATCTGACCGGAACAAGCCGTGGTGGAGAAAGCGATTTGTTTCAGCCATGCCCAAAGGTGAGGTTTTACATCTGACTTCTTTGTGTATAATTTAGTTATAATTGTTTTATTCTTGAATCGTAGAGCTGGAAAGGGATCTCAAAGGGCATCTAGTCCAACCCTCTACCAATGCAGGAAATTCACTAGTACAGTAGTCCTCCTCCCTTTTCACTCCCAGGACTCACCTTTAACCCAAATGTGCATTTGAGGATCCGTTTCTTTTCTTTTTTACCATGTATTTGTATTTATTTATTTTAAAGTGTTTATAAACTGCTTTATATTTTTAAAATCTACAAGTGGTGTGCATATAATTTTTTTTAAAAAACCATTAAAATGCAGCCTAACAACCCATAAAATAGCGGTATAAAGGAACATAAAGCAGGAATGTGCATAGTGGCAGTCCCGATGCTGTGACCCATCTTCAATCAGGAAGTAACTCAGTAGTAGGTCCTGATCAACCTGTTGAAGACTAGTGCACTAGTCTATTGCCAAAAAAGAGCAATCATTATTATTTGTATAAAAATTGGACTTGTGCACGGTTTCAAGTGATATTTGCTACAGAAAACAAAATAACTTCAGTCATGTAGAGGGTTTGTGTGCATTTGAAAAATTGGTTGTCTTTTCTCTGAAAACAGCTAAGTTTGTTTAGTTTGCTGCTCCTGTCTTGCCTGTCTTGCATTATAGCCTTCTTGCAAGAAGACAAATATTTTGATACCTGTATACAGCCCTGATTTACTGCAATATTGCTGAAAACATGCATACTGCAAGCTTTTTTCATACAAATGCTAAAATTCGTCTTTTGCATCCCTGGGGAAGGTTCATAGCTCAGTTCTTAGATCATCTGCTTTGCGTTCTGAAGGTCCCAGGTCCAGTCCCTAATGGCATCTCAAGACAGGGCTGGGAGAGATTCCCTGTCTCAAAACCCAGAGAGCTGCTGCCAGTCAGTGTATACAGTACTGAGCTAGATGGGCCAGTGGTCTAGCAGCTTTCTATGGTATCCCCCCCCTCGAACCATCCTCCTTTCTTCCATTATTGTGGGGTATAACTCTCTTTTTGATACACATGTGGAACCGAGCTGTCATGATTCATTGAAGTTCCTGTTTTGAATTAAGATATTGCTCAATCTGACTTTTTCCCACTCTCTCCCACATTTCCAGCTCCAATCCCATTTAGGAAAAGAGAAAAGGAGAAGGACAAAGAGGATTTTGTGCCAGATAGATACAACTCCGTTCAAGGTTAGTAGCTGCTGCTGTTTTTGACTCCTGTGTGCCAATTGCTGTTACTCCTCATGAACATGCTTATTTCCTGGGTTTGCTTCCAAGTCTTTTTAAATTTAATTGGACTTAAGTAGTGAGCGTTATAATTCTCTTGACTTTAAATAAATAAATAGTTCTTGAGGATCCTTAACCATCCTGATCCAAGGGTACAGAATAGGATTTACCATTTTTTTCTATCTGAGGAGAGTCACCTGGGGGCCATTTAATAGGACTGTTTTCACTGCAGGCTTTAGCGTGCGTGCGCTTGTGATTCTCTGTAGAAAGAGAAATGGCATTTGCTAACACAGGGATGAGGCTGTGGTTGTTTCCTTATGTGTGGGGCACTTGTAAGCTATTGGCTTTTTTTGCATTGCATGCAATTCCTATCTCCAGCCGAAGTTGGTACAATCCAGGGAATGCTGTACCACTTACTTCTGACGACCCTAAACTAGCCTTTATGTTTGTTCCACATAATACTCATTCCACACTTCTAAGAAATCAATCTTTTATTGTAGCAGCACCTACACTTTGGAACTCCCTGCCTATTGACATCAGGCAGGCACATTCGCTATACTCTTTCCAGTGCCTGCTGGAAACATTTTTGCTTAGGCAAGCCTATCTAGGCATGTAGAAGCTGAGATTAAGCCTTGGTCTTTTTAGCTTACTGTTGATTTTAATTAACTTTTGAATGCTTTTAAGTACCTGTTTTGAGCTGTCTTAATGTTTTTTGTAAACTGCTTAGAAGCTTCAGTACAATCAAACAGTATGTAAATTTTGTTAAATAACCAAATAAGCCTAATATGCTTCACCTGGAATATGTTAGTATCAAGCCTAGCAGTCTGTTTTAGAAGCTGAAGTTGTATCTTGAAATTTGGGTCTCCCTCGTCAAGAATTTAACTGAGTTTTCTTTTGTTTGCTGCTCTTGCAGGCTGGCTGGGGTGTGCTTCTTTGAGTATGCTTTCATAGTTAGCACCATTTTCAAGAGCCATTTTCAGTGTTTCTGGTAGCCGAATGTGAGCCCCAACTGTTATGAAATGGGTTCAGAGCATTGTTTCAGAATTTGGCCATCCTTAGAGCCAGCATCTCTAAAACTGAGCTCTGTCTATTCGCTGATCAGTTTCCCATGGCTTTTAAACAGCTGGGGTAGGGCGAGGAATTGAGTTTAATTCCTTGGTTTAGAAACCGATTTTAAGATGGTGAGTTTTCTAATTGCAAGAAAGTTACTAGTATATGTATAGATATGTAAAGCAGGGATACGGGGGACCTCTGATCTTCCAGATGTTTGTTTCTACAAATTTATGTACTGCTTAATCATAAGGCGGGGGCAGGGAGGAGAACCAAAGCGGTGGACAGCAAGAAAAGTATAAATATATACAATGAATATTGGAATAAAATTTCACAAAGCAATAAAGTAGTGAACAATGGTGGTTGTGGCTGGCAGGAGTCGAACAAAATCTAAAGGGCCGCAGGTCCCCCATTCCTGTGCCGTGGAGACAAAAGGAGGGAGCCTCAGATGTTGTTGAACTCCAGGTCCCATCTGCCCCACCAGCACAGCCAATGGTTAAGGGAGGATGGGAGTTGTAGTCCTCCTGCATCTGGCAGTCTGCTGCTTCCTCATTCCTGTTTTAAATACATATGTGTGTGATGACCTTATGCCATAAGACAGGTCCACCAGATGCTGGACTCCAACTCCTAACATCACCCACCACTGGCCGTGGCTGACGTGAGTTGGGACCCCAGCCCACATCTGGAGGGCCCCGGGTCCTTGACTCCTAATTTGGAGAAGAGAAACGCTTAAATGGGACATCAACTGATATGAAGAGTTTCAAAGTTTGTTGTAAACCGCCCAGAGAGCTTTGTCTATGGGGCGGTATATAAACGCAATAAATAAGTAAATAAAGTGCAAGTTTGCATCGGAAATATTCCGTAATTCATCTGTTTGACTGTTAACCACTTTGAGTGTCTGTAGCTATGGGGTATAACAATAATATAATTAAAAAATACTTTTTCCTCAATTCTTGTTTCTGCAGCCATCTTCCCCACACATCTGATTGAGGGGAAAGTGACATGGCCTCTCTGCAGGCTGGGTGAGACCCTGGTGGCACATTTTGTGTTCTCTCATACGCAGTTATGTTGGTAGCTGCTGCATGGCCCCACCTGCCGCATGACGCCTTTGGTATTTAAACTGCCTACATGACATGCAGACGACCCTCCTCACCCTCCACCATGTTAATTCCTCTGGGTTTTTTTCCTGCCATTTCAGATGACTCTGGCCCTAGGCTGAGCGCTCAGGCCCAGGCAGCAGAAGACATCCTGGACAAGTACAGGAATGCAATTAAGCGGACCAGCCCCAACGAGGGGGCTGTTGTGAGCTATGACAGTACAGGTGAGGGTTTTCTCTGGCCCCGGTGCTGGGGGAGGGAAGGAGAGAAAGAGTATGGCTGCCCACCCGCTGATAATGCAAGAACTCTAACTCATTTGGTGGGATGGGTTTAGATGCCATCGGCGATGGCGAGAGCATCCATGACTCTCCGCGGGACGACGCCTTGCAGAACATGTCTGCGGATGACCTCCCAGATTCTGCCAGTCAAGCGGCTCAGCCCCAGGATTCTGCTTTCTCCTACAGGTGACTGAACCGTGTGGGTGTGTCCCTGAGAGATGTTAGCTGCCATAGTCCTTGGGAGGGAGGCTAGAGCCAAACACCGTCTAGGGTTCTGCATTTTGGAAAGAAAGCCCCCTGCTTCCTGTGTAGTGGCTAGTGTGTCAGGAATAGTCCTGCTGTGCCATATATCCCCCCTTTCCTGATGGGTTCTTGCAGAGGATTTGGGGTCAGACCTTATAAACTGTATTCCAGCAAAATGGCTAAAAAAATAACCTTCCTGATTGAGGAAGTGGGGGGGGGGAGAGAGTAGATTTTTATTAAACTGAGAATTTCTGTGTGAGGCACTGGACTCCACTGATGCTATCTCCCCTACCCCCCCCTTTTAAAAGCCAGTGATATGAAATGTATTGAATATATAGACATGCTGATGGATTTATACCCTGCCTCCCAATGCAAAACCAAGGCAGAAATGAAAGTATTTTCCTTCCCTGCAGAGATGCAAAGAAGAAACTGCGGCTCGCCCTGTGTTCAGCAGATTCCGTGGCCTTCCCCATGTTGTCCCACTCGACACAGAACGGCTTGCCAGACCACACGGACCCTGAAGGTAAAGGCCTTTTGACTTCCCCATCCCTGAGTGTTTTCCAGACATCTGATGGCTGAAGCACACTTGCCTCCTCTGAATCAAACCGAGAGGTGCATATTACTCTTAACACCACTTCAACATAAAATTTCTGGAAATCTTGAAGCTGGGATTGGGAAAATTGTTTTTTTTTTCTGGGGTGGGGGGGAAATGGAATTTTTGGGGAAAGATGGGATGATGGGAGTTTTAGTCCAGCAATCAGGGGGACAACAGTTTGGGGAAGTGTGTGTGAGAGGGAGGGGGAGGGCCCCCAATTAATTAGTCTAGTTGATGCCAGCTATGGAAGATGGCAGGGAGGACAGAGGGGGAGTCCACCCTTCAACCCAGAGGACCCCATCTGTGAAGGGAGCATTGTTTGCACCAATTTTTCTGTGGTGTTTGCACCCAGATCATGCTCAGTTGAGGCAGCCATCCCTGAGATGCCACGGTACTCCTTTATTCAATCTTCCTTTCCCCCTTCCTCTCTCTCTGCCATCTTGACCAGACAACGAAATTGTCTGCTTCCTAAAAGTCCAGCTTGCTGAAGCCATCAATCTTCAGGACAAGAACCTGATGGCCCAGCTCCAGGAGACCATGCGCTGCGTCGGCCGCTTTGACAACCGGACCTGCCGCAAACTGTTGGCCTCGATCGCTGAGGATTACAGGTATATCTCTGGTGTCTTTCGTTGGTTTGGGCCCATTTAAGAACATAAAAACAGCCCTGCTGGATCAGGCAAGGGCCCGTCTAGCACAGCACTCTGTTCTCACAGTGGCCAGCAAGAGGCTCCAGTGGGAAGCCCGCAAGGGCAGCGTTTTGTTTCTGTCTCGCTTCTTGTGGGGCAAGGGCATTAGAGCCACCAAATAAGACTCTTTGACATCCTAGAGCAGCTTTCCCCAATATCCGGTACCCTCCAGATGTTTGGGGCTGCAAATCACATTTTCCCAGACTCAGTTAAAAAAATAAAATGACCCAGCACCAAAGGAATACATCACATTAAGCTCAAGTTAGGGTGGGCCAGCAGATACGATATATATTATTTTTTATTTTATTTTACTTTTTAAAATTGATATCCTGCTTTTCGCTATCTAGGTCTCAAAGCGGATTACAGCGTTAAAAAATGTACAATACACAACATTTAAAAACATAAATTAACCCTCAGAAATTTTAAAATTTCAAAAATTTAAAGGGATGAGAATATTTTTTCAGTTTTGAAAATGTAAGCTGTGAACAGACCACTGAGCGCCTTCTTGCTCTCAGTTTTGGGTAGGTGGGGGCTCCATGCTTTGCTATGGGGAAACCTTTGCAGCTGTGCAGTTGGGGAGAGATTACAAACACACACACAGCGGTGGCACACTTCCTCCAAATCAGTTGTTCACTCCTGGTTTTCTTGGAATGCCGTGGAGTAACTTTATGTCCCCTTCAAGGCAGGCGCAGAGAGTGACAGCACGAGAAAGGGCCTTCTTAGTGGTGGCTCCCTGTTTAATGGTGTGCAGTCCCAGGAACACATGCCTGGAGCCATCACTGTTTGTTTTTAGGCACCAAACAACAAAAAAAGAACCCTGGTCCATACGTCCTCCGAGAATCTGTCTGGAAAAGTGTGCTTTATAAACATATGAAGCTGCCTGATGCTGAGACCACTGGCCTGTCTAGTTCAGTATGGCCTGCTTTGACTGGCAGCAGCTTTCCAATGGCTGAGATTCTGCTACCCAAGATCCCTTTTAATTAGAGATGCTGGGGGCTAAAATGGGGGTATTCTGTATGCAAAGTATGTGCACTGTCATTGGAGCTGTACATCCTCTCTCCTCCTCCTCCTCCCCAACCCCAGGAAAAGGGCTCCGTATATTGCGTATCTGACGCGGTGCCGCCAAGGCCTCCAGACCACCCAGGCCCACCTGGAAAGGCTGTTGCAAAGAGTCCTGCGAGACAAAGAAGTGGCCAACCGATACTTCACCACGGTGTGTGTGCGGCTGTTGCTGGAGAGCAAAGAGTCAAAGATCAGGGAGTTCATTCAAGGTACGCATATCTGGCATTCTGTGGGAGAGCTAGAGCAGAGTGCACAGTGTTGGGCCAAGGGGATTTGGGTTCAAATCCCCACTCAGCCACAAAGCTCTATTGGGTGACTTTAGACCGTTCATTTTAGCCCAGGGAATGGTCCGTGTCTTGTTAAGATAAAAGGGTGAGGGGCAAGCTCCTCTTTGGAGGAACAGTGGGATAAAAATTCAATAAGCTGAAAGGGAGGGTGAATTGAGAAATGCTTTTGTCTAGTTTAACAACTTTGGTTGACGAAGACAGATGTTTGCCTATATGTCACATGTAGAAAAGCACTTTATGCTCTAGCTCTAAGGAAGCTCCGAAAAGACAGAATTAGTGCAGTGTAGCAGGTTGCGTCTGAGAGGTTTAAGAGTGTCTACATTGGGTTTCACTCTACTGCGCCATTATACTTTATTTTAAATTTTTCCTTATTGCATTGTTTATTTTTGCTTTATTTACTGGAAATTTTTGCAACGTATTTTAAAGCTGTCAAGCCCAATTTGCTGGTGATGCATAAGGTGATTTAGTCCACCATTGGCTGCATTTGGGTGAGCTGCTGTGATGTCACAGAGGGGGCTTCTAGCCCTCTCTGTGCCATCAAGCCACTTATTGCAGGTCTTGGTGTTTGTGTAGAGTAGAGATGTGAAGGCCCAGAAAAAAACCAGAAAAAATTGGGATGGAAACCAGGTTTTCCCTGAACTTTTCTTATTTCCCCCCCCCCCCCGGGCCTTCGCATCCCTATTGTGGACCCATTTCCCCCTGGAAGTGTTCTTTGCTTACTTTCCTTTGCAACGTGTGCGTGCACTTTGCAGACAGAATGGCGGCACACGTTGCACTGTAAGGTTCGATTTGCCATGACTCCCCTGGAGGAAAACCTGGGGATGGTAATTTTGGGGTGGCTTCTAAGAATTTCCGTGTGCGGGGGGAAAGGCATGCTCCTCCCTCCCTCCCCCCCAGCTCTGCAGTTCCCCACTCTCCCTCCCCAAAGATTTCCAGAAGCTGACGGCAGCAGATGACAAAACCGCCCAGGTGGAGGACTTCCTCCAGTTCCTCTATGGGGCGATGGCCCAGGATGTCATCTGGCAGAACGCCAGCGAGGAACAGCTCCAGGACGCCCAGCTGGCCATCGAGCGCAGCGTCATGAACCGCATCTTCAAGCTGGCCTTTTACCCGAACCAAGACGGAGACATTCTGCGCGACCAGTGAGTGCCACCTAGCGGTTGGTTGCGGCTGCTTTTGTTCGGGCTCGAGCAATAGCCGGAGAGGGCAAACAAAAAAAACACACCTCTCCCTTGCGTGTCTGCTCTGCTTCTGCGCTGGCCCACGTTGGCCTCTGGCTGCTTGTTTTAAAAATTTCCCGATTCTGCTCTCTAGTTCTCACGTGTTGATTAATGTCTTGCTTTGCACAAAGTTGTTCAGTTTGTACACTTGTTCTGAACTTGACACTGGATCTTTTGTTAGGGCTGGAAGCTTTACTGCAGAGGTGGGGAAGCTCTTTCCAGCCTGAGGGCTGCTTTCCCTTCTGGGCAACCTTCCGGAGGCCACTTGCCAAGGGTGGGTGGAGCAGTGAATGTAAATCACCCCTTTGTATAGCAGGATAGCTTTTACACCCACACACCCCTCCATTCAGACAAGGGAGAGGCATTATCAGAGTTCAAGGACTCATTTCACCCTAGCAGAAAAACTCTCAGAGGGTGCAAAGCAGGGCCAGTGAGGGGTGTGGCCTGAGGAGAGTTCTAGGGGCCAGACAGAGTCCTGGAGGGCCGCGGTTGCCCCCTGAGGTTCCCCACTCTTTCTGTATCAAATCAAATCTTTTATAGAGCTTTAAACATAGATTATATGGTTGTTGTTGGTTTTATTAAAATCCCCTTCCTTGATTTGGGGTAGGGTCAAAGTCTCTGGGTTTGAGATTCAAAGCCACTGCCCTGCAGATGGTCAGTCTCTTCTGTGCCACATCTGATGAAAAAGAGACCAATACGGATATTCCGATCTGCCTCTGACACTAGCTGATTTGTCTTTAAATGGCAAGTTATTACATCCTTCCGTCAGAAACCTCAACAAGTTACTTTCACTGAGGCTTTGCAGTGTGTACATTTATATTTAAATATAAGAAGCCTTATAGTTAATCAGTTGACAGCCCAGACTCTTTTGTAGGATATATGTTTGCAAGGGGTGGTGCTGAACATACATAAGGAAGCCCCCATTACTAAGAGTGTTCACTACTCAGCACCCCAGATTCTGCCTCTTATACCAGTTGAATTGTTCCTTTTCCCACCCACCCCTTTAGGCTTCTCCATGATCACATCCAGAGGTTATCCAAAGTGGTGACTGCGAACCATAAAGCACTTCAGATACCTGAGGTAACCTACTCCAAAGACCTTGGCACAGGGTATGGCCTCTGAGACAGCAAAAATGTGTGCTGAGCTGTATTCCTTCTGACTGAAGGTGGAAGCTCATGTGATGGAATGCTCCTGTTGTGGCCTGCACACACTAAACCAGTTTGCATATATATTGGGGTGGGGGGAAGGAAGACCCTTCCCCCAAAACACGCGAGTTGCCTCTGTGGAAGTAATTTTCTGCATGGTTGAACATTCTGTTGTGGGGCTGTAGCTGAGTGGTACAGCATCCGCCTTGCACACAGAAGGTCCCAGGTTCAGTCCCCGACAGCATCTCCAGGTAGGGCTGGGAGAGATCTGCCTTGAAACCCTGGAGAGCCACTGCCAGTCAGTGTAGACAATACTGAGCTAGATGGACCAAGAATCTGACTGAGCACAAGGCAACTTCATGTGAGCTCTTTCAGAGCTTGTGGGTCAAATCTGCCTGAAGAGCACCCAGTAACTCAGGCCTAGTTCTGACTGAGTTGGTAAATGTATGAGAGGGTTGTACCACTTTATATTTATTGGTGTAAGTTCTTCCTCCACTACAGTGAGGTCAGAAAGTGGTATAACCCCACCCGCTCTGGTCCTGGCTTTACCCGCTTCATCCTCTTGGCCTAGGCTTGTTGGGGGAGCATCTCACTCTTGGTTGGGTAACTAGTCTCAACTATCCCACGTGCCCTATTCTAGAGTGGGGTGTGTGGGTGGAAGCTTCATTGTCATCTGTGTGCCAGTTTCCTATCTTATTTTGTACTAGCAGCCCTGTACTCTGTTATTCAGGAATTCTAAGAAGAAATCAGTGCAGTTTTGAAATTGGGACTTAAAATCAGTGCGGTTTTGAAAGATTCAGTCGCCATCTTGATTCAAAATGGTGTCCAATCGTATCCAAACACAGACAGAAACCTGCCACTTGATCTCAAGGGCCATCATGTAAAATTTGGTTACGATAGCTTAAGAGGTGTCCAAATGCATAGCAAAACTTTCCAAGATATATATATATATGTAGTATAACAAATGTTACATTGTTAAAGCTCATTCAAAGCACTTCACGTGCATGCTGTAGTCGTAATCTTTCCAACAATCCAATAAGATAAGTCAGTGTTGTCATTTCCCCATATTGCAGAGAGTGTTGGGCTTGTCTAAGGCCTTGTGGTGAATTCATGGCCAAAGTGAAATTTGAATGGGGGACTTCACTACTGAAGCCCTCTAGTCTAGTCTCTCAAGTCATAGGTGTATTAATGGACTTGCATATTTAACACATATACAGTGTATGTACATATTGTTGGATGCGCTGGGTTCATCCCAGAGTGCAGAATGTGGAATAATGGGCTCAAGTTACAGGAAGCTAGATTTCGGCTGAACATCAGGAAAGGCTTCCTAACTGTTAGAGCAGTACAATAATGGAACCAATGGCCTAGGGAGGTGGTGGGCTCTCCTACGCTGGAGGCCTTCAAGAAGCATCTGGACAGCCACCTGTCGGGGATGCTTTAAGTTGGATCCCTGTATCGAACAGGGGGTTGGACTCAATGTCCTTTTAGGCCCTTTCCAACTATTCTGTGATTCTGTCATGCTTTTATGTAGGTTTTTTTCTTAGTTGCTGTACTTGTTTGAGTTGGTTTATGTAGAAGCAAATCTCCTCCTTTCCTTGTAGGTCTATCTCCGCGAAGCACCGTGGCCTTCAGCACAATCCGAAATCTGCACCATCAGCGCCTACAAGACCCCCCGGGACAAGCTGCAGTGTGTCTTGCGGATGTGCTCCACTATCATGAACTTGCTGAGTCTGGCCAACGAAGACTCGGTCCCCGGGGCTGATGACTTCGTCCCTGTTCTTGTTTTTGTTCTCATCAAGGTAAGGGGGTGCTCCTGCCCAGAGGTAACTTCCGGCGTCAGCTCCCCTTGAAATGATGGACTGAAGCAAGTCAGGCTGCAGACCAATTTTGAATATCTCCACTACATGGAAAAAGTCTTTGCAAGTTTTTTCCCCTAAGGAAACCAACATAGTTAGGAGCAAGCTTGGCTTGAGCCATTCTCCCTGATCTGCTAGTTTATTTGCATTGGAGCAGTAACGTGGCTGAAGTGGGATAGTCTGTTCTGCCACACCATTCTGAGTGAAAGGGGTGCAGCTCGTTCTTCTGTGCCTGCTCAAAATCGAGCATATTTGCCCTCCCACCAGCAGGTGGCAGGTCTGTGCCCAAGAATAGTAAGGGTGGACAGGCATGTTGTGACTTCAGAGGTGGCTCTCCACACCCAAGAACCATGCAAAGATCATGCAAGGTTTAATGGTAGAAGGAAATCTTCTCCAGTGAGGATGGAAAAGGAGACCCTGTTTTTGGCAGGTCTCCAGTACATTGCAGAGGTTATTGAAACAAATCACCTTCCCTGTTGAAGCTTCAGGCGGCAGCGTTCAGAGTTCAGCTGTATTTCTAAATGAGATTTTTGCCTGCTTTCTAAGTTGCTATAACTGGTGACTAACCTAGTGCCCTCCAGATGTTGCTGGACTACAGCTTCCATTGTATTTGATGACGATGATGAATTTATATACAACTTAATGCTAAAATAGGCTTCTCTAGGCAGTTTACAAGAATAAAAGCCAGTTCCACAAGCATTAATATATCAATATCCACAATTAAAATATGCAGTACAACAATCCCATTAAAACAAGGCAGGAATTAAAATAGGCGACTCAGATCCAAAGATCAAGGATATGCCTGTGTAACCAGGGTTGCATACACACCATACATTTAAAGCACACGAATTTCCTCAAAGAACCCTGGGAATTGTAGATTGTTAAGGGTGCTGGGAATTGCAGCTCTGTGAAGGGGAACTGCAGCTCCCAGGATTCTTTGGGGGAAACCATGCGCTTTAAATACGTGGTGTGTGTACAAATCCCCAGTGTGTCTTCAAAAGCAGGCGGAGTGCCAGTACAGATGGGGCTCCTCATGTTTCAGTAGGGAGCGCATTCCATAACGTGGGTGCCTAGTGGGGGGAAAAAAACATGCTGGCCAGGGCTGATGGGAATTGGAGTCCAAGAACTTGTGGAGGGCCACAGGGTTAGCTGCACTCCTGACATACACCACCTTCTCTCCCCAGGCCAACCCGCCCTGCTTGTTGTCCACTGTCCAGTACATCAGTAGCTTCTACGCCAACTGCTTAACTGGAGAAGAATCCTACTGGTGGATGCAGTTCACGGCGGCGGTGGAGTTCATTAAGACAATAGACGAGCGCAAGTAAACCAGCCCAGTGTCTCTGCTAGGAACAGAACTGCCCACAGAGAAGACCTCTACGAATGTATGTCACCTGTTCCCTGTTCCTTCCAGGCTACAGGAAAACGAGAAGGGCGGGGGAAAGACTCCCGTGTATAATATTGTACAGAATCCAAGCATTTTAAAAAAAAAAACTTTACTAATCAGACTAATTCCAATAGGGTGATTTGGGGTTGTTATTTTGGTCTCCCTTTTTTTTCTTTTCAAATCCTCTTCCCCATAGAAACTAGCACTGTGTCATGTCACAATTAAAATTAAAAAGGGACCACATTGCTAAGGTATCCAGGCCTTTCTCCTGCCTCAACCTCCACACATCAACATCTTTTTCTAACAGTTAATTTTCTTTTTTTTTTAAATAGTCTTTTTTAAAAAAAAAAAAATTGGGGAGGAATAAATAAGGGTAAGCACTTTCTAATGATCCTCATTTACCTAACACATTTTCTTGGTGAGAGGGAAGCCACCAGCCACATGGAACTGTTTGCAGCAAGTGAAGGGGCAAACTTGAATCATGAAAGAACAATGTAAATAGATAACAGTAATTACACTTTAACAAACCTCTGCCATAGTTGGCCTTGCTAAGCCTGCCTTTCTGCAGCAAGCAGGTGACCCCTTTTTATCCAGGTAAATTCTGTGACCCTCAGTGGAATTTTAGCTACATTGGGGGGCGGGGGGGAGAGAAAGGACTGAAGACTCGGTATTTATTAAAATGTAAATGCTTAGCAAATGTTTACTAAAAACTGGAAATGATTCATAGGGCTTTTCTCATTTGCATCTTTCTAATTTTGAATGGGGCATTAGAGTATTCATCTGTTGCACAAAAGAGGTGAGGGTTAGGGGGTTTATAAAGGGATTGTTTGAAGATAAATTCTAATATAAAAAAAAGAAACATCAATACCGTTGGTTTGTTTGTTTTTTTGATTTGCTTTCCTTCCTATTTTGAAATACTGTGTATATTGTACAAACCCCGAACGGAATTTTCCCCTATGAAACCAGAAACTGTAATATATATTTTGATTATTCATATTAAAAACATATGCCAAGGGTTTAGATGAAGTCTTTGTTATGTGTTCTTTGAGTCATCATTCTCTCTATCATTTGTAGGCTTAGCTCTTTTTACCTAATGCAACACTCTTCTTTATTTCAGTAAAAAATCAAAACAAGTATACACACAGGGGGTTTAATAATATCCAAATCATAGGGCTTTTATAAAAACAGCCCAATCAGAACTAAGGTCACATCCACACCATACATTTAAAGCACATGGCTTCTCCACAACGAATCATGGGAGCTGTCTTTTACCCCTTATAAGGCTACAGTTCCTATGATTCTTTGGGAGAAGCCAACTGCTTTAAACTGGTGGTGTGGGTATGGCCTCAGTGCATACAAAATGCTGACTGACTTGGAGGGGGAATGAAATGGAGAGGGGGGAATGGAGTATCTGTGAAGAGGGCATGGCTGGCACCCTGAACAGCAGGACTCTGCAGGTGTCATAACTCATGTGGTTTATTTTATATAGAGGGAAGGGCGAGGCAGATGGAAGTAGGCCTGACCAGAGGGAAAATATGCAATTTTCTGTGTGCTTTAGGCTTAGTTGTAGCAAGTGAGGGTTGAGCCTGGGATTCCAAAGGCTTCATGGAAAAGGTGAGTGTGCAGAGGGTTGTATGTTAGTAAGTAATGAGGTGTGGTCTTTTAAGAGGCATTCTGGGAGACAGTTGCAGAAATAGAACTTAAAAACTCCCTGGCTATGGTCTGAAGGCACATGAGGCCAGCTCCCTGCTGAAGCTAAGCAGGGTCAGGTCTGGTCAGTGCCTGGATGGGTGACCACCTGGGAACCATATGTAAGCCACCTTGAGTTTCTATGATGAAAAGAAAGCCGGGGTATAAATGTAATAAATAAATAAATGCTGCAAGCTTCAGTCAAGCCAGTAAACCTTGACTGTTCTTTATAGCACAGGAACAAAAATGTTTAAATGAGAACTCTGGAAATAGGGTTATGAACCCTTTGCTGGAGGAGACAAGGGGATATATACAGGCAGGGATTCATAGATCTCTCCACAAATAACAGAATGCAAAAGAAGTGTTCAGAAGCATGGAAAGTGCTACAGGGTGGAGCTATAAATCATACAACACAGCCAGCTCTGAGGATGTTTCACGCCAGCATCAGTGTGTGATAGCCACATTGTAGAGAAGCCGCAATAAGCAGATGCAAAATGGCCAACGAATTTTCTGAAGTCCTCCAGGGCCTTTTATTACCTGGCAAATGAGGTTGCTTGCAATAGATCTGACAAAATGGGCAAATCTGCTTAATGTGTCAAGAGTAGAGCATTTACCAAGACTCGGTTTTGGTTCATAAAAAAGAATTTTGATGATTTTCATTTCAAAAATGTGTGTGCGGAGTCTTGAATATGCATGACAAAAATAAGAATTATGGGGCAGGGATGTGGGGAGCCACTTTTTTCTTTTGGCCAGATCAAAAAGTGGCCAACCCTCCACAGGCCACATTTGATAGGTAGGCAGGTTCACTTACCTGTCAATCACCTGAAGTCCTATGATATCGGGTGGATCTGATCCTGCCAGAAAACAGTGGGGCTTGCATACAGTGCTGAATTTATACAGTGCTGAATGCAAGCCCTGATGGAAAGGAACAGTCAGGATGGCACTCTTAAGCTGGGAGCTCCAAAACAACAGGGCTTGCTGAAAGCATTGAAAGCAAGCCCTGCTACCAAGGAACAGTTGGGAGGGCAAGGCTTAGAGTGCACTCCTCCTGGATCCTTGGCAGCTGCAGCTTTACCTGTTCTGCACTTGAGACGTGACATCAAGTGAGAGATGTGGGCGTGGTCCACCAAAAACAGCCACACAGACCAAATTGTGTAGGCTGGTGAGCTTCATTTGGTTGGCGTACACACTGTAAGTTCCCCATCCCCTGTTAAAGGGTAAAGAATTTAAAAATGAAATTCAAGAGACTACAAAAGAATAATCTCATACTTTTATTTTCTGCTCTCTCCCCCTGTCCGCAAATATTTAACAGCAAAGTGAAGCAAAGCAGGATCCATTCCCTGAAGATTAACACCATCTCAGGTTCATGGCTTGTGCTGAGCTTCCAGAACGTTCCTGCCATCGTGTTGGGTACAGGTATTTTGCTTTTTGGGTAAAAGTCCGAAGCAGACTGTGTAGTTAACTGTTAACAGGTACCTCCCTTCAGCAGGAGCCAGTCTTCTCTGTTCGCTTCCTGATTAAGGGCCGCACTTTCCCTGCTCACGGTGTCCAATTAAATGCAGATCGGCTAGAGTAAGGTGCACAACCTTCAAAGGGGGGGACGACAAACCAGAGATATGGAGTTATGAAAAGATGGGAAATGGTGGGGAGGGAGAATGGAATGAAGTAGTCTGAGAAAGGGCATGGCTGGCTAGCTGAAACGCTCACCAATTGCATTCCACACTGACATTTTACGGCTGGCTCCACTTGCACATTACATAATCTTAAACATATCAGTCTTACATTTTTAAAACAATTTTTCTTGTTTCACATTGGCTTTAATACATCCCCACCTTCCCAATGTACCTTCCCAATGCCTTAACATTTGGAGACCCTCCTTGGTGTAGGAGGAGAGAATGGTGAGTACAGGAAGCAGGATGGGGGGGTGTCAGAGAGGTGTGTGGACAGGTGTACTTGTAAAGCCAGGGTGGGGAACCTTTGGCCCTCCAGCTGTTGCTGAATTACAACTCCCATCAGCCTCAGCAAGCATGACTAATAGCCAGGGATGATGGGAGTTGTAGCTTACCCACCCGTTTTAGAGATATTTGCAAACCTAAACTAAGTGGCTCTCTGTACTGCAATCTGAAACAGAGGCCAAGTGGTTTGGGGTGTGCCATGTGGCTTGCCGTCCATACCTTCCTGTTTTCTGGGTCCAGGTAGTCTAAGACTCCTTCCGGGAACACCATTCGAACCAGGCCCTTCAACTCTTGCGGATAAATGTACGTCAGGTACTTCGCTTTCGATAAGCCAACTCCTTCCCTCTTTCAAAAACAGGAACATGAAAAAGTGCTTAAAACTCTGGTGCTTTGGTGTATTTTTAATCATCGCCCTTGAATTTGGGCTACCCTGATTTTTGAGTGATGGCTGCAGCTGTTGCTCAAAGAGCCAGGGTTCGCCATGAAAAGCGTGACCCTCGTGAACGCTGGGCAGTTAAGCCACTGGTATCTGGCACAGAACTGAGTATCCTAAAAATAATCCTTAAAAAAAAAAGTTTCTAGCCCTTATGATGAAAAAATGCTTGCTCTCACCAAGCTTTTGTAGATGAGTTTGTATGCCTTATGCCATCTACTCCAATCGCAATCCTCAGTAGCTGCTTGGACTACCACCCAGAGGGGAATCCTGTAAGAGAGGCAGAGTTTGTGTATGTATGTATGTCTATCATATATGTAACAAAATGTTGCCGCACAGCCTCCCTTTCTGTTCCACCAGCTACACTCCCTTGCAACATAACATTTCATTCTCTCAGCCCTGTTTTCCACCTTTCAAACTGACACTCCACATTTCCATTGTGACTGAGCATTTTCAGACCTCAGGGTTGGGCAGGGTTGCATTTTTTAATAATAATTGTTTGTTGTCTGCAAACCTTGTTGATACCTCGCTGTTGTTTCTCCTGTGGGCCCTATCTTGACTCCTTTTTGGCTATTGGAAGATTGCAACTCTATTATAAAATCTCACATATTACTCTTATCCCTTTTTATTGCCAAGAGCCATATTCACCCTTGCCAAATCCTCCAGGGGCCACATAGCAGCAGCCATGGGCAGAGGTCAATGTGACTAATCTCTCATGCACACGTGCATGAACGCACACTAATATATGCAACCACACAGACCCCCTCCTCATGATTCCTGTGGAGATTGGCTTAAGAAGTTGGCCATTTCCTCCACTCTGTTTGTAAAATAATAAATCTGATGACAGCAGAGGGGTCAATGTGCATCCCAATCAAGATCCTGGCTTCTGCCTATCCCAGCTTGTGACTGTGTATATAGCTTTTTGTATCAAAATCATAAGATGTAGATCTTATCATTTTGATACGAAAAATATATCTTTGTATGTTTTTCAGTGCTTGAATTCACACATTTTTATAGTGCTTCAATTATGATAGCTTAATTCTTCAGAAAGTTTTATCATTTGATATATATTCCATCTGGGAGAGCCAGTGTGGTATAGTGGTTAAGGTGTTGGACTACGAGCCGGGAGACCAGGGTTCAAATCCCCACACAGCCATGCAGCTCACTGGGTGACCTTGGGCCAGTCACTGCCTCTCAGCCTCAGAGGAAGGCAATGCTAAACCCCCTCTGAATACCGCTTACCATGAAAACACTATTCATAGGGTCTCCATAAGTCGAGTGTGACTTGAAGGCAGCACATTTACATTTATATATTCCATCTCTTGTGAAGTGTGTTGTGAGGGTTTGTACCCTAAAAGGCAGGATATCAGTATAGTGAAGGAAGGAAGAAAGGCATTTATTTTGGTGTCATCCCTGGTGAAAAGCAACCACTTAAAAATGGGCTGGGCATCTAAACAATTGCTGGGGTGGTGTGTGTGTTTAACAAATCCTAGCTCGGCACCTTGAGATTTTCTCCTTTCTCTGGACACTCCCAGAAATTCACGCTGCACAATTCACATTGCACAATTATAATCTATTAGGATGTCTTATGAAATAAACCCCCCAAAAGATCAGGGTTTTTTGCAGTAAGGAAAGCAATAAGAAAATGCTCTAGAGGAGGGTTCCCAAACTGTGGTCCACAGGCCACCAGCGGTCTGCAGGCTTAATTCAGGTGGTCCACGTGGATTTGTGGTTGAAGACGGGAGAAGGCACATCCATTGCACTATTCTATTCTAGAGAACAGAAGTTTTAATAGAATAGAAATATAATGTTTCTGATAATAATATGATAAAATGCAACAGAAAATCCAGTAGTTGGTAATAATCTGAATTCTACAGACTGACAATTGCTACAACAGCAGAAAAATAATTTAAGTGGTCTGCCAAGACCTGCAGTCATTTTCAAGCAGCCCTTGGAGGGGAAATGTTGGGCAGCCACTGTGCTAGGAAGTGCAGATGCTTCCGTTAACATGACGTCATGTAACTTCTCCCTAACAAATCAGAACGAATGCTCATTAAATAGCCAGCGTCGTCTAATCTCCCTGCAAACATCAGGATGAATGCTCCATACGCAGGTCATCTGGAAGCACCCCCGCTCTTTTGGGCGTCATCAGTGTTGTTCTTGCACACTCACACACACCCCTCTCCCCCCACACACACTTCTTATTACTTACCCCAGTTGCTGGCAGTGCTGTTCCAAGTTGTCTGTAGGGACTGCGGACCGAGAGGCAATCTCACTGCTGCAGGGGAACTCAAAACCCATCCATCCTTCACGTGTTTTCCCAAAATTCTGACCTTGTTGGCCTGGGGCCTGGATAATATGACGTTTGCATTCCTGGAGGGACATCTAGTGGCCAAACTGCCTTAATGCCACAGGGCTCCCAGTTTGCATGATGGCCTGACCTCTGTGACCATCGGCCGGGGTTGCCTGCCCATCACCCTTTTTCATTTTTTTTTAAAGTAAGACTTTAGCCCTCTTAGAAATAATGGTATGGAGTGAAATGCACAGATGCCATTCTGTACTATTGATGTGAAATGAGCCAGCCCAGCTGCTCCGGCCTGTCAATGTTATTAGCTAGTGAGTGAGTCAGAGCTGTGATTGATAAATTAGTTGTTCGGACACCAGCAGGCAATAGGAATCCCTGGGGTCCTAAAGAGCTGCTGTTTTCCTTTCCCTTTTAGTGCACTTTTCTTGCTTCTGTATGTTTTTTTTATAGTCCTTGGAATCGCCATAGATGCAACCAGGATGCATCTTTCCTGTGATAGGTTCGCTTGAGATCAGGTAGTGCTTAGAAGATTTTCTGCAAATGCTATTACACAACAAGTGTGGGGGAATGTTAAAGAATCCCTCTCCCCCCAAAAAAGGCAAATGTGAAAACTTTTCAAAGAGGCTTAGGCAAAAACCAGGTACTCATGAAGAATTAGTGAACCCAGTACAAGGGTATACATTTATACTCAAGTAAATCATTGGGTTTAGTGGGGCTCACTTCCAGATAAGTGGGTACAGGATGGCAACCTAGGCTTTGGTTTAGGGTTGACCTTGGGGAAAAACAGGGTTCTTGTGGCAGACAGAAATTCAACAAATCAAGCCTTTTCTACTATGGAGCTACATTATGAGGAAAGCTTCAACATGACTCCTGTCTAATTTTGTGTTATGCCCCGCCCCCCGGTGTCAGCCATGTTGTTATGCCACGCCCTTGTGGCAGCCATTTTGTGACTGGTGCCCCCAGCACCCTCTCAAAATTTGAACTGTGCCCTCTGATACAAAAAAGGTTGGCACTCCCTGGTTTAGGGCAATGCATTGCTCAAGGCAGTGCTGTTCAGTAAGGACTGCCCCCTTCTTAACTTTACTACGATTGCACGCTCTTGTGCTGATGCTTGGCAACATCAAAGGACAGATGTGGAATCTAAACTGTTGGTCCATCTCGCTTAGCATTGTCCACACTAGAGATGGGGAACCTTTTTTTTTCAACCCGAGGGCCACGTTTCCTTCTGGGCACCCTTTTGAGGGCCACATACCAATTACAAGTGACCTGAACTGGGGAGGGGGGGCAGATAGACAGAAAGGCCATATATTCTTCCCTTTGCTGATTCCTCCTCTAAAGTGTTTGCTGCTTTTGCAGGCTTTGCTTTCTCCTCCCTTCCTCCTTTTCCTGTCCTTGTTCTCAGTTAATTAGTAATGGCTCCCTGAGTGGAAGCCGCATGGCTGCTTCAGCATGTATGATTTTACCTCTATGTAGCCATAAACCTTATGTTTATTATTTCAACTACCCACCTCAACAGACCAGCTACAGCTGCATTCCGCTGCAATCTCTCTCTCTCTCTCTCTCTCTGTACATACATGGAAACTCTAAACAGGTTGAGAATGGACATGGACTGCCTCCAAGTCGATCCTGACTTATGGCGACCCTATGAATAGGGTTTTCGTGGTAAGTGGTACGTGTTAATTATTTTCATTGGATGTACTCTAACCCTTTTCTCTCCCCCAGCTCTGGAGTTCAGCTCTGGGATCCCAGGAACTGTAGTTTACCCCTCACAGAGCTACAATTCCCAGCACCCTCAACAAACTACAGTTCCCAGAATTCTTTGAAGGACGCCATGATGTGCATTAAATGTATGGTGTGTATGCAGCCTCTGTGTGTGTGTGATTTGCCATCTCATCCCATACCGGGCAGCTGGAAGGATGAGCCCTCTGTGACCTTTGCATTTTGCAAAATGCTGGGCTGTGGCATGAAGTCACTGCCACCACCGCCATTTCTACTGTCAAGTCCCTGCCGTGTGATTGACCTTGAATCTCGTTCGTTCGCTGCCGGCATTTTTCATCCCCTGGAAGATGGCGTTTGGGGACCTTTCCATCATTAAGTGGATTTACAGCAATTTCCGTATGTGTTTTCTCCAAGGGATTGTGTTATGAGAGGCACATTAAATCTCCATTAATACCTCATTATCCCACTGATAAGATTACCATGATAATGAGGCAGAAATTCTAATTGTCTCACTTCTTATTGTGTCTTTCATTAAATCACATACCTGGAAACGTGAATAGGATTTGGGGGGGGGAGGTGTTCTTGAGCCAACAGGCCCCTTGGGAAGACTCACAAACCCACATACCACTTTAGGTGTTTTGAGGGGAAGAGAATTTGCAGAGGGGTTGCAGTAGTGTAGTGGCAAATTCAGAAGTGCAAGGTCCTTCATGTTAGTCACAGCCACACCCCCTCTTTTTTTTGCTGCCAGCTTGAGAATGACATCCTTGTTAATGACTTCCACAACAATAGGAGACAACAAATATGAAAGAGGAGACTGTTAGCTGCTGAGAAGAGTCTTCTCAGTGGCTGACTCACTTCCTTTCATTGTGATTGGCTTCAGTTAGCAGGAAAGGCCAAGGAAGCATGTTAGAAGACTCTTTTCAGTGGCTAACACACTCCCCTTTCATACTGACTAGCTTGTAGGATATTGGAGACATAGGGACCCTGCTGGGACCCTGGTCCCAAAAACGTAAGGGGTCTAAGACATACACCCCACAGCCTGGACAACTACAATCCTGGAGGGGGGGGGCTCTCCCATAGAGCACTGGAGGATTTTCGAGGCTTCCTTCTTTAATAGCTCATAGTAACATAGGAAGTTGCCTTATACTAATTCAGACCATTGGTCCATCTCGCTCAGGATTGTCTGCACTGACTGACAGCGGCTGTCTTGAGTTTCAAGTAGGGAGTCTCTTCCAATCCTGCCCGGAGATGTCGGCGATTGAACCTGGGAGCTGCACGCAAGGCAGACACTCTGCCACGGAGTGAAATCCTTTTTCCTATGCGTTTCGTAGGGGTAGTTTACACATCCGAGAGCTTTTAGTAACGGCTCCCTGAGTGGAAGTGCTCCCTGAGTATTTGAACAAGCGGCCCTTGGGCTGAAAAGTTTCCACACCCCTTCATTACTTTATCAGGCGTCCGTCTACGTGTGTTCTTAGTCATGACTCTGAAACGCATAATGCGCAAGACAGCCCTGGTGGTTGAGCTGCCTGCCTTTTGGCTTTCCAGCCACAGATGGTTCTCTTTTCCTCCTTTCTCAATAAAGGCCATGCCAGCCCTGCTGTGTGGCCTTTGGCAGGTGCTCTGATTGACAGCGGCAGCTCCGGAGCTGGCAGGAGGCCACAACGGCGCGGAGGTCAGCCATTATTCACCGCCACCCTGCCGAAAGCTCCCCATCGGCCTAATAATGAGGCCTGCCATTAGTGGCTCGTCTCCCACCGGCTCAGGCAGCTACAATGGCAGAGCCCTTGCTGGGGCAATGACTGGATTCGGGACAGGACAGCTTGACCCCATGACAGATTCCAGAGCCCTGGAGTTCAGCAGGCTGCTGGGAACATTGTCCAAAAGCCAAAACGAGGCGGGGTTGAAACAGCTTCCAGGCAACAGACGTGTTTAAAGCCGTCCTTCCAAACCAGGCCGTGCAACCGTTGAGCGTGGCCCAACTTTTCAAAAGCCGTGGCCCCGCAGGTGGAAGACCTGTGACCTTATGCAGATTTGTGCTTTGTTTTTTTCCATGCTTTCATGTTTCATGCTTTTATTTACCCAGGCGTACAGTTTTTAATTGGGGGGGGTAGTTAGATGCATCAGTGGCCTTTGTGGTGCTCATCCTTTAAGTCAGGGGTTCCCAAACTGTGGTCTGTGGACCCACCAGTGGTGTGCCAGCTTCATTCAGGTGGTCCGCGGCATGTCTGTGAAGAACAGCAGGAGCAGCAGCTGTGAACAGCGTGCGCAGTGCATTAAATACTCATATTGATTTTTAATTGTATATTCCATCTATTTTTGTAATTTTTAAATTTTTATTGTTGGATTTATACTGTATTCTGTGGAATTAAAATTATAATGCAATAACATGCAATTTAGGAAGCAAAAGAAACAACAAAAATATAATTAAAACCCATGCAGCATCTAGCGCAGTGCATCACAATTGCTGCAACAAGCAGGAAAAGAATATTGTTAAGTGGTCCCTAGACCCTCAGCGATTTTCAAGCAGTCCACGGGTGCACACTATAAGGATGGGAGTGGGGATTTGATTTAGTTCACATTTAAAGCCGAATGTATCAAATCCACACTTTCCGAAACAATCTGAGAACCGAATCACAGCCGTCCGTTGAAATTCGCGCTTATCCTAACGTTGCAATGCAGTTCGCCAACCAAGCAATGTTTACGAAAATGCGTATCGTAGCGGAAAGTGTGCACAAAATGAGTATATTGCTGAAAATAACATAAAAATGCTAGGATAAATGGTTAGTCAAAAAAGTGCATAGAAAAACGTATTAGGAGAAATCTGCACTGAAATGCTGAAGAATTTTCATGAGGATTTTTTTTTAAATTGCGAGGGGCTAACGTGATGCGGAGAATGGAATTTAAGATTGGAAAGAAGAGAGCGCCAAAATCTACTGGGATTTTTTCATCCCTAGCGGAGTGTGTTGTCAGCTGTAGAAGCACAAGGGCCAGTAGGTGGCGCTGTGCAGGGAGGTTGCACGCAGGAAAAGAAAGTGAGATGTTGTTTTTAAACGTCTCCCGCCAACATGGCGTCCTGGCTGTCTGTTAGTTTCACACGGTGTCAGAAGTGGAGACTATTTATATCCCCTACAGTGTTCGGGGCCGGGCAGTGTTTATCCTTGCTACAATTAACAAACAAAGGAAAGGTTTGGAATTAAGAGAGCCTACAATAATCTATAAGGCTGAGCCCAAGTCACCTATAACCCCTTCAACTGCAGTCATGGCCGTCCCAATCCCAGTCTAGGTGTGGGGAAGAAATTTGAATTAGTTCGCATTTCGAGGTGAATCTATCTTATCAAATTTGCACTTTCAGAAAATTTTGCGATGCAGTTCTCCAACCAAACAATGTTTGCAGAAATGCATATATTAGGCCTGGGGATGTGTGCATAAAAAGGAAAATTTTAGTGAAGGCAGCACACCAAAAATACATTATATTAGGGGAAATTGCTGGCAAAAATGGGTATATGAATCAAAATGCCATACACAAATGTGTTTAGCAGGAGAAATTTCCTGCACTAAAATGCTGAAGAATTTTCAGGAGTATTTTCTTTTTTAAAAAAATTGTGAATTGCTGCAGAAATGTGCAGAACTGAATTTAAGACTGGAAAAATGAGAGAACGGAAATTGACCGTTCCTTTCATCCCTACTCCAGACTATTTCCAAGGTGCACACCCAGCAGAATTTGATTTCCAGCACCCTGAAGCCTGGCCACTTTGGATAAGCAGATTCCAAAGGTCCTCCCGGACATCTAGCCTGGATCAGCAGTTGCAGAAACAAGTAAACACTCTTTTTGTAGTATATTATGGGCCCAGCAGAAGAGAATACGTATAATCCTTTCAAGGAGTCTCACAGAAGAAGCCCAGGTGAAATAGTTTGAAACCATCAAAGACAACCTAGTTAAGCACTTCCTGCCTCCTCCTTGCAATGTTTGAGCAAGCCCAATTCCACTCCCACCAGCAAGGGCAAGAAGTATCTTACATCATCACAGCCCTGTAAGCTCTGATCCAACACTGGATATTATGGGAAAATGAGTGAGGAACTAGGGGGGTGCAGAGACTGGTACAAAGGCTCAGAGACGGTCACCTGTCTTGAGATGTTGCAAAATGACCCTGATCTCCCCGTTGGAGACAGCCAAGTCACAGGTAGGACTTGTTCCTTTTAAATATATTGTGGGATGGATATTTTAGTTTTTGTTAGTTGCTGTTTTTGTCTGATTTTCATGCCTTTGTTTTATTTTTTGCTGTGTATGTTGCTCTGAGGCATTTGATTGCAAACGCCTGTGCTGCCCAGAGTGAGAGTCTGGGTTGTCATGTTTTTGTATGTTTCAAAGATGCCCAATACCACTCAGTATGAGAAACTGAACTGGTATCGAGTATGGCCCTACTTGGGTGAGAGGGGGAGAGAGTGGTTGCGTTGGCTGCTATGTATTTTTGTAGGCTAAGCATTTATTCCTTGTTGTGGTTTAGAAGGAGATAAGTTATCTGTATGGTTTGTGGGAATGCATCAGAGTCGGATTTAGACATGGAGGACTGTTAAGGACATATTTGGGAGGGATTGTGTGGCTCCTGGTATAGTTGTTTTAATTAATTAACTAATGATGCTGTTTTGGAAGTTTGTATTTTGTATTTGATTCTTAACTCATAATGTTTATGTTTAAGATAATACTTTTATTTTTCTGTTAATTATGCTGTTTGGAATGTGTCTTTTATATTTGGTCTGAATTTGTCATGTTTTCTTTTAATATTTTATGATGTTTTGTTCAGTGTTTTAATCTAGGTTGTAAACCACTTTGAGATTTGTTTCCCAAATAATATAAAGCAGTACAGAAATTATTTAAATAAATAAACAAATAAACATGAGACATAATAATAATTAATAATAACAATATATTGGTATAAGATTTTTTGCACGTTATGAATGGATAATTCTCTTTACTTGAGAGTTGTTTTTTTCCCTGTTGTTTATGACCATCGTACTTTGTTTTGCTGTCTCTGGGCCTCTCCAGATGTGCATTCATGATGATCTGCACTCATGAGGCTTTTGGGGTGGTCATATGCGATCTCATTTTCGATACTGTTTGTGCCTGCAAAAGTTTCACGGTGGACAAATTTATTCATTTCCAATCTGTGCATATCCCATAACTTCCTGCTAAAATCCCGTAACTTTCCATGCGACAAATGTTCCTGTGTGTGTTCCGTATTTCTTGCACTTTAGCCCAAGAGTGTGACCCTCCAGATGGCAATATAGTGATTGCATTGGAGAAGCATAGCAGGACAACTAATAAAGCAGAATAAATCCACCCTCTATGACACTATTATTGTGTCAAGCACATGTTGCAGAATACTGTTTGGGGCAGCCCACTCTGTAACATTATTCTGCTTTTTCTTTTGTATGTTTTAATATAGTAATTAAAAGCTGTGTAATGCAATACCATAATGTTTGCAACCCTCCCGCCTCTTTGAGAAGCTCTTTGTTTCTTCGCATTTAATAATCCTCACAACACACCTGTGAGGTTGGCAAAGCCAGGAGAAAGAGAAAGAGAAAGAGAGAGAGAGAGAGAGAGAGGTGTCACTCAGTGAACTTCACAGTCAAGCAGGGATTGGAACTTGGGCCTCCCTAATCTGTTCAGTTCTACGCTCTATCCGCCATGCCGATATGAAACACAGTGCATTTCAGAATGCATTCCTCTCCAATAGATCAGTTTCTGCAGGAACTCATGTGCCAAACAGGCCCAGCCTGACATTTAACTGCTTGAGGCGAAGGATAAGATAGTGTGTCCTTTCCCCTTCCACATACAGGAGGTGATTGGACTAGTAGAGTAGAGGTTAGCCCAGTAGGGCAACTGGGGCAGTGCCCCACCAACTTCAGTCTGCCCTTATCCCCTTCTTGCCTGCCTTCTTTCTCACAACCAGACGAAGGGGTGGCCTTGCCATAGCAGCGATACCCTCTTTAGTTTCTAGTGTTGCCCTTGTAGAACTCAGCAGGGAGGAGGAAGATGGGGGCACAACTGGGATTAGTTGGCTTGGCCTGTCGTTGGCCTCTCTACCTTCTGTTCCTCCAGTCTCTTTTTTTTTTTACAATAATTTTTATTCAAATTTTCATAAAACATACAAAACAAAATCATAAAACATTCAAAGACAAAAAACAAAACAAAACAAAAATGATTAAACAAAAAAATAAAATGTTGACTTCCCATTTGTCGCAAATCAAATCAGTTATAGGTCTACAATATATAACAATCCAGTCTCTTAAATTATATTATAAGATCACTTTCCTCCAGTAGTTATCTTAATTAATCATCAAATCTCATAAACATTACTTTATTCTTTCCACAAAAAGTCAAAGAGAGGTTTCAATTCTTTAAGAAATATATCTATCAATTTTTCTCCAAATAAACATGTCGATTAATCCATCTCGTTAATAATAATAATAATCTTATTGTCATAACCATAGTCCAAATAAACATATCAATTAATCCATCTCATCAAAATCTGTTAGGTCCAATAATTTCAATAGCCATTATTCCATTATCCATATTAATTCCATCTTCAATAGTCCTGTTAAGTCCAGTAATTTCAGTGTCCAATCTTCCATTATCAGTATTCCATAATAATCTTGCTGTCATAGCCATAGTCATATAATAAGAGTCTGATGGGAATTTCCTCTATCCCAAATATTTTCTTGCCATCAATTCTGAATAAGTTGCTGAAATATTGTTGTAAAGTCATATCTCTGTTCTTCTTTTTTACAAAATGCACTGGCTCATCTCTTGAGAGTTTTTCCATTGTCACATGGCTGCAGTTAATTCCATAGATTTTCTCTATATCAAGCTCCATCACGTCATTCCAGTCCAGAAGATTATCCAAGCCATTGATAACTTTATCTCTAATATCTTCATTAATTTCTTCAGAGATAACGTTAAATTCCAAACAGTAGATTTTATTTCTAATATCCATAAACTCCAGATCTTTTTCCAATTCCACATTTGTTCCAATCTCCAGGGCTTGTATCTTCCCTTTATTTTTTCTTTTCTCATCTCTGATCTCATTCTCCTCTCTCACAGGATCCCCTATTTCTTTAAGCTCCTGCGTCATTTTGCTCAGTTCAATTTTCAGCTCCTTACTGCCCTGTCGCAGGGTTTGTTTCGTTATCTCAATCTCATCCATTATTTTCTGAAACATAATTACTTCCAGATTCTCAGCCACTTTCTTGATTGCCATTTTTAAAACCACGAAAACAAAACAAAACAAAAATAAAGAAGAACCACTTCTTATTTCAGCAACAATTGAGTTAATATTCCAGGCTTGATGACATCACAGTATAAACAGAGCAGCCTGCCTTATCTCTCTATGTTCAAGAATACAAAGCAAATTTAGTTTCCAGCATCAAAACAGTTAGTGGCGTCGTGAAGAAGCAGATTCGTCAAAATAAAATAGACCAAAAAGAGAATAGTCCCAGACAATATAATGTTCCTCGGAATAGAAATCCCTCTTCTGTTTATATCTTTAGAATGCACTTCCAGGACAGCTTTTTGCAATAGAAACAGAGATAAGCTGTTAATTTCGTGAATAACAGAGAAGAGTTATAGCTCACCCAGAAGTTCTTTAAAGCTGATTCATTTGACAAATCTCTTTTTGCTGCAACAATTTAAACCAAGTAAAAAAAATAATAGAAAGAAGGGTGCTTGCCTGTTAGTCCGTTTTCTCTTTGAAGAAGAGATAAACGTATCGCATTAATCAGATAGAGCTTGTTCGGAAGTCCGTCCGGCATTGCTGGCTGGACCTTTTCTCATAAATTAATGAAATCCAGTCCTCCCAACAAAAACAGGCTTTTGAGGTTGATCTCTACGTTTCTCCCTGCCCGGGAGAAATTTCATCAGTCAAAAAAAAAATGTTCTGACTGATTTATATCTGAATAAGCTTCTTTTGAGGCGGGAGCCCGTCTCAAAAGCAGGCACAAGCGAAGTCACCCTTCCCGGAAGTCCGTTCCTCCAGTCTCGATGGTCTCTGGCCACCACCGGACTGGTAGATGAATCTTACGTCAGTGCTGGCAAGAGGAGAGCATCCCCTGCCTCACCTGAGGGCAACAGCTCACACGGTCCCATAGTTCAGGGGCAGAGCAGTTGCTTTGCATGCAGAAGGTCCCAAGTTCAATCCCTGGCGTCTCCAAGTTTTTGTTACGTGCCTTCAGGCCGACTATGACTTAAGGCAACCCTATGAATCAGCTATCTCGAACAGCATCTGTCGTGAACCACCCTGTTCAGACCTTGTAAGTTCAGGTCTGTGGCTTCCTTTATGGAATCAATCCATCTCTTGTTTGGTCTTCCTCTTTTTCTACTCCCTTCTGTTTGTCCCAGTATTATTATTTTTTCTAATAAATCATGTCTTCTCATGATGTGTTCAAAGTATGATAACCTCAGTTTCATCATTTTAGCTTCTAGTGACAGTTCTGGTTTAATTTGTTCTAACACCCAATTATTTGTCTTTTTCGCAGTCCATGGTATGCGCAAAGCTCTCCTCCAACACCACATTTCAAATGAGTTGATTTTTCTCTTATCCGCTTTTTTCACTGTCCAACTTTCACATCCATACACAGAGATCGGGAATAATATGGTCTGAATGATCCTGACTTCAGTGTTCAGTGACACATCTTTGCAATTGAGGACCTTTTCTGGTTCTCTCACAGCTGCCCTCCCCAGTCCTAGCCTTCTTCTGATTTCTTGACGATTGTCTCCATTTTGGTTAATGACTGTGCCGAGGTATTGATAAGTAGGACTAGGAAAAAGCTCCTGCCTTGAACCCCTGGGGACCCTCTGCCTGTCAGAGTAGGCAGCCCTGAGCGAGATGGGCCGATGGGCCGACTCCGCATAAAGCAGCATTGCCTGCCTAAGCCGTCTGCGTGCCTCTCCCCTGCTTAACAGTTCGAGGGACCTGTGTGCATTGCAGCAGATTCTGGGCGTTGTTCGAGGGCGTGGCCATGCCTCTTTGGGCCTCCGCCATAGCTCTGGGGCAGTTATAAGCACACCCTAGAGCAGATGTGGGCCCTCCAGAGGTTGCTGGACTCCAGCTCCCATCAGCCCTGGCCAGCATGGCTAATGGTCAAGGATTATGGTAGCTGCAGTCCAGCAACCTCCAGAGGGCTGCAATTGTCCCATCGCTGGCCTGAAACGTATCCAAGGTTCTTGAGCGGCTGCACATTACAGGGGAAGGCTTGTCGTCAGTGAGTCTTTCGGAGATGCATGTGGACCATCGCTGATCTGGCTCAGCTCCCAAAGAACTCCAAGACTTCATTAAACATAGGCCTGGTTCACACATAACACTAAGCCATGGTTTGCTTAGCAAACCACAAGCTCGCTACGAGTTGTCCCAGAGACAGTCGGGCTAACCAGAGCCTGCTTCTGCAAACTTTAGTTTGTTTTCTAGGCGTTCTTGCCAAGTGCTGCTTTTTCTGTTTTGCAGCTGTTCTTTATAGCCCAGTGAGTGGGTGGGGTGGCCAAACAAACCGTGGTTAAGGAAGGAAGCTGCATTCACACAGAACACTAAGCTATAAGCCAACAACAACAGTTTGTAAGCTAGAATGTGGTTTGTGGTCAGCACGATTTGCGCATGACGCTAAGCCATGGTTTAATGAAACATAGTTTAGAATTTAATATGCCATAGTTTGGCTTTAGGAACAAATCAGACCATAGTCTTTGAAGGCCACCGCCCTTACCCCCTGCTGGATCTCAGATGCATGGTGCTTTCCACCCCCACCTGTGCCCAAACCCACGGCTGCACCTGTACAGCACAGGTGTAGTTTGACGGATGCATCTCCTCTTCTGGCTTCCTTTTTCTTTGCCAGCCGTGCAGCCACTTAACCAAATCACATGCAGATTCATTGGGTTGGGGTTAATCAACATTCATTCATGTTTCCAAGTTTAAATGGAGCATTTGTTTAATTATGTGCAAGTAGCAATACATTCTGGCCATTATCTAAATCACTATTTTATTTCCTGGATGTGGTTTCACAATGCCCAGCTTTCACACTCCAGCCTCTGCATCATTAACAGAGAAGAGTTAATGAATATAAAAGCATAAAGGCTAATTACACTTTAATTTACAATCATGATCTCATTTTGGGACTGGAAGAAATCTGTTTTGAAAAACAGCTTCTTTAAAAAAAAAAAAAAAAACACGCCCCGGTTTTAAAGACCTGGTGGTGAGGACTGGAGTATGTTTGGAACCCCACCAAATCAGAACACAGGGAAGAGACTGTAACTCAGTGGAAGAACACCTGCTTTGCATGCAGAAGGTCCACGCTTTGGTCCTTGGCATCTCCAGGTGGTGCTGGGAATGTTGCCTGCCTGAGACCCTGAAGAGCCCTTGCCAGTCAGGGTAGACAATACAATGGCCTGACTCAGTATTTAATCCATCTCTTTATTCAGAACTATGAGGACTAGAACCTTACGTTGTTGGTATGGGAAGGGGGACATAGCTCAGTGGTAGAGCACCTGCTTTGCATGCAGGAGGTCCCAGGTTCAATCCCCGGCATCCCCAGGTAGGCATGGGAATGCCCTCCATCGGAAATCCTGGAGAGCTGCTGCCAGTCCATGTAGATAATATTGAGCTAGATGGACGTGGTATAAGGCAGATTCCTCCATTCCTAAGAATGTGCCTCTTGTTTGGAGGGCCTGAGCCAATCAGTGTAAACAACATTGACCTAGATGGACCACTGTCCTGACTGGGCATGTGCTTGAAACCTTGGAGTGCCTCTGCCAGTCAGTGTCGACAGTACTGAGCTAGATGGATCAGTGGGACCCACTTGGTATAAAGCACCTATACATAAATTAGTTTCCACGTGACAACAATACAAATAGAGCAGATTCCTTGCCGCCATATAAGGCACCTTACTATGTTCCTATAGGTACACAGAAATTAGCATCAGCAAATTTTGCGCAGATTGATACCTCCTTTGGTCCGCTGTTTTGGTGATGTGAAAGTGGCAGCAGATGGTAGGAAAGTCTTGAGGCTCTGAAAAGCTGCTGATAGTCGCAGTGCACCAGGGATGGGAGACCTGTGGCCTTCCGGATTTCGTTGCACGTCAATTCCCAACAGGCCCAGCCAGGAGCGTAGCCAATCAACAGGCCCAGCTGTTAATTCGGACTTTATGAACAGGTATGCGAAGACGAAACGAAAGTGACAGCATAACACATTTTTGCAAGGTAGCGCTCCAGTGGGTCAAAGTGGCCTGCTTGGAAAATCACTGCTCAGGGCTCTCAGTTACCCGTCTTTTTCTTCTCCCCAACAGACTATGGCAGTTCTTAGTCTATGTTTTATGTGGGTCCACCACATGATCACTGACATGAATTCAAAACCGAATGGGAAAGCCCATTCCATCGTGGTCCAGTTGCTGATCAATGTTAAAGAATCACTCGAGTTTTTAGGTTTTTCCCATGGACGATTTGAAAATTGCCAGTGGTCTTGCTGGACCACTGAACGATTTATCTGCCTGTTGTAGTAACTGTAATGTGCTGTTCTAGATGCTGTGTGGTTTCTGTTGTTCCTTTTATTTCTTGGATTGAACTACATTGTACAGTAAAACCTCAGTTAACAAAGCTGATGGTTCCCGGACATTACTTCTTTCACAGAATCTTTGGTACCAGAGGTAGGAATAATATGGAAAGAATCGGGATAGGTTCCCACACCACAAAAAAGAAAAGCAGTTCAACATATTTCAGCAATTTTTATTTAAAACCAACAATACGCATATCTGAAATGAAACAACCATAGGTCAAGTAAGCCTTGCTTACGGACCACTTGAAGGCTTCTTCCAAAATGCATCCAGGGATGCCTGCCTTGCCTTTTTTCTTTTATCATGTAGCATCTTGCTATAGCAATCTAAAGCTCTGAGCACAGTCCTGTCCGTATACTCGAGCAGGCAGGCAAGGGGCAGCTGCCACCACCCCCGTGCTTGGTCTCTCTCTTTCTCTCTCTGCCATCCTCCCCTGCGCTCGAGCAGACACGTCTGCAGTAAACAGTGCTTCCAGGGCACCCAAAGCGCTGTTTACTGTGGAGGTGCCTCCACCGCCTGGTAAGGAGCCCCATTCCAGCCACGCGTGGGAAAGCTGCCTGCAGCAGCCGCAATCCAGTAGGCAAGGAGCCACATTCTGACTATGTCGGAGTGTGTGCCTACCTTCACTCCCTGCACCCCCAAAAAAGAATGTGTTAACAAGAGCTTGTTTCTTGGAGGATTTGTTAAGTGAGGTATTAACTGTATTACAATTTGCATTCCATAGCATTCATAGCGTAATACAATAAGATGCAATATTAAAAATAAATCAAGAAATAATAAGACAATGAAAAATCAGTATAAATATTTAATGTGGACATGCTGCGAACCACCTGAATGAAGCTTGCTGACCACTGGTGGTCCACGGACCACGGTTTGGGACCCGCTGGGCTAGTTCTTCTTGGGGTGTGGGGTGGGGGAAGCTGGCTTTGGATGACTCTTTCTTCTGGCTCGCTGTCTGCTATCTGCTCCGCTTCGCCTGCTTTGCCCGAGCCGAAGGCTTCAGGCCCACCCACTTCCCTTGGATGGTGACTATGACTTTCCTTAAGCTAACATGCAGAGAAACATAGAACAAATATAAAGCTAGATGGACTGGAGGGAGATTGTTGTTGTTACGCGCCTTCTATGGCAACCCTATGAATCAGCGACCTCCAATAGCATTTGTCGTGGACCACCCTGTTCAGATCTTGTAAATTCAGGTCTGTGGCTTCCTTTATGGAATCAATCCATCTCTTGTTTGGCCTTCCTCTTTTTCTACTCCCTTCTGTTTTCCCCAGCATTATTGGCATTATTCCCAGCATCATTGGAGGGAGATAGCAGGGATAGAAAGACAACGTTGGCTTTGTCAATGCTACTAGCTCATATGTTTATTTATTTATTTATTATTTGATTTATATCCCGCCCTTCCTCCCAGCAGGAGCTTTTCTGTTGGTTCGTATCACCGTTAATCATAAATGAGCTTATGCAAATATATATCACCTTGCTTTAGATTACTTTATGAGTTAAAGTGCTTTAAGTTGCTCTGATTTCGAGTGTTTTATTTTTTGTCAGTTCTAGAATTATGCTAAGCTTTGAACGTCGTTAAGCTGGTGTGTTCGTTTCAGTTACAACTTTGAGTTTGTGTTTTTTTTCCGTTGGATCTGTTTTACAGACTCTTGGTTCCATTGGGTTACTACCGAGCAGACTGAACCGTGGCTGAGGGACCCAATGGAGGTTAATGCATCGGCCAGGATTTGGCATGACATGCACTGACCCCGGTTGGATCTCCTGATGAACACTAGTAACATCTGGAGGGCCACAGAGGCAGACAATACTAGGGCCGTTTCATACATTTCCAAAGGCTCACACAACACCTCCCAACTTGGTTAGGTGAGTCTCTAATGCAGTCATTTCCAAATTCTGCACGGAGATATTTGCATGATGTGAGAGCGTTTACCACCAGGCTGCAAAAAATATAAATTTTAGGCATCCTACAAAGTAGCTCCCCATGAAGGAGGCTGCCCGCCGCTGCTGATTTGCTGTGATGTTCTGACATGGCAGCAAAACGTGTGTCCTATGTTCCTGCTGTGTTTTTGACTTCCTCTAATTACTCTCCATTTTCAGGTAAATCTCTCAGCATTAGTTGCAGTCAGATGATTCAGTCACCCCGCAAGGCAGACAGGCATAATCATTTCCTCACCCTGGGAGGAGGGTGTTTGTTGGGCCCCTGTTTGAGTCCTTGCTCCAGGCTTGCTTCCTTCCAGTCAGCCTGGATCAGTGGCTCCTGCGAAACACAGATGTTTGCCAAGTTTCTAGTGCTTACTGTTGCAGAAAATAAAAGTTTATGGGTGGTTTAAAAAAAAGAAAAGAAAAGAAGAGCAGGCACCAAGAGCAGTGTCAGGATCCGTGCCCTGGCTATACCTTTGGATCCTTCACTTTGTATGGAGCAGGCCTCTGCTGAGTCCTAACAATTATTCCATCTTTTTCTGATGCTCAGGCTGAGTGATGTTGCTTATGTAACCCAAAACGGCACCACCCACACACAAGACCTCCAAGCTAGATTACTGCAATGCGCTGTACGTGGGGCTGCCTTTGAAGACGGTTCTGAAACTGCAGCTTGTGCAAAATGCAGCAGCCAGGTTGGTAACAGGGACCAGACAGACATATAAAACCGATTCTGGCCCGCTTCCATTGGCTGCCTGTATGTTTCTGAGCCCAATTCAAGGTGCTGGTCTTAACCTATAAAGCCTTACACGGCTTGGGACCACAATACCTGATGGAACTCCTCTCCCAAGACGAATCTACCCGTACACTACACTCAACATCAAAGGTCTTCCTCCGGGTGCCTACTCGGAGGGAAGCTGGGAGTCTGGCAACAAGGGAGAAGGCCTTCTCAGTGGTGGCCCCCAAATTATGGAATGATATTTATGACGAGGTGCGCCGGGCGCCAACACTGTTATCTTTTCGACGCCAGGTTAAGACTTTCCTCTTCTCCCAGGCATTTTAGCATGTGTTTTTAAATTGCTTTTTAAAAATGTGCTTTTAAATGTGTATATTTGTTTTTAATGTTTTTAATTGTTGTAAACCACCCAGAGAGCTTCAGCTATGAGGCAGTACACAAATGCAATAAATAAATAAATAAATAATCACAGGCCAGGGACACATTCCAGGCAAGCAAAAACGCTCAAGAGCGCTCGCTTATTCCCCGTTGCTGAGGATCAGATTTTAACGTAGCGTATTTCTGCAGCTATTTTTGAAATCGAGCTTTTTAATTAAAAAACCCGGCCTCTAAAACATCGATTGTAAGAATGATAACTTATCGATAGTTCCTTTTAATATATTGGTATTTCCTTTAAAAATATTGATATTAGTATCGATTTGGATACAGAATGAACTCAAATCAATGCCAGCCTGTTAGGTTGACGGAATGCTTTCAAACAGGCACCGGTTGATGGATCCCTTCCCTGTTGCAGACGGGAGGTGGAGCATATCCTTGGCACTGTCCATGTTTTTTTCCATTGACTCAATTGGACATAAGAAGAGCCTGGCTGCTGGATCCAGGCAGTGGCCCATCTAGTCCAGCATCCTGTTCTCACAGTGGCCAGCCAGATGCACCAGTGGGAATCCCACAAGTATGGCCTGAGTGCAAGAGCCGGCTCTCCCCTTGTGAGTCCCAGAAAGTGATATTCAGGGTCACACTCCCTCTGACAGCGGAGGCAGAACATAGCCATGGTAGCTAGTAGCCACTGACTGCCTTGAATGTGTCGGATCCTCTTTTTAAAGCCATCCAAGCTGGTGGCCATCACTACCTCTTGTGGGAGCGAATTCCATAGTTGTAAACTAGAAAAGGTCGTCGAATGCAAAGATGCATCACTGAACACCAAGGTCAGGATCATTCAGACCATGGTATTCCTGATCTCTATGTATGGAGGCTAAAGGTGGACAGTGAAAAAAAAGAAGAGATAAGAGAAAAATCAACTCATTTGAAATGTGGTGCTGGAGGAGAGCTTTGCGCATACCATGGACCACGAAAGAGAAATAATTGGGTGTTAGAACAAACTAAACCAGAACTATCTCTAGAAGCTAAAATGATGAAACTGAGGTTATCATACTTTGGACACATCATGAGAAGACATGATTCATTAGAAAAGATAATAATGCTGGGGAAAACAGAAGGGAGGAGAAAAAGAGGAAGGCCAAACAAGAGATGGATTGATTCCAGAAAGATCTGAACAGGGTGGTTCACGACAGATGCTATTGGAGGTTGCTGATTCATAGGGTCTCCATAAGTTGTAATCGATTTGAAGGCACATAACAACAACAGAACAAATTAAACCAGAACTATCACTAGAAGCTAAAATTATGGAACTGAGGTTATCATAATTTGGACACATGATTTGGACACATGATTCACTGGAAGAGACAAAAATGCTGGGGAAAACAGAAGGAAGTAGAAAAAGAGGAAGGCCAAACAAGAGATGGATTGATTGAGGTCGCTGATTCAGAGGTCGTCATAAGTCAAAATTCACTTGGAAGGCACATAACAAAAAAAGTTCTTTCTTTTGTCTGTCCCGAATCTTCCAACGTTCAGCCTCATCAGATGTCCCTGAGCTCTAGCGTTAAGAGAGAAGGTGAAAAGCTTCTAGGGTCCCAGGCAATGTGCCTCCGAATGCCAGTTGTGGGGATGCCCATGAGCAGCGCCTGAACACAACAGCACTGTCCCCATCTGCGATTCACAGGCACTGGCATTCAGAGGCTTACGATCTCTGATAGTGGAGGAGGAGTATAGCCATCTTGGCTAACAGCCATTGACAGACTTACCCTCCATTAATTTGTCTAATCTGCTTTTAAAGCCATCCAAGTTGGTGACCATCACCACCTGTTGTGGGAGCGAATTCCACAGCTTAAGGACGCGCTTTGTAAAGAAGCGCTTTCCTTTGCTCATTGGCCCTCCATGTCCTCTAGATGGCACGAGTGAGCTATTTTAAAGCCTGCACGCTGACAATAGTCTGAAAAGGCAAGTCTTCCTCTGCAGAGCACAGTCAACAGGAAAGCAAAGCAATTTGTACGTTTGGTGACATGAGGACAAGCATGGGGCTGTTCTAGCCCTGTGCTAGCAAGCAAGAGATGAGGCAAATCTGAGCATCCAAAGGCATGAGATGCTCACAATTACAGGCTTGTTGTAAAGATTACTGAGATGATATCTGTGAAGCACATCTATCTATATCTAATACAGGCTGTGTTTGCACATCACAGCAAGCTATGGTTAATGGTCTTACCGTAAATGCGCAGACTGTTCCCGCTGAGCTCCTCCCTTTTAATGAGCGGGAGCAGCAATCATGATTCTTGGCTTAGCAGAAGGAGTGGGGAACATTTTTCTAGCCGGAGGGTTGAGTTCTTTTGGGGGGAACCTTCTGGGAGAACATCAGCCTAGCATGCAGAAGGTCCCAGGTGCAATTCCCAGGTTGGGAAAGGCTCCTTGTCTGAAACCCAGGAGAGCCACTGCCAGCCAGTGCAAGCAGGACTGAGCTAATTTTATTCATTCATTTAGTTGTTGTTATGTGCCTCCAAGTTGACTACAACTTATGGCAACCTATGAATCAGCGACCTCCAAGAGCATCTGTCATGAACCATCCTGTTCAGATCTTGTAAGTTCAGGTCTGTGGCTTCCTTTATGGAATCAATCCATCTCTTGTTTGGCCTTCCTCTTCTACTACTCCCTTCTGTTCTTCCCAGCATTATTGTCTTTTCTAATGAATCTTGTCTTCTCATGTTGTGTCCAAAGTATGATAACCTCAGTTTCATCATTTTAGCTTCTAGTGATAGTTCTGGTTTAATTCATTCTAACACCCAATTATTTGTCTTTTTTGCAGTCCATGGTATGCGCAAAGCTCTCCTTCAACACCACATTTCAAATGAGTTGATTTTTCTCTTACCCACTTTTTTCACTGTCCAACTTTCACATCCATGCATAGAGATCGGGAATACCATGGTCTGAATGATCCTGACTTTGGTGTTCAGTGATACATCTTTGCATTTGAGGACCTTTTCTAGTTCTCTCATAGCTGCCCTCCCCAGTCCTAGCCTTCTTCTGATTTATCGGCTATTGTCTCCATTTTGGTTAATGCCTGTGCCAAGGTACTGATAATCCTTGACAAGTTCAATGTCCTCATTGTCAACTGTAAAGTTACTACATTTATATCCCAACAACTTTGAAAAGCAATTCCAATACAGATGCAGATTGGGATTAGTAATTGTTTACATACATGATATCTTTCAGAAGGGAGAGAGAAGGGCTACTTTTCAAGCAGTAATATTGATTGGGATTAGATCTTAAAAGTCTTGTTGGTGCCACTACACTAAAGGTCCTCTTCCTAGGTTGTGCGGAACGGACCTCCTGGTGAGATGGTATCTGCAGGAGGCCCTCACCTGCAGAGTGCAGGGATCGACTGGGTCTTTAAGGGGTAAGATGATCTTGTAGGTATCCTGGTCCCAAGCTGCGTGGGGCTTTGTACCCCAAAACTGGGGCTGTGAGTTGCCTACAGCAAAGCATTTCCCTTGGCCACACCTGGAGGGGAAGGAGTTGATCTGCCGATCAGTTGTGAAATCTCTTTGAAGCAAATTAAAAAACAAAACAAAACAAAACGCAAACAGGCACTCAAGCCGCTCCCACTAGGTTTTACAGGAAAAAGGGGTGGGTTTGACTAGTGTCGTGGGGCCCCGTTTTCAGAAAAGAGAGGTGGAGATGCATTGGAACCGGCAGAACAGTGAGTGTGTCTCTACTCTAGAACCTTGAACTTGGCCTGGTCGCTAATGGGAAGCCACAGCAATTCTTTCAGCAGTGGAGGAACATGTTGTTGGTACCCCAGTGGGCGGTCGTGCGGCGGCATTTTGCACCAGCTGCAGCTTCCGGACCAACCTCAAGGGCAGTCCCCATAGGGTGCATTACAGTAATCCAGCTAGAGGTTACCAGCGCATGGACAACAGTGGTCAGACTATCCCGGTCCAGAAATGTCCGCAGCTGAGCTAGACAGACTGTCTGCTTTGGTAAAAGGCACCTTTGTTTTCTCCTATGGACGTGGCTTTAGCTGTGCAAATGTGGGAGGTTTCTACGCACATACTCCCCCCCCCCTTTCATAAGAATCTAAGAAGAGCCAGACTGGATCAGGCCAAAGGGGGCCCACCTAGTCTAGCATCCTGTTCTTACAGTGGTCAGCCAGATGCCTCAATGGGAAGCCCGGAAGCAGGACCTGAGCGAGATAGCACTCTCCCCTCCTATGGTTTCTAGCAACAGGCATTCAGAAGCATCCTGCCTGTGACGGTAGAGGTGGAACATAGTCATCGGGGTTAATTGCTATTGGTGGACATATCCATCCTCCGTCTGGGCAAACGAGGCGTTAGCCCACTTCAAGGACACATTCCAGCCAGTAAAAAGCATTTAAGGGGTGGGGGACGTGGGGCTGATGAGAGTTGTGGCCCGGAGAGAGTCCCAAAAGGCCAGCAAGCAAAGGGCTAAAGGGCCACATTAAGCCCTAAACTTCCCTGTCACTAGCTTAACATTACACCCAAATCAGGGAACTTGGTTTTGTTTCACTCAAACCAACCATGGTTGGTAAGCCAAGAACAAACCATAGCTTCAGATTATAGTTTGTAGGCAGCAAAAAAAACCACGGTTCAGATGTAACTCTCAGCCAAAGACTATGGTCTGTTGCTCCTCGTTAGCAGGAAGGAGTGAAATAGGAGTGATCTGCACATTCAAGGTAAATGATTTATGGCTCACTGTGACATACAAATGCAAGTATTGTGTGTGTGTAAATCCACACACACAATTAATTTACCAGGGCTGCATATACACCATACGTTTAAAGCACATACTCCCCCCCCCAAAGAATCCTGGGAACTGTAGTTTACCCCTCGCAGAGGTACAATTCCCGGTATCCTTAACAAACGACCAGTGGCAGTTGGTGGCTCTATGTCAGTGGGGCAGTAGAATCTGCTCTGGGTTTTAGTCCAAACTTTCAAGGAGCTGTCCAACAATCTTGGACAGTTCCCTGAAAGTTCAGACTAAAACCTGGAGTGGATACCACTACCCCACTGATATGGAGCCACCAGCCACCATGGCAAACTACAGCTCCCAGGATTCTTTGATGCTGAGGAAATGTGCTTTAAATGTTGTTTAAATAATGAATCATGGTTGCTGTAGGAGAACCAAAAAAATCTGAATAGAACACTGTCAGCGAGAGTGAAACAAACGAAAACAGTAAAATTAAAAGTTTTCATATGCTGGGAGGAACATCTTAACAGGTTTCCAAAACGAGGACTTTAAAGGTAAATGTGCATATATGCACATTATTACATATTTTGGAAAGTTGTTTGTTCGCTATGCGTTTCGACACCTCTTAAAACCAAATTTTACATGATAGTTCTTGAGAACAAGCGGTAGGTTTCTGTCTGGATACGATTGGATGCCATTTTGAATCAAGATGGCCGACTGAACCTTTCAAAACTTCACTGGTTTTACCACTGATTAAAAACTGTCCTGTTTTGGTTTCTTAGAATTGCCAAGCAACGCCAGGTACAAGGCTCCTAGTATGCAACCTGTAATTGCTTACATACATGATATCTTTCAGAAGGGAGAGAGAAGGCTGCTTTTCAAGCAATAATATTGACTTCCTTGACCATTATTTAACTCCTTCTAGCCACAGGAAGAGACAGAAGGCCATGCAGAGAATCTCTCCTCTCTCCTGAAATCTCCGGTACATCCCTTCCTTGTGCTTTATGAGGGCTTTTTTCCTGACAGACACCCTCCACCAGCAATTTAGCTGTCCAGGATCCCAGGAGGTCTTAGACACATTACTTTTTTGGGAGGAGGGTCCTAGCAGGGTCCCTATGTGTTCAGTGTCCTTTCTTTCTGATTGGAGCCAACCAGAAGGAAAAGAGGCGAGTCAGCCACTGACTCTTCTCAGTAGCTAACACACTTCCCTTTAGTCTTAGTATGGCAACCAAGAAGGGAAACTCAGCAAAGGAAGTTCCTTACGTTACAGCATCTTAATACATTTTCCCATGAACGTGCACAGAAAATAGATCTAGCTGAAAGGCAACACATGGAGATCTGCATTCAGGTGCTGGTTTTGACCTATAAAGCCTTACACGGTGTGGGACCGCAATATCAATACGGTTATCCCTGGATATAAACTATATCGGAAGGACAGGGAAGGACGTATTGGTGGCAGAGTCGCTCTATACGTGAAAGAAGGCATTGAATCCAGCAAGCTCGAAACCCCAAAAGAGGCAGACTCCTCCACAGAATCGTTGTGGGTGGTGATACCGTGCCCCAGGAGGGACTTAATACTGGGAACGATCTATCGTCCCCCTGATCAAAATGCTCAGGGAGACCTTGAGATGAGATATGAAATTGAGGAAGCATCCAAACTAGGAAATGTGGTAGTAATGGGTGACTTCAACTACCCGGACATAGACTGGCTGCATATGTGTTCCAGTCATGACAAAGAAGCAAAGTTTCTAGATATTCTAAATGACTATTCCCTAGATCAGTTGGTCATGGAACTGACCAGAGGGACGGCAACCCTGGACTTAATCCTCAGTGGGGACCCGGACCTGGTGCGAGATGTAAGTGTTGTTGAACCGATTGGGAGCAGTGACCACAGTGCTATTAAATTAAACATACATGTAACTGGCCAATTGCCAAGAAAATCCAACACAGTCACATTTGACTTCAAAAGAGGAAACTTCACAAAAATGAGGGGATTGGTCAAAAGAAAGCTGAAAAACAAAGTCCAGAGGGTCACATCACTCGAAAATGCTTGGAAGTTGTTTAAAAACACTATATTAGAAGCTCAACTGGAGTGCATACCGCAGATCAGAAAAGGTACCGCCAGGGCCAAGAAGATGCCAGCATGGTTAACGAGCAAAGTCAAGGAAGCTCTTAGAGGCAAAAAGTCTTCCTTCAGAAAATGGAAGTCTTGTCCGAATGAAGAAAATAAAAAAGAACACAAACTCTGGCAAAAGAAATGCAAGAAGACAATAAGGGATGCTAAAAAAGAATTTGAGGAGCACATTGCTAAGAACATAAAAACCAACAACAAAAAATTCTATAAATACATTCAAATCAGGAGACCATCTAGGGAGACAATTGGACCCTTGAATGATAAGGGAGTCAAAGGTGTACTAAAGAACGATCAGGAGATTGCAGAGAAGCTAAATGAATTCTTTGCATCTGTCTTCACAGTGGAAGATATAGGGCAGATCCCTGAACCTGAACTAACATTTGCAGGAAGGGATCCTGAGGAACTAAGACAAATAGTGGTAACGAGAGAGGAAGTTCTAAGCTTAATGGACAATATAAAAACTGACAAATCACCGGGCCCGGATGGCATGCACCCGAGAGTTCTCAAAGAACTCAAAGGTGAAATTGCTGATCTGCTAACTAAAATATGTAACTTGTCCCTCGGGTCCTCCTCCGTGCCTGAGGACTGGAAAGTGGCAAATGTAACGCCAATCTTCAAAAAGGGATCCAGAGGGGATCCCAGAAATTACAGGCCAGTTAGCTTAACTTCTGTCCCTGGAAAACTGGTAGAAAGTATTATTAAAGCTAGATTAACTAAGCACATAGAAGAACAAGCCTTGCTGAAGCAGAGCCAGCATGGCTTCTGCAAGGGAAAGTCCTGTCTCAGTAGCCTATTAGAATTCTTTGAGAGTGTCAACAAGCATATAGATAGAGGTGATCCAGTGGACATAGTGTACTTAGACTTTCAAAAAGCGTTTGACAAGGTACCTCACCAAAGGCTTCTGAGGAAGCTTAGCAGTCATGGAATAAGAGGAGAGGTCCTCTTGTGGATAAGGAATTGGTTAAGAAGCAGAAAGCAGAGAGTAGGAATAAACGGACAGTTCTCCCAATGGAGGGCTGTAGAAAGTGGAGTCCCTCAAGGATCGGTATTGGGACCTGTACTTTTCAACTTGTTCATTAATGACCTAGAATTAGGAGTGAGCAGTGAAGTGGCCAAGTTTGCTGACGACACTAAATTGTTCAGGGTTGTTAAAACAAAAAGGGATTGCAAAGAGCTCCAAAAAGACCTCTCCAAACTGAGTGAATGGGCGGAAAAATGGCAAATGCAATTCAATATAAACAAGTGTAAAATTATGCATATTGGAGCAAAAAATCTTAATTTCACATATACGCGCTCATGGGGTGTGAACTGGCAGTGACCGACCAGGAGAGAGACCTCGGGGTTGTAGTGGACAGCACGATGAAAATGTCGACCCAGTGTGCGGCAGCTGTGAAAAAGGCAAATTCCATGCTAGCAATAATTAGGAAAGGTATTGAAAATAAAACAGCTGATATCATAATGCCGTTGTATAAATCTATGGTGCGGCCGCATTTGGAATACTGTGTACAGTTCTGGTCGCCTCATCTCAAAAAGGATATTCTAGAGTTGGAAAAGGTTCAGAAGAGGGCAACCAGAATGATCAAGGGGATGGAGCGACTCCCTTACGAGGAAAGGTTGCAGCATTTGGGGCTTTTTAGTTTAGAGAAAAGGCGGGTCAGAGGAGACATGATAGAAGTGTATAAAATTATGCATGGCATTGAGAAAGTGGATAGAGAAAAGTTCTTCTCCCTCTCTCATAATACTAGAACTCGTGGACATTCAAAGAAGCTGAATGTTGGAAGATTCAGGACAGACAAAAGGAAGTACTTCTTTACTCAGCGCATAGTTAAACTATGGAATTTGCTCCCACAAGATGCAGTAATGGCCACCAGCTTGGATGGCTTTAAAAAAAGATTAGACAAATTCATGGATGACAGGGCTATCAATGGCTACTAGCCGTGATGGCTGTGCTCTGCCACCCTAGTCAGAGGCAGCATGCTTCTGAAAACCTGTTGCCGGAAACCTCAGGAGGGGAGAGTGTTCTTGCACTCGGGTCCTGCTTGCGGGCTTCCCCCAGGCACCTGGTTGGCCACTGTGAGAACAGGATGCTGGACTAGATGGGCCACTGGCCTGATCCAGCAGGCTCTTCTTATGTTCTTATGTTCTTATCTGATGGAACGCCTCTCTCGCTATGAACCTACCCGTTCACTTCGTTCAGTATCTAAGGCCCTCCTCCGGGTACCAACCCATCAGGATGTCCGGAGGATTGTTATTAGATCCAGGGCCTTTTCTGTGATGGCCCCCGAACTATGGAACAGCTTACCTGAGGAGATACGCCTGACGCCTACGGTACTTTCTTTTAGACGCCAGGTTAAGGCCTGGTTATACTCCCAGGCATTTTAACGTTCATGTTTTATATTCAATGTTTTTTACTCTACCTTGTTGTGACCTTGTATGTTTTATTGTAACTTTGTATTTTAACTCTGCTGTTCACCGCCCAGAGAGCTATTCGCTATGGGCGGTCTATAAATAAAATAAAATAAATAAATAATAATAATAAATAAATTCATGGTTGCGATGCATCCCTAAAGGAAAATGCTCCAAACAAAGTAAGAGACTGAAAGCTCATTTTATTGTATAATACTGTATAATTCCATTACACTACTGCCTTCCACAAACTCCCCATACTCCACAGCCAGTGTGGTGTAGTGGTTAGGGAATTGGACTGGGACCTGAGAGACCAGGGTTTGATTTGATTTTAATATTTCTACCCCGCCTTCCGGCCAAAAGGCCCTCAAGGCGGCTTACAAAAAAATATAAAAATACACCAATAAAACATCAATAATATATCAATAAAACATCAATAACACATCAATAAAACAATAAACAAGAAAAACAATACAATTTGTAATACAATTCAAAGTTAACACAAACTTCATATCCCCACTCAGCCATGAAGCTCACTGGGTGACCTTGGGCAAGTCACTGCCTCTCAGGCTAACCTACCTCACAGGTTTGTTTTGAGGATAAAATGGAGAGAGGAAAACCATATACACCACTCTGAGCTCCTTGGACGAAAGGTGATATGCCAGTGTAATAAACAATAGTAATAATAATAGCAATACTTTCAATCTGATTTACTTCACACAGTCTTAAGGTCTAGAAACTTGAGCTAAGAAACAAAACAAAACCCCAGCCTGAGGGATTCTCAAGAACACTGAGTTCTGGCACTCAAATATACATTCAGCCCTAACTTTGAAGAAACGCGGCCGTGCTTGAAGATTCTGAAGCACAATGTAGGTGCTGTTATGATGATTACGTTTTATGCTCCTAGGGGGTTAAGGATGGTGCCAACTCGCCCACAGCAGTCAATTGCTGGTTTGTCCTACAAACATGAAAGGCTTTTATTAGTTCACTCTTTCCTACCTGCTCTCTTTCTCTCTCTCTCTGGCAGAAGTATGTGTCCTCCTGCTTTCCAAAGGCTACTCCTAAGAAGTGGCCGGCCAGCCATCTGCCTAGGTGGAATTTCAAAAGCTCAGCATTTGTGTTGCCCTCCTGAGACTCTGCTGAGCGCACTTTGCAAGCATGTGTCTCCTCTTGACTAATGTGCTGAGCCCAGCAACGGAAGGTCGGTCTGCTCCCTAGGGGCGTCGTTCCCCAAACTTCTGAACACTGAGACACACTGTTCTTTTCCTCTTAAATATATATATATCTATATGTTGAAAAATGGCCTCTCTCAAATGCTGAAGACGTAAGTATCAACATCAGCAAATTATGAAGCATATGGTGTCCATCCTCAAGTACGTCTATGTATATTTTTATTTAGCTATTTAATAGCTTGCTAGCCTGCTTTGCTATGCCTAGGTATTCAAAGACACCCACGATAAATGAAATGTTATAATGAAATTGGAGTGGAAAGCAAGTGTAACATTTTAACTGTTTTACCTTTTAAAGCTCTATTTATTTTAAGACTAGTTACATCTTTTATTTGTTAATTTTGTTACATTTGATTGTGGTTATTGACACTGTATGAAAGTCATTGCATGTTTCAGTGTTTTGTGTTTAGTTCTGCTCTGCAATGGTCTCTGGACGAAGCAATCTACCTTTTAAACAAGCAAGTACAACAATAACAAGTCCTTTAAATGGAGATGCAAAGGACTGAACGTGGGGCGCTCTGCTCTAAGCATTGAGCTATGGCCCTTATGTTTGTACTGAATGCTTAGAGCATCTTGCCTTGCATGCAGAAGGCCCCTGGTTCAGTGCCCGCTATCTACAGGCAGGGCTGGAAAAGACTCCCTTTATGAACCCCTGGAGACCTGCTTCCAGCCAGCGTAGCCAGTAATGAGCTCGATGGGCCAGCGGTCCAAGGTTTCTATGTTCCTACGAGGACACATTCCCTCCCTTGCTTCCATTCCTAAACAATTCTGAAAGATTTGGCTCTGTAATGTCTCTCGCAAGGTTTTGCAATCGTCTTTCTGGCAGCAGTTAAGAGATTTCCAGCTCCTCCCTTATGCTTTTTGATTTGTACGTTTGTTGAAATCATTTAAAAGAACAATGAGAGGTACAAGCAGGGTTTTGTTTTCTGTTATTTCCAATGCCCCCCTCCCCGAGTTGCAAATGGTAAAATGTTTTGCTCTTACATTACTTTGAGAATGTGCATGGTTATTCATTGCTTACTCTTGGAGCTGAACCAGAGAAGAGAAATCTGCCACTGCCTTAATCTGCCCCCAAGACCAGTAGAGGTCTAGGATAAAATGTGGCATAGTGGTTTATTTATTTATTTATTTATTGCATTTGTATACCGCCCCATAGCCGAAGCTGTCTGAGCGGTTTACAACAATTAAAAACATTAAAAACAAGTATACAAATTTAAAAACACATTTTTAAAAAGCAATTTAAAAATACCTGCTAAAATGCCTGGGAGAAGAAAGTCTTGACCTGGTGCTGAAAACATAACAGTGTTGGCACCAGGCACACCTTGTCAAAGAGATCATTCCATAAGTTCAGGTGTTGGACTAGGACCTGAGAGACATGGGGTCAAATCCCCACTTGGCCATGAAGGTCACTGGGTGACGCTGGGCCAGTCACTGTCTCTCAGCCTAACCTATCTCTCAGCCTAACCTACCTCAGAGGATTGTTGTGAAGATTATCAATGGCTACTAGCCATGATGGCTGTGCTCTGCCACCCTAGTCAGAGGCGGTATGCTTCTGAAAACCAGTTGCCGGAAGCCTCGGGAGGGGAGAGTGTTCTTGCACTCATATCCTGCTTGCAGGCTTCCCCCAGGCACCTGGTTGGCCACTGTGAGAACAGGATGCTGGACTAGATGGGCCACTGGCCTGATCCAGCAGGCTCTTCTTTTGTTCTTATGTTCTTATGTTCTTAAATGAGAAGGTGTTTATGCCACCTCAAGCTTTTTTTGGGAAAGTTAGGACATAAATGTAACATACTATGTATCTGGAAAGTTGTTTGTTCGCTATGCATTTGAACACCTCTTAAGATATCTTAACCAAATTTTGTGTGATGGTTCCCAAGATAAAGGAAGAGTTTTTTGTTTATCTTTGGATACAATGAGATGCCTTTTTGAATCAATGTGATGGACCACACCTTTCAAAACGGCACTGATTTTGACTACTGGTTTTAAAACTGCACTGCTTTTGTAGATTTCTTGGAATTCCCGAGCAACACTGGGTATGAGGCTGCTAGTAATAAAAAAACAAATAAATAAATAAGTGGTGAGGAAAATAAACTTTGCACAGGCTCCAGGAGAAGCTTATTGTTTGGATTGGTGCCTGAAAAGTAGGTCCAAGTGCAAAGCACTAGTGAACAACACTGGCTCAAAAATTTACAGCTTGCACCTGCCCTTCGCTTGAGAGGCCTACTTTGCCTGTGTCTCCATATTGATGCGAGAGGTTCTGTTCGTCACCTCGAAGAACCTCGAGACAGTTTGTCATCTGGGCTGTCACTTCGTGACGGGGCCTGTGTCGCTAATGAACATATCAAGCCGTCTGAGTGTTTGTGCTGCCTAATTGAAAGAGCCCGCAATTGGGATTTTTTTTTTTTTTAAATGTGGCTTAGTTGGCAACACTCGGGACAAGAGAGAACAGCAAGAGAAACAATAAATAAAACGATAATCAGCAGGGCTGTGGCTTTTAATTGATTGACCTGTTAGATCCATGAAGGGTTTTTTTAAAAGCTTTCAATCCACTAAAAAGGTGCCCCTAATTCAATCAGACAGCAGATTTCCAGTGGAGGCTGGACGGGGTGGTGCCCCACTGACCTCAGCTTGCCTTCAGCTGGCCCTCACCTGCCTGCCATCTCAGTGCAGGGGGTGGTAGCCTTGCTTGTCATTTTGCTTAGTGTCAGCGTTGCCCCTTGTGGAACTCAGCAGGGAAGTGGATGGGGGGCAGAACTAGAATCAATTGGATCCACCTGCCATTGGCTCTGGCTCCACCTCCTGTTGGGCTCCCTGCCTTCCGCCCTACCAGGAGTCTCCACGGGCAGTAGCCACTGCTGCTACAAATGCCAGGGATTGAAGGTGGGACCTTCCGCTTCTGCGTGCAAAGCAGATAACCTACCACTGAGCGGTGGCCTTTTCCCCAAGGCAGAAAGCTACGTAGCCTGTATATATTTTTTTCCTTAAAATAATTAGATGCACAGGGGAGGGGCCCCCTGATATTTACTCAGAAGGCAGCATGTGAAGATGAGAAGCTTATCTCTTCACTACCTTACCCATGGGGTTGTTAGGGGATGGGCCAGGGAACCTGAGCCTGGGCTGGGCCCTAGATTTTTGCTTCTTCTCATTAAAACACACACACCACACAGGAAGAGAGCTGCTGAGGACCTTAAACATTTTTGACCTGAGTGTTGCATTCACCCCTGGCTAACCCTCCGGGTCCCACCCATCCACCTGCCGTCTTCCTTTGACAAGGGACCTAAATTTGCACACTACTTAGCACATGCAAATTTTATGCAAATTCGTGCATGGCCCTGTTCCCCGAGTCTTTGAAGTACATAGTAACACCCCTGTCCTCACCATGATGGAAATTTCCTCTCTCCCTTCAACTATTTAGGAGCCGGGGGGGGGGAAGTGTTTTGGCAACACTTAAAAGATGTTTGAGTCCTGCAGATATGATGCTTGTTTGCATGTGTTGTCTATCTTTTTTTGTATTTATTAATAAAATTAATGAAAAACAACAAAGGCAGCCGATCAATCAAGCGAGTATGTAGCTGATGTCCACGAGAAAGGAACGGTTGTATGCCAGTCGTCACCAACCTGGCATCCTCCAAATGGTTTGGACTACAGTTCCCATCAGCCCCAGCCAACACTCCCATCAGCCCGTGCTGGCTCGGGCTGATGGGAGTTGTCGTCCAAACTTCTGGCGGGTGCCAAGCTGGCGAAGGCTGATGAGGCATTTTGAATGGTGGGCTTCTTTCTCACTGGGCTAGCTACCAAAAGCGACTTCCGTGTCCTACGGAGGATATGAACCAGCTGGTATTTCGCCAGCAGTGACCTAGCACTTTTCATGTTGCGACGGAATGTCTTAAGCGCATCTTAATTGAGCCCATCCTAGATTTCCTCTCCAGGAAGGGGCGTAGCAGAGATTTCAGGAGGGAGCAGTGATTCTCTACGTGGCCCCCTGTCTCTTCCTGTGGCTAGAAGGAGTTAAAGGGTGGCCAAGGAAGTCAATATTTTCACTTGAAAAGTAGCTCTTCCTTCTGAAAGATATCATGCATGTAAACAATTACAGGTTGCATACTAGGAGCCTTGTACCTGGCGTTGCTTGGCAATTCTAAGAAACCAAGATGTCAGGGCAGTTTTTAAATCAGTTGAAAGGTTCAGTCGGCCATCTTGATTCAAAATGGCGTCCAATCGTATCCAAGCATAGACAGAAACCCGCCGATTGCTCTCAAGAACCATCATGTAAAATTTGGTTATGATATCTTCAGAGGTGTTGAAATGCATAGCGAACAAACAATTTTCCAAAATATATAGTAGTACATGAACATACCTACGTGTTCCTCCAGGCATATGAAAACTGAGATAGTTTTACTCTTACTTTTACAATTTTTGTTTGTTTCATTCTTGCTGATACTGTTCTAATTGTCGGAGAGTCACGATGCTGGGAACGGAGAGTTCTGAGCGAGCCTATATGTGTGTTTGAATCCTTGCTAAAGATTATACCTTCCCTGCAAATTAGTCAGACAGAGACTTTAAGCTTTAAAATAAGAAATAACTACTTTATTCTGGAAGTACATACTTGATAGGAAAGAGTCCTATATCGAGCTAACTAGCTAAGTTGGAGCTGCCAACACTGTGCCCAGTGTTTGCCCTTTTGCTTGGAGGAGAGGGAGAGACAAAGGAATATGTCTGCTCTCCCTCACGAGAGAAAGAAGAAGTAAGAAGGAGGGAAGGAACTGTGATCAACATCCTTTGCATATCAGTCTAGCAGGAAGGAAGAGACAGTAGGAGATCAAAGGACAGGTATAGCCTAGCAACCAAGAAGGTCTCCTCTCTAGCTAGCCTTTTTAACCCCATGCAGCCTCAACCCACAAGTTGGAGTTGAACCACATATATTCCAACACTAATCAGACTTTTGTGGTTCTGCTATAGCAACCATGATTCATTGTTTACACCACATTTAAAGCACATTTCCCCACCCATCATCACAGAATCCTGGGAACTGTAGTTTGCAGTGGTGACTTGTTAGGAGACTCCTATTCCCCTCACAGTGCTACAATCGCCAGAATTCTCTGGGAAGAGGGGCTGGCTGTTAAACCACTCTGGCCACTGGAGCTCTTTCTTATGCATCTCCTAATAACACTCCGCACCCTTCACAAACTACACTTCCCAGGATCCTTTGGGGGAAAGCTGTGACTGTTTAAAGTGGAATCAATGCCTGGTGTGGATGTGGCCAAATTTCTCTCTCTCCCCAGCCCCCATCATCTGCTCCCGCCATTTATTCGCTGGGCAAAGCTCAGGCCAGCTTGAAATGCGCTCACCGGCTTTTCCGTTTTTCATCATTGCTCATGGTAACCATGCCTTCGACTTGCCGCTTCCCTCAGGCTAACCCACCCAGCCTGCTGTCCGTTCTGCAGAACATTAATAATTCCTGCGCCAGCCTGCTCTGCGTGGCCCCTTCCCATTGGCTGACACCGGGCTGAGCAGCCGTCAGGTTCATTAGAAGTCCTGATGATCACAAGCCAGGCAGAAAACCACCTGCATCGCCAGCCTGTCAGGAGGAGGGCAACGCAGTACAAAGCAGCTGCTCAAGGAGCCTCAAGAAAGTACCGTGTTTACCCCTCGTCTGCGGGATCTGCACAGCGGGCCTGTGACACTGCATCTTCTACTTTTGTTTGCTGGTCAAGATTTTTTTTTTTGGCTGTCCGTTACACCATACGTTTAAAACACATTTGCAGCATGTTTTCCCCATCCCTGCAAAATATAATACTGGGAACTGTAGTTTGTTAAGGGTGCTGGGAACTGTAGCTCTGTTAGGGGTGCGCTACAACCCCCCAGGTTTATTTTTTGGGGGGTGGGGTGGGGAGGATGGTCTTGTTTTCTATTGGAGCAATCCATCGGTTAATCCCTAAAATGACCAGGAGCTGGGGATGGAAGGATCTGTCCATTTTGGGTTTTGTCCATTTCTCATTTTCCAATTCTAAATTCAGTTCTTCACGTTTCTGCAGCAATTTGCATTTTTCCTCATGAAAATTCATCTCAGCATTTTAGTGGAAATTTCTCCTAATAAACACATTTTTGTATGCAGTTTTGACAAACATACTCTTTTTTTTGCAAGCAATTTCCCCTAATATGTGCATTGTTTGATTGGAGAATTGCATTCAGTTAAGTGTGAATTTTGAAAGATGCCTGTGTTTTGGTTGTCATATTGTTTCAGAAAGTGCCAATTTGATAGATTTGGCTTTAAATGAGAGCTGAATCAAATTGCTTTTCCAAGGGATCTGGGTAAAAGATGGATCCAGTAGAATTAAACTGAGCCTTGAAAAGTACATAGAGCTGAAAGAGGAAGTGGGAAAGAGTGTCACTCTCTCAACTTCCTTTTTCAGCTTTATGTAATTTTCAAGGGAGAAAAAGGCAACCACACTCACTACTTCATGATCAAGGGAGCCATGAGTGGAGAGGCTCAGAGGCTTTGCGGGTGCTAGGGGAGGACCTGAAGGGTGCCACTGTGCCCCCATGTGCCATGTTGGTGACCCCTGTGCCACGGTCAGCAAATGATGGGCAAGTATGTGTGAATGTGCCACTGCATGTAGCCACAGAACAAACTTTCCAATCACTCATGCACAAGTCCTTTTTGATTATGGAGTTAGTTCACACCTTAGAGCTATGCGTTCAGCCTGTGAACCAGGCCTTTGGCTGGTCCACCTGTGAATCTGCATACCACTTACATCCTGATGAGGCAATGATGACTGCGTGCTAAATATGGGGAATGCACTCTTTTGAATCTGAGATGGTGAGCAGCAG